>NW_028270188.1:59408424-60008424 GCF_037043375.1 Chiloscyllium plagiosum
CTCCACTCACCGGAAGAAAAAATATCCTGTAAGGTAAGGCTTTTATTTCTTATCCATCTTTTTCATTTATTTAAGTGCTTTGTTTGGTTTTAGTTAGTTCACATAAAGTTAAGCTTACAATGGCAGGAGATTTTTCCATCTTCAAACATTGCAGCTTCCACAGCACATCCTCATCAGCACCGAACACTACACTCATCTCTCGCCCTTGACTGTTTTGAAGTTCTGGAATGCTGCTAGTTGTCAACCATTGAGGACTGACGCAAAGCTCCTATTCATTTCATCCTCCAATTCTTTGTTCTCCGTTTCTCTGTAGCTGGCCTCGTTTTCAAGTTGTCCAACGTTCAATCTTGCATCTCTTCCTGTTATAGATCTACACTAAAATCTTGCAGTCTCCTTTCATATGGGGAGCTAGCTTATAGGTTCCATATTCTCCACATTATTGTTTATTTTAAATTATCGTCTGCTGCTATAGAAGGGCTTCCCAGTCTTATCGAGACTGAGGGAGAGTATTCTAGGGAATTGACTGCAGGTGGCAACATGTAACAACGCTAATCCTGTTAGCCATCATTGGGTGGCATGATGACACAGCTCTGTTGCCTCACAGTGCCAGGGACTTGGGTTCAATTCCAAACTCTGGAACCTATCTGTGTGGCGTTTGTACAATCTCCTCATGTTTGCATTAGGAGCATTAACTCCTTTCGTCTATCCACTGTCTATCTCCGTGTTTATGCCATCGGCAGTATTTCTGCTTCAGGTCGATGAAGACATGCGGCAAATGCAACCGATTTTCGTACAAGCGACCCTGGTGTTCAGGCTGACCTGGATGTTCAGGAGACTTGCCTGGCCACTTCTGTGACTGCAGTGTCACGGGTTTGCAAGCTATTCCTCTCAGTCCCTCAGTCCATCCATTACTGCATGCAGCCTTTCCTCGAACCACTCCTGAGACTCATAAGAACTCATCGGCTGGCATTGGATGCTCCCTAAGCAGGTCTGTGTACCCAAGATACTGGAAACTTTGTGACCCACTAGGGATGCTGTGACAAGACCCTGCCATTGAAAGGAACAGAATAACTACAATCCAATTGAACAGCAAAGCAGGATAAAGGAGCTGAATGGCATCCAATGGCGTGGTGTTCATCCAAACCGTGCTTGGATCAGAGTACTCGGGGATTGCAAAACCAGGGCTGTAGACAGGGCTTTAAACGAAACAGGGCGAGGGTGGGCAAGGTCAGATATTGGCGGAATTAGAAAACCCAAGTTATAGGAGGAGGTAAAAGTGCTGAACTCAGGAGAAGTTATTAAAATCTCCAACACAGACATAAATATGACAGAGTGTATGGAGCGTGTTAGCAATCAAACTTCAAGCACACTGGAAAAATGAATGACAACGTGAAGAGGAACGGTTAATACAGGACTGGAGGCGTTATGTCTGAACGTATGCAGTGGAAGGAATAGAGTAAATGAGCTTGTGGCGCAGATCAGAATTGGCAGGTATGACGTGGTGGGCATCACAGAGACATGGCTGCAAGGGTATCAGGATTGGGAGCTGAGTCTTCATGGATATACATCTTATTGAAAAGATAGGCAGGTGGGAGGGGGAGGAGCGGTTGCCTTATTGGTAAGAAATAAAGCTAAATCAATAGTACGAAATTAAGTGCAGTCAACTGATGGGGAATCTGAGTGGGTCGCATTGAGGTATGGAAAAGGTGGAAAAAAACATAATTGGAGTTTTATACAGGCCTCCAAACAGTAGTCAGGAGCTGGGGCACAAGATACACCAGAAGAGAGAAAAGATGTGTAGGAAAGACAAAGTTAGAGTGATCATGGGGATGTTAAAAAGAAAGTTTGTTGAGAGTGAGGACGGGCTCAGCCAGTTGGAGGATGGCGGTGGTGTTTGGGTGCAGTTCAGGCCTTTGTTCCAGGAAGAATTGGAGAGTCCTGACACCATCCTAATGGGGATGGGGGGTGGGGAGGGGTGTTGGTGGATGTGTAATACGATGATACGTCTATGGGAAAGAGTAGGTGAATGGAGCCAGCAAAATGAAAATTCTGAAATTGGTGTAAAGTGTCAGATGAATCACGGATATACGTGGGCAGGCACTGAACCAGGAGGGATTACTGAGTCAAAGTAGGAAGAGATGAGTTGTTTGTAGCAGGTGAAATTGAAGCAATGTGTCTGCCTGGGCCACACTCATTGTGGATGTCTGAAGGAGATGGAAATGACCTGTGCTATCAGAGGGCCATCAGCTTGGTGCCATTGGCTGGTGTTTGGGAGGGCAGTGTGTGTGTGGGGGGGGAGGGGTCAGCAGAAATTAGAGCAGTTATCGCAGTTGATGCAATGCCCTGGTGTGCCATGGTGGGGGTCATGGTCTAAGAAAATACTTGTTATATGTTTTTTCTATCACTTGATTCTTGTTCAGATTGTGCAGCTATCCTGAATTTCTGTATCTCCATCAAGCGCAGACGACATGTATTTTCTCGCATAGAGTGGTGCCTCAACATTTCTTAATTTTTTTTTACAGTATGTGAAAGAATGGGCGTTTGTTCTAATAGTTTGCTTCCAATTCAAGGAAAACGTGAGAATATGATTTGAACTCCGGCAGTGTGTCCATTACGTGCAATTTAATTGAATCTTTATCCTCATCACACTCACTCTTTCAAACAAACAATGAATGAAGCCGTAAGTTCTGCAGAAGTTTTTCAGCTCTGACGATTGTTGGGAATGTTACAAAGGACATACTTCAGTGTCACGGAAAATACAAATGTTCCAGTGCAAAGTGCCAAATCCTGGTCCATCCTAAGTTATTCACAAGCTTTATAAATAAAACATGCAGAGGTGGCAGATCGTACGTAAAAGGAGAGTTCAGCTCTGTGTTCAAAATGCTATTTCCGACTCCCTCAGAAAAGACCTTAACTACATCACTCTGTAAATTCCCCAAAATAAGAACAGCAAGAGACTGTCCCACTATTTCCATCGATGTGAGCATCGTGTGGTGAGGAATACAAGTTCCAAGGTCACATAGCATCCTGGCTTGAATCAATATCATTGTCCATTCACTGTCACTTGTTCATAATCCTGTGGCTCTCTTTGAAACATAACAGTTAGTGTCCCTGCACCACGAGGATCACTGGGGCTCACTATTCTGAATGGAAATTAGACATAGGCAATAAATGCTAGTCTTGCTAACGTAATTCACCTTACAAGAACAACTGACAGGAATCTGCTCTATTAAAGGCATCCATTCTAACCTATCATATTTCTAACGCAGTTTTAATGAAACTTGCACTTTGACCTAAGCATCTGATCTTTCTGTAACTCCATGAAACTTCCACAAGTGCTTTCGCAGTGCTGATTAAAAATCACAAGTTGTGCTCATCATTCTGAAAGGGAGAGCCTTTGTCCGCTTGAGAATGCATTCATTATTTGTCAGTATCTAAAGGCAATAGCAACGTAGAAACTAAGATCAGGAGTAAGTGATTGGACAACTTGAACCAAGTCTGCCATGTGATAAGATCATGGATGCTCTGACTGTGGCCAGAAACACACATTCCTGCTATGCCCTATGACTTTAATTCATAATTTATAGCCGATAAACTGTCTGACTGTGCCTTAAGAATATTCAATGTCTTACCTTGCATCCCTCTCTGGGAGGGAAGTTCCCACAGACGCAGATCACATTGAGATGGTTAACACAATCACCAACTCCTTCACTGGGATATTCTCCAGTTTCCAAGAGTCCATCCATTTCTGGAAATCACTCGCACAAATTGAAATATTGTTTCAGCATTCACCTTGAATAGACTACTCAGAATATTATGGGTTTAAATGGGATCTTGCGTCATTTGCCTAAACTCCAACTGTTCCCAGGCCAATCTGACAATGTTTCCTCCAGAGATAAATGCTCTTCACAGGAATCAGTTGAGTGAATCTTCTCTGGACTGCTTTTCATGTCATTGGGCCCTCAGCTCTCCTGAAGTAGTCTCACCGTACCCTGCAAAACTGTAGGAAATCTTCCCTGCTCCTGAATGTATTGTCTTCAAAAGGTTTGAAGATTTATATTGCCTCCCTATGATGTGCACGCAATGTGTTTTTATTTTGCGATCCAGTTGCCTGATTCCTCTGTGCCTCAGCTTTGCAATCTCTCCATTGGAATAATACACTGTTTTTCCATTCAAACCTCCAATCTATTCAAACACAGACACATTTTTCCTGCTATGCCACATATACCAATATATCATTCACTTTACCCACTTTGAACTCTATATAATATTATGAAGTGGAGGTCAACATCCATCTGATAATTAAAAGCAATGCACCCAGCGAAGATCTCCTCGCATTATAATATGGTAAGGGAGTGTGACAAGTGATGTAACCCACCTCCTTTTTGACACCCAGTTTGTTATAAAGAAGTGGTTCATTGAAATGGAATCCTTTCACGCTTTCTGTAATTAACAATTACTATTTTCCTGTCTAGGGATGAAACCGTGGCTCAGGGGCTAGCACTGCTGCCTCACAACGCTAAAGACCCAGGTTCTATTCCAGCCCCTATGTGGAGTTATCACATTCTACTCGTGTCTGGGTGGGCTTCAAACACATGCTCCTGCTTCCACTCACAATCCAAAGATGTGCAGATTACTTGAATTGGGCATGCTAAGTTGTCTATAATGTTCACCGATGTGTAAGTTAGGTGCATTAGTGAGGGGTAAATATAGTTAACCTATAGTTAATAGGGTAGAGGAGTGCATCTGAGTGGTTTAGTCTTTGGAGGGTCAGTGTGGTCCTTGTTCGTCTGAAGGGCCTGTTTCTCTACTCTAGGGATTCTATGATTCTAACTTTAACAGTGAACAAACCACTACCAAACTGAACAGTCTCTCTGTAACTAATTACTTATTCTGGAAAAAAAACAAGATTTTCCTGATATGCGGTTTCACTAATGCGGATTCCACTCATAAATCCATTAGTAGTAAGAACAAAATTAAACTTAGTTTCTCAAAGTTTATCCAGAATGGACTCTCTTGATATTTCTGTATCTTATTCCCTCGTCTTTCTCTGTCTGAAATGCCTTCTCAGTTGTTTTTTAGTTTCAAGAATATTTGCTCAGCGTGTTGTGCATCTTTATTGATGGATAGAGCTTTTTAGGCAGAGCATGGAGATTTTTTCTGAGACCCCAAAATTTCTTTCACAGATGTCACGTCCCTGTCATCATTTTTCAGAGAGCAGTGGACTCTCCCCCTCTGTCCAATTGCCTCCCTGTTATATATATATATATCCTTGACACAAGAAATTCTTATTATATGATTGATTTCATATTGTTAGTACTAAAATGGATCCTTAATCTCTAAGTGCCGTTTTAAGTTAATTGGCAGCATTTGAACTGTTGCCTGGGTAAAAATGCTGCTTGGGCCTGCTAACTGAACGGGTTTGATCCATTCTGTCAATTTGGGCACCTGCAAACTGCTTACCCACAGACATTCGTTCTTCTGTTTAATCACCGAAAAATACTTACCTTTTCAAAGGTCATCGTGGTATTGCCCAAAATTTTGCAAGTTCGCCGTTTTTATGCACCAATTGACTGATATGCACACTGATACCTCCACCTCTACAATAATAGTCCGATCAAAAAATCCTGATTACGATTTTTTAAAAAAATCTTATTTCAAAACCAGCCAGCTGTCGATTCTTCTCCATATTCCTGTCTTCTTTTCTTATTCTTGGGGATTCTGCTTCCCAGGTCTTTGGCTGATAAAGGTACCTGTAAGAGAGCAGATCTTTCTGCTACCAGGCCGGACTTATTGGCGGCTTGCTGCACTTTGCCGCTCTGGCAAACTGTTAAAAATGTTTGATATTTATACCCCAAAAGATTGGATTGTTTCATTGGTTTTAATATTGTCAAAACACTGCAAACTTGATTAGCAGTTGGCATTTTGACACATTATTTAAACTGATTGGCTGAATTTGAATTTGAATATTTCTCATAACAATGCAGATACAGCTAGCTGTTTAACCAAACATTACATTTTTAATTTTTCCAGTACTCTGGGCAGCCTTTCAACTCTCTTGAAGGTATGGTACACTTAAAAAATTATAACACTGTCCACCCTATCTAACCCTCTGATTATCTTATATAGATAAATTCAGACAGCTCTCAACCTTCTTTGCTCGAATGAAAACAGCGGCAACTACCTCAGACCTTCCTTCTAAGACCTTCCCTCCAAATCAGGCAACATCCTCGTAAATCTCTTTTGAACCCTTTCCAAACGCTGCACGTTTCTGCAGCAAGCAGAAACATACGCAGTACTCCAAGTGTGGTCACACCGGAGTTTTGTGCATCTGCAGTATGATCGTGTGTCTCCAAAATCCTATCCCTCCTCCAATAAAATTTAGCAGACTGTACGCCTTCTTAAAAAGCCTATTAACCAGATTGGCATATTTCAGTGCTCTACGTAACTTGACACAGATATCTCTCTGCTCATCGACACTGCCAAGAATCTTACCATTGGCCCAGTACTCTTTATTCCTTTTGCTTCTTCCAAAGTGAATCACCTCACACTCTTGCACGTTAAACTCAAGTTGCCACCTCTTAGCCCAGCTCTGCAGCTTATCTATGTCCCTCTGTAACCTGCAACATCCTTCAGCACCATCCACACTTCACCAACCTTATTATCACCATTAAATCTACTAACATATCATCTTATTCCCTCATCTAGGTAATTTATAAAACTGACAAACAGCAGTAATCCCAACAAGTTCCTCCGTAGGAACCACAGTTTGTGGTGTAGTCGGTGAAAACAGAAAGCATTGCTTTTGTGCCTCTGCCATTTCTGAGTTTTTCATCGTTACCTTGTCAGTTTCATCCTGCAAAGAGCCATCACTTAGTTTCACTCTGCGCTTTTTTTTTATGTACCAGTGAAAGCTACTGGTATCGGTATTTATGTTTCCATTCATTTCCTGTCATAGCTTCTTTTAATGTTGTGTGTTAACCATTTGCTGCTTGTTTTTTGTTTGTTTTCATTAATTCACAGGAAGACGGTATTGTTGCGTAGGCCGGAATTTATTGCCCATCCTTGATTTCCCAGAGGGCAGTTAGGAGTTATCTACATTGCGGTGGGTCTGGAGTCACATATCTGTCAGACTAGGTAAGGATGGCAGTTTCCTTCCCCATTTTACCTTAGTGAAACTGGTGAGAGTCTCCTGACAATCTACTCATGTTCACCATTATTTTGTTAATCCCAAATTTGAATTCAAATTCTACCACCTGCCATGGCAGGATTTGAATGCAGCTGCCCAGAACATTATCTGGGTCTCTCGATGAACAGTTCAGCTACAATGCACTAGGCCACTGACTTACCCAATCCCGCGGAGTGTGACTAACTTGTGCAGTATGATTTGCTCTAGTTTTTTTTCACTAATGCTGTCATTGAATTCCTTATCTAGACATGGAAATTTTTTCTCTCTCATGCAATTCGTCTTATCTCACGAATATACTTTAATTGAGAGATATTTAGTATCCCCTTAAGTAGTTGCCAAATTTATTCATCTGTCCTGCTTTTGACTGTTCCCCCACCCCCCACCAATACCTTCCTTAGGCCATTGTAGGTATTATTAACCAACACTAAGGCTCTCGTATGCGACTCTCTATTCACTCTTTCAATCTAAATTTGAAACTAAAGTATGTTGTGGTCATTCTTTCCAAGAGGATCATTTCCTGCAAGATCGTTTTTCATTCCTTCCTTATATCAAATCTAAAGTACCCTGCTCTCTGGGTGGCTCCATGACATGTGTTCTCAGAAACAATCCTTCATATACTCTACAATTTGTACTTGGAGCCGACCCTTTGCCAAGTTGATTCATTGATTCAATATGCATGTTTATCCCACCGTTGTTAGCTTGTCACGAACCCTCATTATTTCCGACCTCAGAAGTACTTTGGGGAGACGGTGGCTGATAATTACTCTTCCAAAGAGGTTTCTTCAGTTGCTTTTTATTTGCACCTGGACTGATCTTCATTTTGTTCCGTCGTGCCAATTTCATTTCTTAATATAGCCTTGATATCATCATTAACCAATACACCAATTCCACCTCCTTTACCTTCATGTCTATCCTTTTGGAATACCGAGTAACCATGGACAGTTCACTGTCCAGTCCTAACCTGCCTGTAACCATGTTTCAATCATCCTTACCAGGTCATACCATTTATCTCTGTATCTATTGCCAGCTCATCAACTTTATTCCAAATGTTTTGTGGTTTTAGGCGTAAGGGTTTTAAACAAGTTTTTTAATTTGGTTTTCCCCTTTGATATTTTCTTGAGTATGAGCTTCCTGATCTCACACACGTCACTCCTTCACGAACCCCACACATTCCATCTTCATTTGTTAATCTCTGACACACATCTCTATGATTTATTTCAACCTCCAACTCACATTTTGGACTGAGTTGATTATTTCTCGCAGCATGGTCAGAGTCTGATGTCTTACTCACCTCTACCTTCTGCTCAGTTCTTGACCTGCTGTTTTGTTTCCCTGCCTCGTGGTTTATTACATTAAATCCACCCAATTTGCACGAGAAAACGTCTCCACTAGGATGTTGGTGCTCGTCCAGTTAAGATGCAAACTCTCCATTTCTTAAAGCCCCCACCTGTCCTGGAAAAGGGCCCACTGATCCAGAAATCTGAAAATGTTGCCCCTGAACTAGCGAAATTAAAGGGCAACAGTGACAGAGGTGGCAAATGGGAGGAGTGGTAGACATTTCACAAGCTGATGCATACATAGTGGGCAAATAGCCTCCTTGTGTACATTAAAGTTCTGTACTCTATCATGTACAGATGCAAGTCAAAGCAAGTATCAGATTATTTCCAGTTGTAAATGTTAGGAAAGATCTGATCAATTTGTTGCAGCATAACCATTTATAATGCAAGTATTGCAAGGTCAGCTTGATGATGAAGTCTAATTAGTACTCAGCACACGAATATTTTAAATCATGTATCCCTACAAATACAACATTTTTTTCCTTTGCTTTGCCACAAAACTCTTTGAAAATGCCTGATTGTTCAATCACACGGATGTGTGTTCATCGTTCTTTTTCATATTTCACATTAAATACCATTCATTCTAAAAATTGCAAGGTTTCAAACTATTGTTCACTTCAATTTAAGAACACAAATCATTTATTCAAATTAATATTCTCTGTTCATGTTGAATTATTGTCATTTTTCAATTGTTTGTAAAGAGCTGAAGTTTGCACATTTAGTGAGAAATTAAACTCCTTGATTATATATAAATTTGTAAGAACACTATTTCTATTTGATGGTTCAACCGTTTTCTCACTTTAAAAATGCATTCATTCAGAAGCCAACGACTTTCCAAATGTTGGAGCGACGATGTATTATTTTGAATAGTGACTATGAGTATGTAATTGTAGAGAGTTTTGAGAATATTTGTAGCTCAGGTTGAGGTTTTTGATGTAGGCTTGCTCGTTGAGCTGGGTGGTTCATTTTCAGACTTTTAACCATCTTCGTCTTCAGTGGGCCTCAGGCGAACCGACGCTGAAAATTCCTGCTTTCTATTTATATGTTTGGGTTCCTTTGGATTGGTGATGCCATTTCCTGTGGTTATGTTACTTCCTGTGGAGAAGTCACATCCTGTTCCTTGTCTCAGGAGTGGTAGTTGAGGTCTAATTCGATGAGTTTGTTGATAGAGCTCTAGTTGGAATGCCATGCTTCTATGAATTCTCGTGCGTACCTCTATTTGGTTTGTTCTCGGATGGATGTGTTGTCCCAGTCGAAGTGGTGTCCTTCCTCATCCATATGTGAGGATACCAGTGAGAGAGGATGATGTCCTTTTGTGGTTAGTTGGTGTTCATGTATCCAAAAATATGTAATTGTGATCAGCACTATACTCAGATAACATGTTCTTTGTTCGATATTAAATAAAATATACATTTTTTATTTTTGTTAAGTAAAATATTGGCAGGAAAGTATATTTTAGTTCCATAAATATAACATCAACCTAACTGTTTTCAGAGATGATGCAATTATTGTTTGCTTGAATAATGATAATTCACATTTTTGTGAATCACAATTCACAAACATAGCAAATATATTTGTGAATCATAACCAATTGAAAAAAATATTTTGAAATATTTGAATTTAGTCACAGCTGTCAGTGATACTGGATAATTCATTGTTCTGCTCTTAAATCAATCCAGAGAGCTTCCACCTGGGTCAGGGCAGTCATTCAATCATTATTTCACAACAAATTATTTCGACGCCATCTTCGATCTGAGCCTTGCTCGGGGGCAGATGAATGGGCATGGAGTGTCAGAATCACATCGCACAAGTTACTTATGGTGATAGCATCTGGCCTGCCTCTCAGACTCCAAACATCTGATTCCTCGACCAGGCACTGGGCGAAAACGTTAACATATTGACAGTATTCTGCAGCACTTTGTGTCTCGCAAAGAAACCTCTAAATCCGTGTCCAATAAATGTCACCTTCACATTCACCAGTATCAAAATAAAATTGTACATCTCTATAGATGGACAAAAATTAATACATGGGTCACCCAACAGAATCTATCTGAAGAAAACAGCAACAAATGTCAAGTCCAGCATCACGTTAATAACTGAACTTGATGTATTCTGTCTGGTGTAGGTCGTCACACACATGTTGTACTGGTACTCAGGTGACTGTAAGAATGCACACCATAAGTGGACGTCTTGGCCTAACGCACCTACAAAGCTTCTTGATCTCACACACATCACTCCCTCCCACATTCAACAATTGGTAAGAATCCTCAAGCTATTTGAAGCATGAAACACAGAACAGTACAGCACAGTGCAGACATTTCGGCCCTTGACGTCCAGCCAACCTTTTATCCTACTCTAAGGTCAGAGTAGCCTACACGCCCTTCATTATGCTATCATTCATTTGCCTATCCAATAGTCGCTGAATATATCCTCAATGCAGCTGACTCTACTGCAGTTGCCAGCCGAACATTCCACCCATCCACCATTCTCTGTCTAAGGAACCTAACTCTGATATCTCCACTAAACCTTTCTCCAATTACATTAAAGTTTTTCGCCCTCGTGATAGATATTTCCACCATGGGAAATAGTCTCTTGCTATCCACTCTATCTTTGACTCTCATCATTTTGTACATATCTATCAAGTCACCTCTCATCCTTCTTTGCTCCAATGAGAAAAGCACGGAACACTTCTTTGTTAGCATCCTGATAAATCTCCTCAGCACCCTCATTAAAGGTTCCACATCCTTCCTACAATGACGCGAGCAGAACTGATCACAATATTCTAAGTGTGATCTCACCAGGGTTCCATAGAGCCGCAGCATAACCTCGTAGCTCTTAAACTCTATCCCCCTGCAAATGAAAACATCATACGCCTTCTGAACAACCTTATCAAACTGGGTGGCAACACTGAGGGAGCTATGACATGGACGACAAGATCGCCCTGTTCCTCCACAATGCGAGAGTCCTGCATTTTTTCTGCATTCAAATTCGACCTTCCAAAATGAATTGCTTCACAATTTCCGGTTGAACTCCATCTACCACTTATCAGGCCCGTTCTGCATCCTGTCAATGTCCCATTGCAAACTACATCAGCCCTCCACACAATCCACAACTTCAACAATCTTTGTTACATCGACAGACTTACTAACCTACCCTTCCACTTCCGCATCCAAGTCAGTCATAAAAATAATAAACAGCAGAGGTCCCAAAACTGATCCCAATGGAACACTACTGATCACTGAGCTCCAGACTGTATACTTCCCATTTACCACCAATTTGTGTCTTTTATGTGCCAGCCAGTTCTGTATCAAGACAGACCGGTTTCCTTGTATCCCATCTCTCCTTCCTTTCTGAATGAACCTGTCTTTGTGAATATCATCAAACGCTTTGTTAAAATCCATGCACTCCACATCCATTGCTCCACCTTCTTCAATGTGTTTGATCCCATCCTAAAATATTTTAATAAGTTTTGTGAGGCATGATCTGCCCCTCTCAAAGCCATGCTGACTATTTCTAATCAAACTATGATTTTTCAAGTAATCATAAATTAAGTCTCTCAGAAACCTCTCCAATACTTTGCCCAATACTGGTTTAAGTCTGACTGGTCTGTATATCTTAGGATAATCCCTAGTACCTTCCTTGAACATGGAGTAACATTTACCGCCTTCCAATCATCTAGCACTACTCCAGTTGACAGTGAGGATGTCAAGATCATTGCCAAAGGCGCAGGAATCTCTTCCCTGACTTCCCGTAGTAATCTCGGGTTTTGTCCGTCGGGCCCAAGGGCTTTATCAATTCTTGTTTTTGAACTTGAATCAATCAGTACTTCACCTCAAAATGTCTACGCCCTCTCCAAACAAATGATTTTTCCTGTTCGTTTTTTTTTACACTGTGGTTACTGTTAGTGTTCTTATAAGCTACACCGGCTGGTTTCCTCTTTCCTCAATGTTCCTCATCTCTACCCAAACACATTTCCATCCTTATCTCCTGAATCAAAGTAATCTCTAACCATTGCATAATTGCCACGGAAACTGGGCTTTTCACACGCCTGTGTATGTCATTTTCCAATATTAATTGATCGTTTACTGTGTTGCAATTGCGCATGAGAAGAAGAAAACAGAATAGAGGCAGGTGGTCCTGGGTTTCAAACGCACGTAATTGCAGCTAAAACGCAGATTACTGCACACAATGCGATCACGGAAGCATGCACCGAACCGTCAGGAAGCACACAATAAGTACAATGCTGGATGTCATGTCAGGAACAGGACCAGAAACTCAACAGAAATACGTCTCTTGGGTACTATTTTGGATGCATTTCTCAATGAGCTATCGTGTTTTACATATGTTCCATCGGGAGTTACCTCACACAAGGAAGTAACTAGTGCTGCAGACGGTCATATAATCCGAGTCCCAAGTCCCGGAGTCAGAGACACTCAGTGCCCTGTGTGTACCTACAAGGAACAGCTGTGCATGGGGTTTACAGGGTAACTGAACTGCATGAATGCAGCTCGATGGTCGTTTGTCTGCTTCTGCTCTATAGTTTTCTGTGCAGTCCCTGTGTGCAATCTTGTCAACTACGTTTGTCCGGCACGAGATGGACATTGGTCACTTGTCTCTGAGAGAGGCTGTTGGTTTATGTGTTGTCATAATTCCGAGTGTAAGGAGGAATCTGGTTGTCAGTTCCCAGAAACTTACATTAATAAATGTAAGCGTGCTTTGTAACTTGCCGCTGGCATATCCTCGTTGCGAAGTTCGTGCACTGCGAATCACGTTGTGGGACTATCCAATTTCGGCAAAGAATTTGTGTGGCAGTCACGAGTTGCCACGACCAGCTATCCCTAGTAGCAATATGGACAAATGGCAAGAACTACAAATTCGATTAGAGCAGCACAAGTTTAATGTGACAGGGTAAACAGAAGGCAGCCAGATGATTTCTGGGTGTAGGGCAATCACCCAAGGTACCTTTTCATCTGAAAGTCTGTGCATCAGTAGAATCTGGGACCCAAGTAGTCTATGTTGGTTATTCATATTCCAGACAACTTGTGTTGTTCCCCGTTTACTCTGAAAGTGAATAGACATAGTTATTTCACCGTTATTTCGAAAGAAGATCCTGCATTGAATCTGTTCGCTGTTTTTTGATGCTGTGGCGAAAAGGTGGGCAATCGCGATGTGAAACGTTGCTATACCTTCATTTCCTTCATTACTGACCTGGGGAGGGAGATAGGTGATTGGCTCTCTCGATCAGATGGGGGCACCGGCGCATTGATGGCCTAATTTAATCACGGATATAATTGGAAATGTTCACTTTTAATGGTTCGTTGTTGTTCTCTTTTGTTTTATGATACTTGAGCACTTTCTGGGACTTGGCAATAAACTAAATCTCCAGTAGGTTTGGAATTGCCTCGCTGTTACTTGTGCGAGCAGTTCATGTCAGAGACGACTCACAGGCCTCACAAACAGCACTTAAGCTTCGGTGTGTCTGATCATGGTACTGCCTTTTCAGTTCTGACTCTGTTCCACGTTAAGAGCTGTCAGTTTTTGGATTCGCTGGAGAGGAAAGTGGGTAATGCGATATGGGAGGTATTTTTCTTTAGCCAAAATCTTGATGGCGAACTTGGGGAAGTGTCAAGAAGAATGGTCATTGGAATCAAATATCCGGAAAACCTTCATCTCTGGATCGGCTGGGCCCATTCACCCTCCAAATAAAATAGCCAAACTCGCTGACTGAGTAACAAACAACATGCGTTTTTTTGCAAATGGTGTATTCAAACCGTTGCCGGTGGCTGGAGCATCTCAGAGTTGTCGAGCATGGAAACAACTCCCGCGATCCAACTTGCCATTGCTGAATAGATAACCGAAATTAATCCATACATATCTGCCAATATTTTTGCCTTATCTCTCCGAGGTCTTCCTGTCTATACACCCATTCAGATGCCTTTGAAATGTTGTGAGTGCACGAGACTCTGCCACTAAATGTGGCAATTCATTCCACACAAACAAAAGTTCTTTGTGAAAAACATGTGTCCTTCGCAAACCTTTTAAAATTTTTCCTCTCTCACATTAAACGTTTGCTATGTAGATTTGAACTCGCGTGTCTTGTGAAAAAGTGCTCCCTGACTATTTCCTCTGTCTGTCTTCCTCATGATTTTATAAGCTTCTGTGAGGCCATATCTAAGCCCTGAAGCTCCTGGGAATCTGACGAAGCCTATTCAGTTTCGTTCTCATGTCCAAGCAGTGCAAACCTTGCAAATCCTTGGAAAGGTTTTCTAAACTTACACTTGCAAGAAGTGTGTCCAGCTGCAGCACTTGTTTGACCGCGTGGTCACTCTGGAGCTGCGGGTGGACTCACTGTGGAGCATCAGCAATTCTGGAGAGTTATGTTGCCTCCCAGGTGCTCAGGCTAGGGATGTCGCCCATCGGCTGAAGAGCATTCGAAAAGGGGATCGTGAACAGTCAGTTGTCTTGGTGCATACAGGCACCAACGAAAAAAAAACGAGACGAGAACCTGCAGGGAGAATTCAGGGAGCTAGGAGAGAAATTAAAGAGGAGGACATCAAAGGTAGTAACCTCGGGATTACTGCCGATGCCATGTGACTGCCAGCGTAGAAATGAATAAAAAAAGGCACGATGAACACGTGACTTGAGGAATGGTGCTGCAGGGCGGGTTTCAGATTTGTTGGACTGTGCGACCAGTTCTGGGGAGTGTGGGAATAAGAAAATTGACGATCTACATCTGAACCAGACGGGAACGAATGCCTATCGGGAGGTTTTGCTACTGCTGTTGGGGAGGTTTTATACTAATGTGGCAGGGGGCTGGGAACAACAAGAGTAAACAAGTCGGCAGTGAGTTGGAAACTGGAAACGCTCAGAATCAGGAAGATAGCATTAATAATGGGAAGAGTACACAGAGAGCAGATGAATGCAAAAGAACTGGTGGCCCCAAATGCATTTACTTTAATTCATGGAGTATAGACAGATGAACTTAGGGCTTAGGTTGGTGCCTGGGAATATGACGTTACTGCGATCACAGAGATTTAGTTGAAGGAAGGGCATGGTTGGCAACCAAATGTTCTAGGATATAGACGCTTCAAACGGGACAGGGAGGGAAGTAAAAGGGGAAGGAGTTGCATTGCTGGTCAGGCATGATATCATGGCTGTGCGAAAGGAGGATACCATGTCGGGCTTGGGTCGTGAGACACTATGGATGGAGCAGTGAAATAAGAAGGGTGAGGTTAGATTTTTGGGGCTGTATTACAGTTAATAGTAAAACAGACCATGAAAAGACGTAGAGGCAATAATTTAGTGTTGATTGGAGATTTCTGTTTTCCCAACATTGACAGGGATACTCTTAGCGTCAGAGGTCTGGATGGGATACCATTTGTAAGAAGCCTCCAGGTGAGTTTTCTGGAGCGGTATATCAATAGTCCGACGAGGGAATAGGCCATATTGGAACTGATATTGGGGAATAAGCCAGGGCTGGTGTTAGCAGTTGCTGTGGGTGATTTATTTGGGAAGTATCCAATATTCTGTAAGTTTGAGAACACTCATTGACAAAGATGAGTGTGGTCCTGAGGAAAGAGTACTAAACTGGGCCAAAGCTAATTATATCAAAATTATGCAGGAGGTCGGAAATGTGGATTGGACACAGCTATTTGTAGGAAAGTCCACAGTTCATATGTGGCAGGCTTTCAAAGATAGGTTAAATATAGTGCAGGATAGGCATGTCCCGTTGAAGGCAAAGGATTTGAAAGGCAATATTCGTGAACTGTTGATGACAGGACAATTGTACGACTCGCCAAGAGGAAAAGGGAAGCATACATAACGCCTCGGCAGCTAAGAACATAATGGTCCCTGGAGGAACATGAGAAGAGTAGGACAAGTCTTAAACGAGGAATCAAGGGTGTGAAAAGGGGTCATGAAACAACTTCACGCTAGCACAATTAAGGAGAATCCCAAAGCCTATTATTCATATATAAGAAGCAAACGGGTAACTAGAGAAAGGATTGGCCCACTAAAGGAAAATGAAGGAAGGCTGGATGTCGAATCTGAAAGAGTGGGTATGATTCTGAATGATTATTTTGCATCAGTGTTCAATGAGGAGAGGGACATGATGAATTTTGAGTCTAGAGTAAGACATTTGATTTATCTGGATCATGTTGACATAAGTAGGGAAGCTGTGTTGGGCAGGCTAGTGGTAATTAATGTGGACAAATCCCCAGGAACGGATGGGATCTATCCCTGGTTCCTGAGTGAGGCAAGAGAGGAAATAGTTGGGGCCCTGACAGATATCTTCCTTGCATCCTTCAGCTCAGGTGAGGTTCTGGCTGACTGGAACGTTGCTCATATTGTCCCCTGCACAAGAAGTATATAGGGATATTCCGGATAACTACAGAACAATGCGCCTAACATCAGTGTTGGGAAAGTTGCTGGAGAAGGTACTGAGGGATAGGATTATTCATATTTAGAAAATAATGTGCATATTAGTTGGAGGCATAGAGTTTTTCGGGGAAGTGCCCAAGTTGATAGATGAAGGAAAGGCTGTTGATGTCACATAAATGCACTACAGTAAGGAGTTAGATAAGGTAACCAAATACAGAACGTAAAGTAACTTGGTGTGCAGGGGGTTCTAGACAGGTGGATAAAGAATTAGTTGAGCAATAGGAGACAGAGAGTGGCAGTTGAATTGAGTTTCGGGAAATGGAGAAAGATGAGCAGTAGTGCTCCACAGGGGTCAGTGTTGTGGCCACTGTTGTTTGTGATATACATAAATGATCTGGAAGAGAGCACTGTTGGAATGATCAGGATTTTTGCAATGACACGAAGATTTCTGGACGAGCAGAAAGTATAAGTGACTGTTAAAGAATACAGGAGGATATAGATATACTGGAAATTGGGCGTAAAAGTGGCAGCTGGAGTTCAAAACAGACAAATGTGAGGTGACGCATTTCGGTTAGTCTAATTCTAGATGGGGTTATACAATGAACGGAAGAGCTTTGGGGAAAAACAAGTTGATGGACAGAGAAATCTGTGAGTGCAGGTCCATTATACACTGAAGGTTGCTGCACAGGTGGATAGAGTGGTCAAGCAGGCATATAGTGTGCTTGGCTAATATGGATGGGATATTGAATAAAATGGCTGGCAAGTCATGTTAAAATTGAACAATACATTGGTCTGGCCACACTTGGAATACTGTGTAAATTTCTGGTCGCCACATTACCAAAAGGATGTGGACGCTTTGGAGAGGGTGGATGCTGCCTCGTAGGGAAGGTGCAATCTAGGAAGAGAGGTTGAGTGGGTTAGGTTTGTTTTCATTAGAAAAAAAGGAGTTTGAGGGGGACCTTTTTGAGGTTTACAAAATCATTAAGGTACAGACAGCGTCGATAGAGAAAAGTTTTATTTCCCAGATTGAAGGATTAAATACCGAGAGGTCACGCTTTCAAGGTGAGAGGTGAAAAGTTTAAGAGGGATACACGCGGCAACTACTTGACACAGCAGGTGGTGGGTGTCTGGAACGCGTTCCCAGCAGAGACGGGAGAGGTAATCACGGTAGATTAATTTAAGATGCGTCTGGACAGATGCATGAGTAGGTGGGGAGCAGAGGGATACACATGCTTAGGAATTGGGTGACAGATTTAAACAGTAGATTTGGATCGGCTCAGGCTTGAATGGATGGAAGGGGCTGTTCCTTGTCTGTACATTTTCTTTGGTCTTTCTTCTTAAATTACGCCAATTTCATTACAAAATTTGCGAGGTCTAAGTGCCTGAAGTGAATCGATGCTGAAACACTAGTCAAAACAAATCTGAGTGTGTGGTAGCGTGGTCGGGCGGTCTAATATACCAGATTTTTAAGCTTCAGTTTCTATCGAATCGTGGCTTCAAATACCAGCATCGTAAGTGAGCTACAATGGGGAGATGTATGTGAGAGAACTGCGCATGTGTGGATGCTTTTTAATTTGAGTGTTTGCAGCTCCTCAGTCTGCTTACCCTCTCGGTGATAAAATCAGCGGCCGTCTCTGAAAACAACGCAAGTTCCTGCTGTCCGACGTATCCTCATATCCCGTCGATAACTTTGCTTTTGGATATCTGCGTTGCCAGTTTCTGTATCTCAAATGGTCAGCGCAGTTGGCTGAAATGTTGGTGGTTCGAGCCCACCCAGGGAATAAACCTCAAATATTTCAGCACAAGCATTTACCCCGACCATGCATTGACATTGTAATCGGTAAAACTCATCCATGATTCACCCCAAGTCCGCAGGGAGTGAGACGTTTACACGCAGCAAAATACGACATCACTTTCTCCAAGCTCCCGATGCCAAGAGAAAGCGGCCACTGCAGCTTCAATCAGCGGCTTTCTGCCAAGCCATGGGAAACTCGTGGAAACTCCTTCCTTAGTAACAGTTCTTTCCGTGTGAAAGGAGCAAAACTTTCATTTTAAATTGGAAAGGGCTTCAGGACATTGGAATGTCGCTCCAGTCCTTGGAACATGTTATAAATAAAACTCCTGACTTGAAAATAAGAAGTGGTAAAGGTTTTAGGTAGAAAGAACAAAGATTGAGACGACTCTGTCTCGTCAGCAGATGGGAAATGCCCAACACTGTAAACGGGAATGATTGGGTTTCCTTAGGTAATTTCCCGATTGATTTACTGTCTGCCAGAGTGATTGGAAATCACATCAGCGATATAAAGGTGAGGGTAAAAATATGAAGATATTAATGTTGAACCTTAAATCCCGGGACAAGTGCTGAATCGATTGTAATGCTTTGAAGGAATAACTGAAGTGAAAGGTGTGAATGATATTTTTGTGATTAGAAGGAATGAACTGGATCCTAACAAATTGCTGATGAATTATGCTCGCAATGTAATAGCAAACTAATCCACAGTGCACCGTGCTTGGTTAGCTCAGTCGGTGCAGTGTGAGTTGCTTAATCTGAGGGTGGTGGGTGCAAGCCTCACAATGGGCGCTTTCACCGTTTAATACAATTCCGGCTCTTCGTTCCACGTGCAGTATTGCAACCCTTCGCAGGGGAATGTTCTTGCTGCTTTCATTGTCCGCCTGCTTTTGATCACACGTCGGTTTCTGAGTGAACACTGTTTCCATTTTACTGGAGGCGCCAGAGACAACTTTATCAGTGCAGCCGAAAATACAATGGATGATGTCCGTTTCAAAACGTGAGGTTCCAAACCAACCGTGCACCACCCAAAGTGTTCAAAGGCACGAAAAACGAATGGCCACTTGCTAGGGGTCTGACAGAGACGGATCAATATCACATGGGTACTGAACCAATTTTCAGTGATTCAGATTGTTCTGATGGAAACCGAAGGGAACTCTCCATCAACGTTTTGCAATTGTTCTTCTTGTGTTTAACGTAATGAACAGTACATTGTCAGTAACGAGGGGGGAGGTGCGGCAGGATCGTGAGGTTTCAGTGTGGGACATAGACACAGTAAGTCAAATATCCCCAGAGCACGGGAGAACTGTTTGGTCCAGGATCACTGCCATCCTCTGTTTCTAAACCAACAAATGAAATTACTGGAAAATCTCAGCATGTCTGGTAGCATCTTGGGAATAAAAATCGATTTAAGACTTCGGGACTAGTGACACTTCTTTTCCATGTCTATCTCCACCTGCTTTTGCACACTCTTCCTTTTTATTGAATGTCTCCTGACTTCCAACTTTATATTCAGCTTCTCTTTTATTACTTCCTCTCCAACCATTTTCCCAGTCTCCAATTTTGTCTCAGAACTGTTCCATCTTTCACATTGCCCAGGACTTCCAACTGAACAAATAACTCTGTTTCTATTTCCTTAGATAGCAGATGGCTAGAGACTGGAAGGCAGTGATGTTCCGAAAACTCATTCATGATTCACCCCGAGTCCACAGGGAGCAAGACGTTTACACGCAGCAGAATACGACACCATGTTCTCCAATCCCCCGATGCCAACTGAAAGCTGCCACTGCAGCTTCAATCAGGGCTTCCTGCCAAACCCTGGGACACAGCTCGTGGAAACTCCTTTCCGTGGGAAAGGAGCAAAACTTCCATTTTAAATTGGAAACGGCTTCAGGAGATTGGAAGGTTGTTCCTGTTCTTGGAACGTGTTATAAACAAAACTCCTGTCTTGAAAATAAGAAGTGGTAAACGTTTTAGGCAGGAAGAACAAAGAACATGTTGATTGTGAGGACTCTGTCTTGTCAGCAGATGGGAAGTTCCCAATACTCTAAACAGAAATGGTTGGGTTTCCTAAGGTAATTTTCCGACTGATTTACTGTCTGCCAAAGTGACTGGAAATTACTTCATGTGGAAATATTCGGGTTGAATCTTAAATGCCGGGACAAGTGTTAAATAGATTGTAATGTTTTGAAGAAATAACAAAAGTGAAAGATGTGAATGATGTTATTTGTGATTGGGAGGAATGAGCTGGATTCTTGCAAAATGCTGTTCCAGGTGAATTATGCTCAGAATGAAATAGCAAACTAATTCATCGTGTCCCAAGCCTGGATATCTCAGTTCGGTGCAATATGAGATGTTTAATCAGAGATTCGTGCGTCGAAGCCCCATAATAGTCGTTTTCACTGTTTAATAGAGTTCATGCTCTTCGTTCCACATGCAGAATTGGAACCCAACGCTGGTAGAGCATTCTTGTTGCTTTCGCTGACACATATGTCCTCCTGCATTGATCACATGTCGGTTTCTGAGTGAAAACTGGCTGCACTTTACTGGAAGTGCCAGAGACAACTTTATCAGTGCAGCTGAAAATACTATGAATGATGTCCATTTCAAAACGTGAGATTCCACTACATCCGTGCATCAACCAACGTGTTCAAAGACACAGAACGCGAATGGCCATTTGTTCGTGGTCTGACAGAGACGGCTCAATGTCTCATGGGTCCTGAACAAAAATTAACTGATTCAGGATGTGTTGATGGAACGGAACGGAGCTCTCCCTGAACGTTATGCAAATGTTCTTGTTGTGTGCTCATATATGTTTATGTAATGAACAGTTTATTGCCACTAACGAGGGTGGGGGTGGGGAAGGATTCTGAGGTTTCAGTGTGGGACAGACTTGATCTGATCGAACGGGTAAGTCAAATATTCCCAGAACTTGGGAGAGCTGATTGGTCCAGGATCACTCCCATCTTCTGTTTCAGAATCAACAAATGAAATTGCTCCGCCATTCGATTCTGGCTTATATCATACTTAACCCCATTCTCCAGTCCTCTCCCTGAACAGTTACTCCCCACTCTTAGGATTCAGTCTTTTTCCCAGAGTGGGTCCTAATCCGTCGCAAAACCCTCCACATGTGTTGGCAGCTGTTACACCGAGTCTACGTGTCATCAATCTCAGTTTCAGTGATTCTCGGCAAACACGAACTGTTGTGAGCAGCTGATCGGGTCTCTGGCCCCACTGTGATCCTGCGGGGGAAAATTAATCATCTTCATCTCCTACGGAAAGGATCGGCGCTTCAAAAAAACAGACAGAAAGAAAGATAGGCTTGTGTGTCAAGATATGTGGAGGTAATTGCTTTCTGACCTGGTCAGTAAACCTCACTCGGTATATCCCGGTATATTCTAGCTGTTGTGGTGAAAGGGAATACAAGTGCAATTAATTGCCATCTACGCTTTTATTCGATATGTATTCTTCCTTGTTCTGAATATGCAGGGATGTTTCCAGCACTGATGGTCACCATTTCTAAGAGTGCATGCCGCGGGCCCTGGTTTTTTCTGGAGAGTAGCAGTATCAGTTTGTGCGAAAGTGGCCCAGTACAAAGCTTAGAAGAAACATTGTTGTTCCCTCTTTCCGGGCGACAGTCTTTCATATCATGATCGATGGGGCTTTATTGCATTCTCATCAGCAAACCTTGTTTTGAATTTACTCGCCCAATACTACTGTAACGGTGAAAAGAATATAATTCCGAATACCTGCTGCGTGAAATTCATTTTCAAATTTCTATTCGCAGTGGTCCTTCATATGTGGCGATGTCTATATCACTGCTGGCCATCCTGTTTAAGAGTGCCGTTACATATGTTCCTCTGTCTTGGCGCGGCAGGGAAAATTGTCTGCGCCTTTTCAGCCAATATTTCCTGGATATTTCAACATGGTATTCTTTATTTTTTCAATCATGTCCACTTTAAGGACACAGTTACCGGGCACTGATCCTTTCTGTAACAACAGTACCGCATTTGCTTGACATGCGAAGGTGGCCTGGATCAGTAACAAGGAGAGCATTCATTTCCTTCTGTCACAGTGAACACTGGATTCATGATGTTAGTCTCTGTCAAATGCATCCGAAAATGTGCTCTGAAAGCTTAATTTGAACGCTGTCTGGCGTTTCTCAACGTGTGCTGGAAATGTGTTGCTGGAAAAGCGCAGCAGGTCAGGCAGCATCCAGGGAACAGGAGAATCGACGTTTCGGGCTTATGCTGCCTGACCTGCTGCGCTTTTCCAGCAACACATTTCCAGCTCTGATCTCCAGCATCTGCAGACCTCACTTTCTCCTCAAAGGTTTCTCAACGTGTGTCAACCAAAACCAGAAATCCTCAATCATAGTTTGGAGCAGTTCATATATTCGAGTTTCGCAGCAGCAGACACGGATACAGTTCATTCAGTCAACAACAGGAATGAAAAGATTTACAGGCACAGATGTACTATCGATTCTTGTTCTCATACTGTTGCTAATATTACCATGTGGCCTGACGTCTAAGCCATGTTGTAACTGAAAATGAGGAAATCACAGACAGGCTGCCGAATGACACAGTATGTATTTTGTTTTCTTGTTCTCACAGAGTTCCAGAAAAGTATGACAGCGAGGGAGAGGAATGCAAGTCAAGTGCAGCTCTGGCGAAACACCTTCTGTCTGATTCAGTCATCAACAAGAAACGTGAATGCGACTAAAGCGGGAAACCTTTTCACAACTCGAACAAAGAGCAATCACGAACAGTGACCACCTCTTTGACATCTCAGATTGCCTTTGACCTTCCCTGAATATGTATAGAAACTAATTTTTGTACACCTCGAAGTGAGAACTGTTTGATGTACCGACAATAAGTGAGTCGCATGTCCTTGATTCCCACATCGGTTTCCAACTCAGCTTGCAGCCAGGTGGCAGTTGCTCATGGCTCAGCTGGATAATGCACTATTATGGAGAAACAAAAGGAAAGTTGGAACTCCTATTGGCTCTGGGTTTTGAATAATCTTGCTACGTGTTCTGCCATTCTCTGATTCCAGTGCGAAACCAGCTTTTCAATTTATCTGAGCAGCAGGAGAGTCGGGCGTTTCTGGCAGGAGCAGAATTCATCATCTCCAGTGATCACTTTATCTGAGGAGAGAAAATGAACAAAGTTTCACACAGCGACTAATCGGAATTGCATTCCGTTTCAGCATGGCAGCAGATATGGGCTAGCAAAATCAAAGCCAGATTTGCTGATGAGAACAACAAGCACAACCGCTCAGATAGAGCAATTCCTTCCCACCGCTTATTCTGCAGAACTGGTGCAGTTGCTGTGAGTATGCTGCAGGGTATCATCAGGTACATGCTCTTAGGTTTCCGGTTTTGGCCTGTGTGCTCGCGTGGCTGAGCAACTTGAGACTCTGATTTCAGATTCCACTTCTTAAAAAGGCTTGTGTTTGCATCCCTGCGCGGCCACGTGTGTTAATGGATTAAGCTGGCAACGTTTTGCAGGGATGAGTTTTGTTAAAGTTGAACAGAAAAAAAAAGCAATCATTTCTTCTAACCCGGCTGTGATGTGGCACAGCAGAAAACAACCAACATGTCAGTGCCCACGTTTTCCCCTTCTGCTGTAGTTGTCACGTTCCCCTCCAGCTCGAAAGGCCACCAGCATAATATGCGACTCAAAAACAGGCTGCGCCAATCTTTCATATTCCAGACAATTTGCATTTTTCACCGTTTCTCTGAAAGTGAATGGAGATATTTATTTCCCTGTTTATGTGAAATTAGGTTCTACATTGAATCTGCTCGCAGTTTTCTGTTGTTGTTGCGAAAAGGAGGGAAATTGCGATATGAAACTTGGTTACTTTTCCCTAATTTCCTTAATTTCTGTCCTGATGAGAGAGGCTGGTTATTGGTCCTCTCGATCCGGTGGAGACATCAGCCCAATTGTTAACCTCATCTGATCGAGACTGTAATTGGTAATCTTCACTTTTCATGGTTCATTGTTAGTCAGTTCTGATTCATGTTACTTGAGCACTTTCCTGTAAGTATTGATGCACTAAGGCGCCAGTACGTTGAAAGCACCATTTGGAATTGCCTCGCCTCAAGTTGTGTGAGCAGCTCATAACCCAGACGACTCGCTTTGCCTCAACGAAAGCATTCATGAGTCCGTGTGTCTGAAAATAGTTCTCTTTGTCAGTTCTGCTTCTGTTCATGAGTTGTCAGGTTTTGGTTTCTCTGGAGAGCCGCGCGGGCAACATGATTTGTGAGGTATTTTCCGCAGCCAAAATCTCCCACTGAGAAGTTGGGAATGTGTCAAGAAGAATGGTCATTGGCAGCCTAAGACTAGAAAAAAATGATTCGTTGCTGGTTTGAACCGCAGCAGCCTGTGGGAGTTATCTCAAATGGGAGAGTACTCGCTTTGCATGCGAGAGATTGCAGGGTTCCTAGCTGGGTTCTCCATCCCCTTTTAGGGCGGCACCGTGGTTCAGTGGTGAGCACTGCTGCCTCACAGTACCAGTGTTCCACGTTTGATTCCGGTGCGTAGTTTGCACATTATCCCTGCGTCTGCGTGGGTTTCTTCCCACACTCCAAAAATGTGCAGGGCAGGTGAATTTGACATGCTAATTTGCCCAGAATGATCGGTGCATTAGTTCGAGGGAAATTGGTCTGGGTGGGTTACTCTTTGGAGGGTCGGTGTGGACTAGTTGCCCTGAAGGGCCTGTTTCCATACTGTAGGGAATCTAATCTAACCATCTTCCAGAAAACTAGCCCAACGCACTGACCAAGTGATAAGTGCCTATTCAAACTGGTGTTCGCCACTGCAGCATCTCAGAGGGGCTGAGCCCGTAAACAAATGCTCTATTTGCCAAATTTTCACGTTTATTCTTTATCAACTTTCCTGTCTGAAAACAGATCCATATGCCTTTGAAATGTTGATAGTATACCAGACTCCATCACGAAATCTGACAATTCATTCCAAACAAGCAAACCTTTCTGTGTGAAAAGAACAATGTCCTTCAGATCCCTTTTAAATTTTACAACTCTACCCTTAAAACATTGTTCCCTTGTTTTGAACTTGCCTGCCTTGGGAAGAAATAGTCATTGACCATTTACTCTACCGTCTCCTTCATATTGATATAAACCTCTGTAAGCCCATCCCTCAGCCCTCAAGCTCCAGGAAAAATTTTCACATCCTATTCAGCTTTACGCTACAGTCCAAACACTGTATGCCTTGCAACATCCTCATAAATATTATCGAACTTACGCCAAGTTCGCCATTGAAAGTGCGTGTGGGTAAGTGCCTGAAGTGAGGCGATGCTGAAACACTAATCATGAAACACGTGGTTGCTGGGTTTGTGTGGCAGCGTAGCAGAGATGTCGAAGGAGCTGTCTTTAAACTATAACCTCGATCCAGTCATTGATTTGAATTCCCACCACGACCAGAACCACAGGTGAAGTCGGGAACTCTGTTTTTCATGAAAGACCTATAAACAGTGAGATGTCAGGATTTGCTCCCATATTCGGCTGTTTTTTCACAGGAACTTTCACTAACTAAGGCTGAGGGACTGCCCAAGCTCAACGATTCAAAACTATGCGTGCATTTATTGACTATTCGAACCAGGAACTCGGACTCATTGTTTGTGTGTTACACAGTTACTCGGTGTAAATTTAAAACAGCCTCTGGTTATGCAGAAGAGTTCAAAGCTGGATATTCTCCACTGAAAATGCACAGGAAGAGGCAATCTCTTATTGCTTTTGTTGTAAACTGATAACTTAGACTGTTTAAACTGACAGGATAACGCGGATCCATCCATCCTCTTGGGCACCTGTAACCGTATTAATATCCGCAAAGGTAAACTCACACTAAGAGGAATGGGCTCATTGCGGTGAATTGTTAAGGAGAGGTGTGTGAGTCAGAATGAATAGTGGTCAGTAAATACTGACACTGACATTGAACGTTGCACCAGCTCCTCACTCACTTGCTGTCTCATGCCTCCCAGTTATCATTGCCTTTCACATTTTCCTCTCGTTCGTTCCACTTCTCAACTTATTCCCGACAGATTGCAAGTGTTCCCTTAGAAACTGCAGCTTTAGGAAACGTATTACTGGGATAAAGTCATTGCTCAATGTGATGGGATGCACCGTCAATCCCTAATTACTCGAGAGATTGAGATTTCGAGTTACTCCGCATAACCCTGGATGCCCTCAGTAGCGGGGTACAGGCATGATGCCATGAGGCAAGGGTTTAGACGTAGTGACATTGAAGGAACAGCGAAATATTTTCAACTGGGAAACGCGAGAAACTTGGAGGGGTAATTGCTGTGACAGCTTTCGCTTGTATTTGCTGCCATTGTCCTTCCTGACAGATGCTGATCGATCACTGAATTGTTCTGGCAGGATCCGTGTGTGTGTTCTGGGTGCAGCCAGGCTTTAGTTTTCATTCGGATAATTCACAAGAAGAGAATTAAATCTATATCTCCTGACTGGGAATGAAAGCCTGTTCTGGGCAATGCAAACTCAGACTTGTATGCAGGGATGTCCATTGACACTGCAGTAGCCTTTGGGACCTGTACAAACTCTCGTGCCTGCTCTTCACGTCATAACCGTCTTCGTCAGCAGTGTTTCTCTCTCCAAGTTTCCAAGGCGGTTCATATTATCGCCCTTGGTTTCAATGTGAAGAAGGCAATGCTGCGATAATCTGATGTTGTTCAGCAGATATACTGCAGCAAGTTAAGTAAAGACTGATGCTAACCCGAGCTCGTTTTGAGCTGCGCTGATGTGTCGGCAGCAAGAAAGGCATCGTTCAACTCGCCTCATTCCGGATGACGGGCTCGAAATGACCAGTGGTTTCTCGCTGAATTAGTTCAGGCTCTGGAATGTAAAAAACTTCAAATATGAAAGTACAGTGAAAGGAAATGGTTCACAGAGTGCGGAATTCCAAGTGAAACAGTGACGGTGATTATGTTTGCTGATTTTTCACCTTGTGAATGCTGTTTCCCTAATGTGGACGTTTACATTACCTATAGACAAACTGTCACAGCTAAACCTGGTCTTTGGGTCAGTGACAGAATTGGTAACACGCCTGACGTCGAGTTAGGGGATTATCGGTTCGCATTTAAAATCACGAGGATGTGGCGTGTTAGTCCATCCCTGTTGTCTATCAGGAACGGAAGGGTTGGGGTTTTTGAATTTACAGTTTCTTTCGCCCACTTCAAATTCTAGCTCAGAACAACGTCTCTCATTGTCTGTAGAACTGACTTTGGTTTAACCAAAAGCTGCCTTTTGGCAGTTGAACTTGCATGTTGGAGCGGACAGCTGAAGTGAAGCACAAGGAGCTGGTCAAATCCTGAGAACTCTGCCCCTCTCGGGGAATGTGTCTGTGTGCCTCTTTCTGTGGGAGACACGACGTGGGTAATAACACAGTGTGACTATGTCAAACTTCAATCCCATTGTTGTGTCATCTAAGATCAAAGCGAGAACCTCACTGCCATTTGCACTGGAAACATCAGAACACATAAGGTTATGGACTAAAGCCGGAAACTGGGAATAGAATAGACGAATGTCTTTAAACCAGACTGCACCATGGGCCAAATGGGCGTTTCCATTCTGCAAAACTTGAAGCCGAGTAGAAAACAATCTGCAGTGAAACTGACCATAAATGAAAGGGAAAAGCCATTTCATTGAGAATAAGTGCAAGAGCGTCTGTCTTCATTCAGTGTAATCTCGTAGTGAGGATTTGGAACTAGAACTGCCATGGCATTTGTTCTATTTTCGGACAGGGAATGAATGTTTTATTGTGCAGGTATGTCGTGGTACCAGTATTTCTGACCACTGGTCCGAACCTGGTAATGCTTGGTTTTGTGCCAGGTTATTAAAAATCAAAAAGATCCAGGTATTGGAAATCTGAACTAAAAACGAGAATTGATAGAGAAACGCGCTACACCTGGCAACATCTGTGGAGAGAAACAGATTTTTTTTTAGATGGACAGGAAACAGGTTAGTTATAGATTTCTAGATTATACTGTTGGGAAAATAATAATTTTGCCTGTCGAATCAGGATATTTATCAAAATCACTCTTGAGCTTACAAACGTCGAATTTACAATCTTAAAAGGACTTAATCAGCTGTCATGCTACTTTCATTTTCCTGAGCTGGTGGAAGGCTATATTTTAATGGCAACATTTCCTTTTGCTTTCTGTTATTTAGCAGTCACGCCGAATGGAGAATTGTTTCTTTTAGTGTCTGCCTCAAAATGTGTCTTTGTTTTTTCTATATTTGTCTCTGTATCCTCCTGGGCCTTTTTCACATTCTCCGACTCTCTGGCTGCCCATTTCCCATTTCTGCTCTTGAAAAACCTGACATTCAGAGACAGTTTGAGATTCGAACTGCTGAGAGGCTTTCTGACGCCTGGCTGGAGTCGGTCGAAGTAGTCTCACATTCTCTGGAGAATGCGCCTGTCACTTCGACCTGAGGCAAGGAGACATTTCTTCCTCAAAATCTAAAGACCCTTTCGAAGTTAAAGTTGAATTCCTTATCCAACAGAAAAAGAAAGTAATTACATGATAGCTGAAGAAGAACAAGGATGCATTTACTGTTGGTGTACAACAAATGAATGGTGACAGCAGAGAATGAGGGTGATCGTGTCGTGGTGTCAGTGCCATTACCACAACATTCCCCGGGAATGCTGCAGTGTCTCCTGCCTCACCACATAATTTCCACAAAACTGGGAATGAAGGAATGAGAATAAGAGGATGAGAAGCAGAAGTGCTTGTGGAACTGCGGGAAGAATCTCCAGGTTAAAATAGTAGTTAAAAAGAGCAACATACACTACTGGATTTAAACCTGGAAAATGAAGCAGGAACTCGTAATCAAAATATAAAGTAATTCAAACAGACACTGAGTTTCTCGATCAGCAACACAATACTTGCGAGAAATAACGAGCTTTCAATACAATGAGCAGGCTCCAGTATGATGGGAGGTGCTTTCACCAGCTAAGCCACGGCGCCACGTTAAAGCCAGATTTGTCGTCCATATGTGCAATGCCTGAACCACTTGATCACAGGAATTCGTAAACGCTTTTTCTGTATTAGCGTTGCTCAGTATGAATGGCAATCAAACTCTGCTTGTGCAAAAGCAGACATTTCAATGCTGAGCATGCCCCACTGAAAAGGCAAAGAAAAAGAGAGTATCCTCTTGCATTGGCATCCAACAGATATTTTCATCTGTTTAAATTGACAGAATAAAGCGGATGTGCTCATCTCCTCTCGCGTCCCATTAACCACGTTAATACACACGCAGGGATTTTCAAACCAAGATGAACAGGCTCATTGTTGTGAATTGACAGCAGTGGTGTGTGAGTCATTGCGAACAGTGAGAAATAAATGCTGAACCAATAGCACTGACACTGAGCCTTGCACCATCAGGTCCACATTCACACCTTGTGTCATGTCTCCTCGGCATCAGTGCATTTGACTTTAATTATTCTACCCTGCACCTCTCCTCAAGTTATTCCCGACCGCTTGCAGTGTCGAATTAGTACATGCAATTATTAGAAATGCATTTCTGGGACACAGTTGTCTTTCAATGAGAAAAGATTCACTGCCCATCCCTAATTATCCCAAAGATGTAGGGGACGAGTTACTTTTGTCAACTCCTCAAAGATGCCACTCCTGACTCCACTCTGTCAATGTAACTCACTGAGGGAAGAGCAAACTGACGCCACTCAGTCAGTGTTACTCATCCAGGGAAGGGCAGACTGACCCACACTCTCAGTGTAACTCAGCAGACTGATCCCACACTCAATATACGTCATTCTCTGAAGAGCAGTCTGACCCCACTCTATAAATATAATTCCCTCAGGGAAGAGCAGACTGATCCCATTCTGTCTATGGCACTCACCCAATGAATGAACAATAACCCCACTCTACCAATGTAACTCGCCAGGGAAGAGCAGACGGAACCCAGACTGTCAACATAAATTATCGAGGGAAGAGAATACTGACCCCGCTCTTTCTGTTTCACTCAGGCAGGAAAGAGCAGACTGTCACCACTCTGTGAAAGAAATTCGCCCAGGGAAGGGCAGACTGGCCCTACTGTATCTGCGTGACTGACACAGGTAAGAGCAACTAACCCAACTCTGTCAATATATCTCCCTCAGGGAAGAATACCCTGACCTCCCTCTGTGCATGTAGCTCACCCAGGAAACAGCAGACTAAGCCCACTCTGTCTATTTAAGTTCAGAAAAATCCTCTGAAGTACTTCCTATCCAGACACTCTCCACATCATTGTCTCTGTAACCGTGTGCATTCAATGACGATTCCAAATAACCTGCAAATGGTTAGAATGTGGCAGCAAACCAGAGCAACCACACAGACATTGGGCGAATGTGCAAACTTCCATCAGGCAGTTATCTAAGCCTGGAATGGAAACCAAACCCGGCAGCAGTCGTGATTATAAAATGGCAGAACAGAAACCTGGCAAAAGGAATTGCATCCCTGTGTGTTGCAACGATGCTGAGTATTAATTAAGCCCCCCTTCCTGTCGTTAATTTCCATTTCCATCACTGCCAACCTTCTTCAAAGCAAAGCACGCACTTGCTCTTCCAGCCTTCCTATATCCCGCTTTCATCCCGCTTTTTACCCAATCAGATTTCTGACTTCACAAACTACGTCATAACAGGTTGCCAACTGCAGGATGAGCTTTGTTCCGTTCTCCCATAATGTTGATGGGAGTAATCCGGCATATTCGAGTAGGACTTGATGCGCTTGCGGGTGGGGTATTCGCGGCATTTCGGCTTCTTTTTTCATTTTCGGTCTGAACTATTTCGAGTTCATTGCGCAGACTTCTGAAGAAGACTTTTTGGAGTCGAAATGGTAACTGTGTTTTCTCTCGCAAGACAGACGTAGCTTTATTTCTGTTCTCTTATAAATTGATCTTCTTCTGATCTTTGCAAGTGAAATAGGGTGCATTACTATTGCTCGGTTTTAGTTTCAAAATCAAGAGAAACATGAAGGAGAGAATATCAAAGAACACAAAGTTCTGAGTTGTTAAGATAATTTTTGCAGCAATGGTGGACAAGAAGATCAAATTAAGATAACGGTTCAAGAACATTTAGTCTGTGGAAGTGGTATGTGAGTTTAGTTCCAAATATATGTTTCCGCTCTTCCAGGACATCTTTTTGACTCCCAGAAAACATTGATTGTTTTCTGTATTCACTTTGCTTCGCGACATCTGTCTTCTGGTCGACCAGGGACAACTTGAATTTGCGTCTGCATTGAATACGATTTCGCTCTTTCTTTCGAGAAGCAAACCTGTGCATTATGTCCCACTTATCATGCAGTGGCTAAGAAATTCAAAATGAATTCCGGTTTATGGATCGTGAGCAAGAATGAAGTGATCCACTTGCGAACAGATGTCACCACGCCCTATTCCTACATCGGGCCTGAACGGTCCATCGGCAGAGTCTGCAGACAGGAAATGTCTAAGTGACTAGTCCTTTGTTCAGTTAGATTTGATACCAATGGTAGTGCTGTTTTGGTGCAGAAATGTGTCAACATCTCTGACGTTAGAGTCAATATTTAAGTTACATCTACTCCATGGAGTGTCTTCTCATATCGGAACATGCTGACATGAAATCATCTAACTCTGATAGCAAAGGTTTTCTCATTAAACTGGGAGTATGTTTATCTAGCATTTCAGACAGCCAGGATGAATAATTGGCATTTGGTTCTTCAAGCTGAGCTCTCCACACCAACTGCTCCAACGAAGGCCGTGGATAAGTTTCCCATTGATTATTTTGGTCAATATTAGCCTCAACAACAACCAATTGTTCTGAACAAAGCTACACCACAAGCAGAGGGCTAAGGCTGATTTTCATCGTTAATTTTCAATTTCAGTTCTTAATGCACAGTTTCTTATGAATGTGGACAGCAGAAGACCGTTAACATTCCATTTCTAATATTTCCAGAAAATTCTACTCCGCTGATATCACCTTGCCTTTTCACATCGCAAGCCAGGAACCTGGATCAGTCGAGTTCCTTTCCACACATGGAGTTGCTTTTTTCTAATTCATTGACCGCTGATATAATAGATTATTGGCCTTGAGAGTCAGCTGTAAATTAGGTTCAACTTTCTCAGCTTGACTTTCATCTGATCCTTAAAAAAAATCATCACCTGCAGGTAAGTGTATTGCATTGCTTCTTGTTTTGCTGAATTCCACCCCCCGAACATCCAAATTTCACGATAGTTCGACAAATGTGTTGAAACTGATTCGTGTTGGAAGTTGGTGGCTTTTGTGTCTCGACATATAATTTATTCAATTAGATAACTGGGTCAGTCTTGAAATTACTTCGGATTCCTCACAGTTGAAAATTTACTTTTGATTAAATGCAAAGCTCAAGCTCCACGAAATCCAAATCCTGCAAAGGAATTAATGACTTTTAAAAGATTCTACGCTGTGAACAGGATTCGAACCTGCGCAGGGAGACCCCATTGGATTTCGAATCCAACGCCTTAACCTCTCGGCCATCACAGCTGCGGCAGAATCGCCAATTTTCATAGGAAAACAACTGAATTCATGAAATACGTAATTTGTTGGAAGAACAAATTGTCAAGACCCAAAGATTTCGCCAAATCCTTTGCAAAGACCCAGACGTACGTTCCCTTAGCAGATTGACAGGCTTTCACCGCAAACTAGATTCTGCCACAGCTGAAGTTGTGGGAATGATTCTTCGTCGAATTATAGAGTCACGGATGTACACCACACGAAGAGAAGATCATTGTCCCACTGCATCCGATCGATTTTGACTCAATTTCTCATATGCTGTTGTGTTTTAATATTCATCGACATATGGTATTAGAAATATTGATGCTAAGTCCATAAACACTAGCTACATTCGTAAAAGAAAATATCGGAATTATAAAGAATGCAGGGGCCAATTTTCAGGAATGGATCCAGCAACTAATCCGTAAATTCTGACATCAGGTAATGAACTTGTGAGCACAAGAGAGGAAGATTAACCGAAGATTTGGAACTTGAAATCGTCTTGACGGAATTATTTGCAAAGCTTTTGCGGTTTTTCTAGATTCAACAAGTCGTTGAACAATACAACACGGAAAGTGGCCCTTCTTTTCAACTTGACCATGGTGGACAGTTATCCTAAATTAATAGGTCCCATTTGCCAACATTTGGCCCACATCCCTCTAAACCTTGTTACTCATATATCCATCCAGATGCCATTCAATGTTATATTGTACCAGTCTCCAACAACTTCTCTGGCAGCTCATTCTGGACGCGTCTGAAAAAGTTGCCCCTGACGTCCCTTTTAAATCCTTACCCACTAATTGTAAACCGATGTTTTCTAAATTTTGACTTCCTCACCAGCCGGAAAACACCTTGACGAGTCAACCTATCCATGTCCCTCATGATTTAATAAATAGCAACGATTTGTCTTTATCATACTTGTCAGGAGGGAAATGTGTGGAGATTATTTGTCGAAGGTTTGAAGTAGAAAGTACACATGTTTAGAAATGCATCTTGGAGAAGTTTTTAATAAGTCATTGAAGTCTAGTAGCAGTTGTAGAAGTCTGTTGTGAAAGCTGCAGGAGGATTTCAGGGCACGAGAACGAAGCATTATTTCCAATGTATGGTGGCTCAGTTCGACCGCACTTGGACTACAGTATGAGGAATTATAACCCTCAATTTAGGAAAGATACTAATGCCATATGAGGAATACCACGAATGGTGATTAGCTTTGATATCATGGATGAACGTTAGTCCTCTGAATTGAAATTGAGCAAATCCGGCCTTTTTTTAACAATTTCAAAACAAGCGAGGTAATCTCATTGAGAGTTGCAAAATATTTGAAGAGATAAACAGGGTGGTGCAATTAAATTTTGTTCCCTCATTGGTGAATCTAGAAGCAGGAGAGGACAATTTTAAAATGAAGCATTGTGATTTATGACCATGATGAGAACTATTGATTTTTGTCTTCGCCTTGAGAAGTCGCGCTGTTCAGCACTACAGTGAGCCTTGGATATTTGGTCTTTGAATGCATCACTATCAGCCTGACCCGCCGACACTTACTGCATCACTATCGACCTGACCCCTCACACTTCCCGCCTTAATATCAGCGTGAACCCCTCAAACTTACTGCATCACTATCCATCTGGCGCCCTCACATTTACTGCGCCACTTTCACTTCGAGACCCTCATTTTGACTGCGTCACCATCAGCCTGACTGCCTAACACTTACTTTGTCACTATCAGTCACGCTCTTACACTTCCTATGTTACTATCACCCTGACTCCTTACACTTACTGTGTCACTATCAGCCTGACTCCATCACACTTATTATGTAAGAATCAGACTGACGCCTCACACTTATCTTGTCACTAAAACACTGCCCCGTCATATTGACTGTGTCACTATCAGCCTGACCCCCTCACACTTACTGCTTCACTATCGCAATGCCCCTCTCTCACTTACGACGTCATTTACACCCTGACACCCCAGACTTGCTGCGGCACTATCACACTGAGGGCCATACACTTAGTGTCACTGTCATCCTGACCCCTTACACTTACTGCGTCACTATCACACTGGTATCTCACACCCACTGTGTCACTATCATCCTGAACCGCTTACACCTATTGCGTCACTATCACTTTGACCCCAACACACTAACTGCATCAATATCAGCCTGACCATCTCACACATACTGCGCCACTACCCGGCTGACTCCCTCACATATACTGCGTCACTATCAGACTTACCCACTCATGCTTACTGCGTCACTATCACCCTGACTCCCCACTCTTACTGCGTCAAGATCATTGTGCTCCCATACACTTACAGCGTAACTATCATCCTGACAACGTCGCACTTACTGCGTCAAGATCAGCATGATCCACTCAAACTTAATGCGTCACTATCAGCTTCAACACTCACATTTACTGCGTCACTTCTAGCACTACCCATGGACACTTTCTACATCCCTATCCGCCTTAGCCCCTCGCATTTACTTCATCACTATCAGCCTGAGACACTCACACTTTCAGCTTTACTACAACCTGGCCCTGTAAGTGCATCTACATCACTGTCACCCTGACCTCTTGCCCATACTACGTCACTATAAGCCTGGCCCCTCAAATGTTCTGTGTCACTATCACACTGACATTTCACACTCACTGAGTCACTATCACCCTGACCACTCACAATTACTGCATCACTACAACCTGACCCCCTGAAAGCATCTGCGTCACTATCACCCTGACCCCATCACACTTGCCATGTCACCATCACAATGACACATTCACACAGTCTGCTTCACTGTCATCCTGACACCTCACACTCACTGCATCACTACCATCCTCCCCCTCATACTGACCTGTCACTATCATCCAGAGCCGCTCACACTTATTGCGTTCCTATCACTCTGCTCCCAACACACTTACTGCGTCACTATCAGCCTGACACTCGCACACTCCCCACATCACTATCAGCCTGACCCCTCATAATTTCACCGTGTCTATCAGTCTGACTCCTCACATTTCCTGCATCACTATCACCCTGTCACTTAACACTTACTGGCCAGTATTAGCCTGACGCCCTCACCTTACTGCATCAATATCAGCCTAAACACTCACACTTACTCCGTCACCATCACGCTGACCCCCTCACACTCACTGCGTCACTATCACCCTGTCCCCTCTCACTTCCTGCATTCGGATCACTCTGACTCACGGACACATAGTGCATCACACTCACTGCCTCAGTCTCTGCCTGACCCCATCACACTTACTGCGTCACTATCACCCTGTCCCCTTCCCCTTTATGCGTCAGGATCAGCCTGACACAGTAACGCTTACTGCATCACTATCAGCCTGATCTCCTTCCAATTACTGCGTCACTATCAGCCTGACCACTCACTCTTACTGCGTCACTGTCACACTGACCCCTCACACGAAGTGTTTCACTATCACCTTGACCACCTCACACTTACTGCATCACTATCACTCTGACCCCCCTCACTGCGCAACTATCGGCCTGATCCACTCACACAGTCTGCGTCACTACCACGCTGACACCTCACCCTCATTGTGTCACTATCATCCTCACTCCATCACACTTATTGAGTCACTGTCAGTCTGATCCCCTGTAATGGAAAATTATCATTTATTGTGAAATCTGTGAAACCATGGCTGAAACAAAGAACTATAGATCTAACTTTGCAAAAAGACAGAAAAAATGTAAAGTTCAACCTAATTTACAGCTGACTCTCAAGGCCAATAATCTATTATATCAGCAGTCAATGAATTAGAAAAAGCAACTCCATGTGTGGAAAGGAATTCGGCTGATCCAGGTTCCTGGCTTGAGGTGTGATAAGGCAAGGCAATATATAGTATAAAGGGAACATGTGGAAACCGTCAGGCGTCCATTTCATGAGGCGTCTTGCAAATGTGTCGGGTCCACTCTGCAAATTTCAAAAATAAACTTTTTCTTTGCTCTTGGTAGCATTTGCGTCGAGTCAATTGAAATTCTACGGCAGTAACCTAGGGGGCTCGCCTGGGACCCTGCGACTGGGTAAGATTTTGAAGATTCCCAGGAGGTGTACGCGCCACTGCCTTGAAGGTCTTTCACTTCATCTCCAGCGCTGAATTGGCCCCTTTGCGTGAGAGGACTGGGGATAAGTGGATCGCCCCAGAGTCGCGTTCCGAATTGAATAGGGTCAGGGTAAGAGTTGTGGCTAAAGTAATCCGACATAGAGACTCGTTCGAAGAGAATAAATGAACCAGGAAGAGGGACCAGTGAACTCTCGCGCGGTATTCGAGTAAAGCTCAAGGGAAAGGATTGCCGTCTCTCGAGAGTTTCAGAGACAGCAAGATTAACGGTGGGTTGAGACTTGGAGCCACATGGGCAGCGTTGGGGTCGCCAAAGCTGTACCAGTTACGTGGGTTCTTGGTTTGTGAAAACCAAGGCAATGAGGCGGTCACGCCCAATGAGAGGGGACCTCCGGAGGTAAAAGCAAGTTATATTGGCAAAGAGAAGATTATGGTATCGTGAGAGAGAGAGAGAGAGAGAGAGAGAGAGAGAAAGAGAGAGACAGACAGATAGACAGACAGATAGACAGACAGAGAGAGATGAACACTTTTCCAATATCCATGAAAATCGGCTCCAGCAAGAGTGAACAAAAAGAGGGTCGTCAGACAATTCGGAATGGTCAAGAAAAAATACAATATATGCTAAATAATTATGGCCCAGTTTCTGTAAAGCAGTTAAAGATGTAAATCAAGGAACGTGGTTTTCTGGAGGAAGGAAGTTTTAGTAACATGCAGTTGCAAATGCTGAGGTCATCGTTGGAGGAGAGAGAGAGAAGGAGAAACGGAAGGGTAAAGTAGAACCTGTGAATTGGAGAGCTTATAACATGTTGAAGGCTGAGCCTGATTTCAGGGAAAGAAAATCTCGAATAAAAGATAGATCAAGTACACGGACAAACACCAGCGCACATGCACAAACACACGGAAAATAACCTAATGAAGCTGTACAGTGTCTTAAGACTGGATCAGATCCTGACCTTAATGGGTGCCCTCGAAGAGCTACAGCCCCTCTACGAGATCCACTTCGCGAAGATTCCAAGTCAACGGTCGCCGCCCCAGGGTCTGCTGAATCACCAATAGCATATCGTACCCACAATCAATTGAAGCAAGAATCCCTAAAGAAGTCGAGACAATGTCCCAGTACCTTAACTGCCTCACGAAAGTCGATAAGGTCTATTGTGGACTGATACCACCCAAGGACATAACGACGGCAGAGATCACACTGTCTGAGGCAGACCTGAGGAGCAGCTTCATCAATGGAATGCAGTACGAAACAACAAAATAGGTAACAATATCCGTGTATTACCTGGGACACGGGAAAGCTGGATTAGATAGAACAATACGTGATACATGCTGAAACATTGCTGGCTCAAGAGAACCATAAGCGGAAAGTAAAGATGGAACAGCAATCACATAAACCTCAGCTTATTATGATGCAAATGGTCGTTCAGCCGTTGGAGGGAGGAACTGCGGGAAAAGAGAGAGGCACGGGAGGAGTTCACAAAAGAGGAAGGGATCGCGGAAGTGCGCTTGCAGAGATAGATCTGGCTGGTGCTTTGTTTGCGGAGCAATGGACCACTGGTCGAGACAGTGCCCGCACAGACAGCCTCAATCGGTCCTGGAGGCTGGACAGCATGGTGACTGACAGGGGACGACTGAGGTGGGCAGGCCACAAGGTACAGGTAAATCTCTTTCCTTTATAGTTGGCAACGAAGAATCCCTTAGGCTAATCACTTCTACTAAACTAACGGGCACTGAGATGTGTCCCAACTCTATATTGAGCATTGAGACTGCGAAGTGTGGACAATATGTTCAATATAACAATGATGCGTATATGTCGATGCCTACCTCCATGTTATATGTGGAAGGTACACCAATTACCTTTTTGGTAGATACATGGCCAGCACATTCACTCCTCAAATCAAGACAGTTCAGAGAGTTGACGCCAATAAAGATGAGTGGAATGTTCCTGAACTCAATGGAGGCATCGGGCCTCGTGATATGAGAGAGTTTTACCGCACACATATTGTGTGAAATCAGTAATGTGTATACATTCTAATTCACAACTTTGTTAGCAGAATTCTGTCCTTTACATTTGATGGCTCGGGATCTCATAGTGAGACTGGGGTTGTATTTGCTCAGTACTCCGACGGGCTTGCAGGTAATTCAAAGGGAAGATTCACAAGTGTAAACTGTAAAATACAACCCACGACCCCTGGTGTATGTCTATGAGTGGCGATTAAGCCAGAGAGCAATGAGTTCAGTTAGCAATTCACTCGCCCTGGAAGCGGGTAACCATGTTAATCCTATTAACACCGATTTTTTTTTTTGCGGTTATGTGCTGCACTGCACAGCACACATACACCACGATGGCCCTGAGGAACCATAAGAGAAGTGTTGGTTCAGGGGATTGGTTAAACCAGGTCAGTTGTTATTGTGCGAATTTTATTGAAGGGATGGCAAATGTGCAGTCAGTGTGAACTTATGTCAAGTGCCTGTGACGGCAAGTAAGCTCTATATTTTTGATGTGGAAGGCTACGCTCCTCGCGTGACACTGGCGAAGGTGTCCAGTGACTGGTGGCAGGATTTGGGGCCATGGGTACTAAAGGCATAAAGAACGAAATGTTGGAAGTTCTGGGTATGTGGTTTAATGCAGATGTGCGGACATATAGGAAGTATTTAACTTGTCTAACTCAGGCAATAGAACAGTCGAGGTAACCCCCGCTAGCCCTGAAGAGCCTAGAAGGTTGGCCTGGCGTTTCCCTAAGATAAACTTCTCAGACCCAAGATTAATAACGGTCCCTACTGAATTATGCGTAAAAGGAAAACATGCTTTGGGGCTTATACGAGGTCGTGAACCAATACGAGTAACCACGAAGTCGGAGTATCGTCCTGGCAGGGCACAATACCCGATAAAACCCAAGGCCATGGACGTAGTTACTCCAGTCTTTCAATCCTTCCCAACGGCTAGAGAGATAATCCCCTATGTAAACTCACCGGTGAGAACTCCCATTTTTCTGATCAAAAAGGCAAAAATTCCAAGTGAACCGGAGGAATGCAGGTTTGTTCAAGACCTACAGGCAGTCAATAACAGTGTTGTCCCGCGCGCATCAAATGTTCCCAAACCCTATACTGTATTAGTTCAATTTCTACCGGACAGTAAATGGTTCCCTGCTGTGGATTTAGCAAATACATTCTTTAGTGTGACGGTGCATCCAGATAGTCAATTCTGGTTGGCTTTTTCTTTCAAAGGGAAATCTTATGAGTTCACACGACTTTGTCAATGTTACTGTGAGTCACCCACCATATATAATGAGGCTCTACGCAGGAGTCTGGAGACTCTTGTTTTAACCCCTGGGTCTGCGCTTCCGCAATCTGTAGACGATTGCTTAATACTAGCACCGACAGAGGAACAATGTGAGAAGGATTCCTTTGCATTGCACGAGGGAAGGGCACAAAGCCAGTCTCGCAAAGCTTCGATTTATGCAACAACAGGTGAAGTTCTTCAGTCACTTAATATCTGAACAAGGGAGGGCCATTGGTGAAGACAGAGTGCAAGTAGTTCCTCAAATTCCAAGGCCTCACATGAAGAAACAATTGCTATCCTTTTGGGGCATACACTCCTACTGAAGAACGTTTATCCCACATTACACAAATCTTGAGGCGCCCTGAAGTGACATGGCCCATGGAAAAGGGTAGCAGAACCAAGGTCCGTTGCAATGGATCCCAGCGGCCGAGTTGAATTGAAAAAGACGTTTCAAAGTCCACCCACACAGGGGATTCCGAATCCAAACAAGCCTTCGGTCAAACGGTAGATGAGAAACATGGCTGCATGACATCTGTGTTGTTGCAGGATCACGGGGGAAAATTCAGGCTGGCAGCTTATGTTACGGCTAAGCTAGACCTCGTAGCGGCAGGATTACGTAAATGCCTGTGAGCTGTGGTTGCAGCTGAAAAGGCTGTTGCAGTGTCCAGGGAGAGAATCGGCTCTGGCGACTTAACCAAACTGATCGCACATGCAGTATCCTCACTGCTTTCCGAGCAAAAGACAGCACATTCGTCGGCAGCACGTTGACTCAGATATAATACTGTGTTATTGGAGAAGTCTAACATTGCAATAAAATGATGTAACGTCCTTAATGCTGCTAATCCTCTCATTGCAGAAGGAGACGGAGACCCACATGGTTGTATCGCTGTAGTTAATAAAATGTGCTGCCGAGACAAAAATTGCAGAATTCACCACTTGAGAATCTAAATATGGCGTTTTTTTGGTGGATGGGTCAGCATTCAGGAGCAAGGAGATAGGCCAGAATTTTATTGGGCATGCTGTAGTAACTACCCATGAGGTATTCAACGCGAGATCACTCGCTTCTCAACGATCAGCGCAAGCAGCGGAGCTGATGGCCTTGACTGGGGCATGTAAATTGGCTAAGGGAAACACAGCGAATATTTAACCGATAGCAGATACACATTCGAAGATGCACATGATGTTGGAACCCTGTGGAATTACAGGGACTTCTTGACCTTCACCGGAAAGCCCATCACACACCGTGATCAGATTTCTGGCCTCTTGGAAGCGGTCCTATTGCCTAAATCAATCGCTGTGTGTAATTATGATGACCACACGAAAAATAACGATTCCATTTCTCAAGGAAATGCAAGGGCAAACTCAGCGGCAATGACGGCAGCCCAGCAGCCGGTAAATGATCAGTTTGACATGGGAATGACAAAAATCCCTGTCAATGATTGAGGCTCAATCCCTGTCACTGACTGAGGCTCAATCCCTGTCACTGACTGAGGCTCAATCCCTGTTACAGACTGAGGCTCAATCCCTGTCACTGATTGAGGCTCAATCCCTGTCACTGACTGCGATTCTATGCCTGTCACTGACTGAGATTCTATTCCTATCACTGACTGAGCGTCAATCCCTGTCACTGATTGAGATTCAATCCCTGTCACTAACTGAGGTTCAATTCTGTCACTGACTGAGGTTGAATCCCTGTCACGAACTGAGTCTCTATCCCTGTCACTGACTGAGTTTCAATCCCTGTCACTGACTGAGATTCAATTCCAGTCACTGATTGAGATTCAATTCCTGTCACTGACTGAGGTTCAATTCCTGTCACTAACTGAGATGCAATTCCTACCACTGACTGAGATTCAATCCCTGGCACTGACTGAGATTCACTTCCTGTCACTGATTGAGATTCAATCCCACGCACTGACTGAGGGACAATCCCTGTCACTATTTGAGGCTCAATCCATGTCACTGACAGAGATTGAATCCCTGTTACTGATTGAGGCTCAATCCCTGTCAATGACTGAGGTTCAATACCTGTCACTGACTGAGGCTCAATCACTGTCACTGATTGAGGTTAAATCCCTGTCACTGACTGAGATTAAATTCCTGTCACTGACTGAGATTCAATCCCTGTCAATGAAAGAGATTCAATCCCTGTCACTGACAGAGATTCAATCCCTGTCACTGAATGAGATTCAATCCCTGTCACTGACTGAGATACAATCCCTGTCACTGACTGAGGTTCCATCCCTGTCACTGACTGAGATTCAATTCTTGTCACTGATTGAGATTCAATCCCTGTCACTGACTGAGGGTCAATCCCTGTCACTATTTGAGGGTCAATCCCTGTCACTGACTGAGATTCAATCCCTGACACTGACTGAGGCATAATCACTGTTACTGATAGAGGCTCAATCCCTGTCACTGACTGAGGTTCAACCCTGTCACTGAATGAGTCTGAATCCCTGTCACTGACTGAGGCACAATTCCTGTCACCGACTGATGCTTAATCACTGTCACTGCCTGAGGTTCAATCCTTGTCACTGACTGAGGTTGAATCCCTGTCACTAACTGAGTCTCTATCCCTGTCACTGACTGAGTTTCAATCCCTGTCACTGACTGAGATTCAATTCCAGTCACTGATTGAGATTCAATTCCTGTCACTGACTGAGGTTCAATTCCTGTCACTAACTGAGATGCAATTCCTACCACTGACTGAGATTCAATTCCTGGCACTGACTGAGATTCACTTCCTGTCACTGATTGAGATTCAATCCCACTCACTGACTGAGGGACAATCCCTGTCACTATTTGAGGCTCAATCCATGTCACTGACAGAGATTGAATCCCTGTTACTGATTGAGGCGTAATTCCTGTCAATGACTGAGGTTCAATCCCTGTCACTGACTGAGGCTCAATCACTGTCACTGATTGAGGTTAAATCCCTGTCACTGACAGAGATACAATTCCTGTCACTGACTGAGATTCAATCCCTGTCAATGAAAGAGATTCAATCCCTGTCACTGACAGAGATTCAATCCCTGTCACTGAATGAGATTCAATCCCTGTCACTGACTGAGATACAATCTCTGTCACTGACTGAGGTTCAATCTCTGTCACTGACTGAGGCACAATCCCTGTCACTGACTGAGATTCAATCCTTGTCACTGACTAAGGTTCAATCCCTGTCACTGACTGAGATTAAATTCCTGTCACTTCCTGAGATTTAATTCCTGTCACTGAATGAGATACAATCGTTGTCACTGACTGAGGTTCAATTCCTGTCACTGAATGAGATTCATTCCCTGTCACTGACTGCGATACAATACCTGTCACTGACTGAGGTTCAATCCCTGTCACTGACTGAGATTCAATTCTTGTCACTGATTGAGATTCAATCCCTGTCACTGACTGAGGGTCAATCCCTGTCACTATTTGAGGGTCAATCCCTGTCACTGACTGAGATTCAATCCCTGACACTGACTGAAGCATAATCACTGTTACTGATAGAGGCTCAATCCCTGTCACTGACTGAGGTTCAACCCTGTCACTGAATGAGTCTGAATCCCTGTCACTGACTGAGGCACAATTCCTGTCACCGACTGATGCTTAATCACTGTCACTGCCTAAGGTTCAATCCCTGTCACTGACTGAGGTTCAATCTGTGTCACTGACTGAGATTTATTCCGTCACTGACTCAGATTCAAATCCTGTCACTGACTGAGATTCAATCCCTGTCACTGACTGAGATTCAATGCCGGTCACTGATCGAGATTCAATCCCTGTCACTGACTGAGATTCAATCTCTGTCACTGACTGAGGTTCAATCTCTGTCACTGACTGAGGCACAATCCCTGTCACTGACTGAGATTCAATCCTTGTCACTGACTAAGGTTCAATCCCTGTCACTGACTGAGATTAAATTCCTGTCACTTCCTGAGATTTAATCCCTGTCACTGAATGAGATACAATCCCTGTCACTGACTGAGGTTCAATTCCTGTCACTGAATGAGATTCATTCCCTGTCACTGACTGCGATACAATCCCTGTCACTGACTGAGGTTTAATCCCTGTCACTGACTGAGATTCAATCCCTCTCACTAACTGAGGGTCAATCCCTGTCACTATTTGAGGCTCAATCCCTGTCACTGACTGAGATTCAAACCCTGGCACTGACTGAGATTCACTTCCTGTCACTGATTGAGATTCAATCCCTCTCACTGACTGAGTTTCAATCCCAGTCACTGATCGAGATTCAATCCCTGTCACTAACTGAGATGCAAACTCTGCCACTGATTGAGGCTCAATCCCTGTCACTGACTGAGATTCAATCCCTGTCACTGTCTGAGATTCAATCCCTGTCACTGACAAATGTTCAATCCCTGTCACTGACTGAGATTAAAGTCCTGTCACTTACTGAGATTGAGTTCCTGTCACTGACTGAGATACAATCCCTGTCACTAACTGAGGTTCAATCCGTGTCACTATTTGAGGCTCAATCCCTGTCACTGACTGAGATTCAATCCCTGTCACTAACTGAGATTCAATCCCTGCCACTGACTGAGATTCAATCCCTGTCACTGACAGAGCCTCAATCCCTGTCACTGAATGAGATTCAATCCCTGTCACTGTCTGAGGGTCAATGCCAGTCACTAACTGAGATTCAATCCCTGTCACTGATTGAGAATCAACCCCTGTCACAGACTGACGTTCAATCCCTGTCACTGACTGAGATTCAATCCCTGTCACTGACTGAGATTCAATATCTGTCACTGACTGAGGTTCAATCCCTATCACTGACTAAGGTTCAATCCCTCTCACTGACTGAGGTTCAATCCCTGTCACAGACTGAGATTCAATCCCTGTCAATGTATGAGGGTTAATCCCTGTCCCTGACTGAGGCTCAATCCTTGTCACTGACTGATGCTTAATCACTGTCACTCCTGAGGTTCAATCTCTGTCACTGACTGAGGTTCAATGCCTGTCACTGACTGAGTCTCAATCCCTGTCTCTGACTGAGGCTCAATCCCTGTCACTGACTGAGATACAATCCCTGTCACTGACTGAGGGTCAATCCCTGTCATGACTGAGACTCAATCCCCGTCACTGACTGAGGCTCAATCCCTGTCACTGACTGAGATTCAATCCCTGTCACTATTTGAGGATCAATCCCTGCTACAGACTGAGATTCAATCCCTGTCACTGACTGAGGGTCAATCCCTGTCACTGATTGAGGTTCAATCCCTTCACTGACTGAGGGTCAATCCCTGTCACTGATTGAGATTCAATATCTGTCAGTGACTAATGTTCAATCCCTGTCAATGACTGCTATTCAATCACAATCACTGACTGAGGTCAAATCCATGTCACTGTCTGAGGCTCAATCCGTGTCACTGACTGAGATTCAATCCCTGTCACTGTCTGAGGGTCAATCCCAGTCACTGACTGAGATTCAATCCCTGTCACAGACTGAGATTCAATCACTGTCACTGACTAAGGTTCAATCCCTGACACTGACAGAGGTTCAATATTGGTCACTGACTGATGTTCTATCCCTGTCACTGACTGATGTTCAATCCCTGTCACTCACTGAGCTTTAATCCCCCTCACAGACTGAGATTCAATCCCTGTCACAGACTGAGATTCAATCACTATCACTGACTAAGGTTTAATCCCTGACACTGACTGAGGGTCTATCCCGATCACTGACTGAAACTCAATCACTGTCACTGACTAAGATTCAATCCCTGTCACTGTCTGAGGGTCAATCCCTGTCACTGACTGAGATTCAATCCCTGTCACTGACTGAGCATCAAACCGTGTCACTGACGGAGGTTCAATCCCTCTCAATGTCTGAGGTTCAATCCCTATCACTGACTGAACTCAATCACTGTCACTGACTAAGATTCAATCCCTGTCACTGTCTAAGGGTCAATCCCTGTCACTGACTGATATTCAATCCATGTAACTAACAGAGATTCAATGCCTCTCACAGACTGAGGGTCAATACCGGTTACTGATTGAGATTCAATCCCAGTCAATGACTGAGGTTCAATCCCTGTCACTGACTGAGATTCAATGCCTGTCACTGACTGAGATTCAATCCTAGTCACTGACTGAGATTCAATCCCAGTCACTGATTGAGATTCAATCCCTGTCACTGACTGAGGCTCAAACCCTGTCACTGACTGAGGTTCAATCCCTGTCACAGACTGAGATTCAATCACTGTCACTGACTGAGGTTCAATGCCTGTCACTGACTGAGTCTCAATCCCTGTCTCTGACTGAGGCTCAATCCCTGTCACTGACTGAGATACAATCCCTGTCACTGACTGAGGGTCAATCCCTGTCATGACTGAGACTCAATCCCCGTCACTGACTGAGGCTCAATCCCTGTCACTGACTGAGATTCAATCCCTGTCACTATTTGAGGATCAATCCCTGCTACAGACTGAGATTCAATCCCTGTCACTGACTGAGGGTCAATCCCTGTCACTGATTGAGGTTCAATCCCTTCACTGACTGAGGGTCAATCCCTGTCACTGATTGAGATTCAATCCCTGTCACTGACTGAGATTCAATCCCTGTCACTGAGTGAACATCAAACCGTGTCACTGACGGAGGTTCAATCCCTGTCAATGTCTGAGGTTCAATCCCTATCACTGACTGAACTCAATCACTGTCACTGACTAAGATTCAATCCCTGTCACTGTCTAAGGGTCAATCCCTGTCACTGACTGATATTCAATCCATGTAACTAACAGAGATTCAATGCCTCTCACAGACTGAGGGTCAATACCGGTTACTGATTGAGATTCAATCCCAGTCAATGACTGAGGTTCAATCCCTGTCACTGACTGAGATTCAATGCCTGTCACTGACTGAGATTCAATACTAGTCACTGACTGAGATTCAATCCCAGTCACTGATTGAGATTCAATCCCTGTCACTGACTGAGGCTCAAACCCTGTCACTGACTGAGGTTCAATCCCTGTCACAGACTGAGATTCAATCACTGTCACTGACTGAGGTTCAATACCTGTCACTGACTGAGTCTCAATCCCTGTCTCTGACTGAGGCTCAATCCCTGTCACTGACTGAGATACAATCCCTGTCACTGACTGAGGGTCAATCCCTGTCATGACTGAGACTCAATCCCCGTCACTGACTGAGGCTCAATCCCTGTCACTGACTGAGATTCAATCCCTGTCACTATTTGAGGATCAATCCCTGCTACAGACTGAGATTCAATCCCTGTCACTGACTGAGGGTCAATCCCTGTCACTGATTGAGGTTCAATCCCTTCACTGACTGAGGGTCAATCCCTGTCACTGATTGAGATTCAATATCTGTCAGTGACTGATGTTCAATCCCTGTCAATGACTGCTTTTCAATCACAATCACTGACTGAGGTCAAATCCATGTCACTGTCTGAGGCTCAATCCGTGTCACTGACTGAGATTCAATCCCTGTCACAGACTGAGATTCAATCACTGTCACTGACTAAGGTTCAATCCCTGACACTGACAGAGGTTCAATATTGGTCACTGACTGATGTTCTATCCCTGTCACTGACTGATGTTCAATCCCTGTCACTCACTGAGCTTTAATCCCCCTCACAGACTGAGATTCAATCCCTGTCACAGACTGAGATTCAATCACTATCACTGACTAAGGTTTAATCCCTGACACTGACTGAGGGTCTATCCCGATCACTGACTGAAACTCAATCACTGTCACTGACTAAGATTCAATCCCTGTCACTGTCTGAGGGTCAATCCCTGTCACTGACTGAGATTCAATCCCTGTCACTGACTGAGCATCAAACCGTGTCACTGACGGAGGTTCAATCCCTGTCAATGTCTGAGGTTCAATCCCTATCACTGACTGAACTCAATCACTGTCACTGACTAAGATTCAATCCCTGTCACTGTCTAAGGGTCAATCCCTGTCACTGACTGATATTCAATCCATGTAACTAACAGAGATTCAATGCCTCTCACAGACTGAGGGTCAATACCGGTTACTGATTGAGATTCAATCCCAGTCAATGACTGAGGTTCAATCCCTGTCACTGACTGAGATTCAATGCCTGTCACTGACTGAGATTCAATCCTAGTCACTGACTGAGATTCAATCCCAGTCACTGATTGAGATTCAATCCCTGTCACTGACTGAGCCTCAAACCCTGTCACTGACTGAGGTTCAATCCCTGTCACAGACTGAGATTCAATCACTGTCACTGACTGAGGTTCAATGCCTGTCACTGACTGAGTCTCAATCCCTGTCTCTGACTGAGGCTCAATCTCTGTCACTGACTGAGATACAATCCCTGTCACTGACTGAGGGTCAATCCCTGTCATGACTGAGACTCAATCCCCGTCACTGACTGAGGCTCAATCCCTGTCACTGACTGAGATTCAATCCCTGTCACTATTTGAGGATCAATCCCTGCTACAGACTGAGATTCAATGCCTGTCACTGACTGAGATTCAATCCTAGTCACTGACTGAGATTCAATCCCAGTCACTGATTGAGATTCAATCCCTGTCACAGACTGAGATTCAATCCCTGTCACTGACTGAGCTTCAATCCCTGTCACTGACTGAGGCTCAATCCCTGTCACTGACTGAGATTAGATCCCTGTCACTGTCTGAGGGTCAATCCCAGTCACTGACTGAGATTAAATCCCTGTCACTGACTGCGATTCAATCCCAGTCACTGACTGAGGTTCAATTCCTGTCACTGGCTGAGATTCATTCCCTGTCACTGACTGAGAGTCAATCCCTGTCACTGACTGAGGTTCAATCCCTGTCACTTACTGAGGCTCAATCCCTGTCACTAACTGAGATTCAATCCCCGTCACTGTCTGAGGGTCAATGCCAGTCACTGACTGAGATTCATTCCCTGTCACTAACTGAGATTCAATCCCAGTCATTGTCTGTGGGTCAATCCCTGTCACTTACTGAGAAGCATTTGCTGTCACTAAATGAAAATCAATTCCTGTCACCGACAAAGGCTCAATCCCTGTCACAGACTGCGATACAATCCCTGTCACTGTCTGAGATTCATTCCCTGTCACAGACTGAGATTCAGTCCATGTCACTGATTGAGGTTTAATCCCTGTCACTGACTGAGGCTGAATCCGTGTCACTGACTGTGGCTCAATCCCTGTCACTGACTGAGATTCAATCCATGTCACTGTCTTAGGGTCAATCCCTGTCACAGACTGAGATTCAATCCCTGTCACTGACTGAGGGTCAATCCCGTTCACTGACTAAGGTTCAATCCCAGTCGCTGTCTGAGATTCAATCCCTGTCACTGACAAAGGTTCAATCCCTGTCACTGACGGAGGTTCAATCCCTGTCACTGATTGAGATTCAATTCCTGTCACTGACTGAGGTTCAATCCCTGTCACTGACAGAGATTCAATCCCTGTCACTGACTGCGATTCAATTACTATCACTGACTGAGGTTCAATGCTGTCACAGACAGAGCCTCAATCCCTGTCACTGACTGAGATTCAATCCCTGTCACTGTCTGAGGTTCAATGCCAGTCACTGACTGAGATTCAATCCCTGTCACAGACTTAGATACAATCACTGTCACTGACTAAGTTTCAATCCCTGACAATGACTGAGGTTCAATATCTCTCACTGACTGAGATTCACTCCCTGTCACTGACTAAGGTACAATCCCTGCCAATGACTGTGGTTCAATCCCTGTCACAGACTGAGATTCATTCCCTGTCAATGTCTGAGGGTTAATCCCTGTCCCTGACTGAGGTACAATCCCTGACACTGACTGAGGCTCAATCCTTGTCACTGACTGATGCTTTATCACTGTCACTCCTGAGGTTCAATCCCTGTCACTGACTGAGGTTCAAAACCTGTCACTGACTGAGTCTCAATCCCTGTCTCTGAATGAGGCTCAATCCCTGTCACTGACTGAGGTCCAATCCCTGTCACTGTCTGAGGGTCAATCCCTGTCACTGTCTGAGGTTCAATCCCTGTCACTGACTAAGGTTCAATCCCTGTCACTGATGGAGGTTCAATCCCTGTCACTGATTGAGATTCAATTCCTGTCACTGACTAAGGTTCAATCCCTGTCGCTGACTGAGATTCAATCCCAGTTAACTAACTGAGATTCTATCCCTGTCACTGACTGAGGTTCAAAGCCTGTCACTGATGCAGGTTCAATCCCTGTCACTGACTGAGATTCAATCCCCGTCACTAACTGAGATTCAATCCCTGTCACTGATTGAGATTCAATCCCTGTCACAGACTGAGATTCAATCCCTGTCACTGACTGAGCTTCAATCCCTGTCACTGACTGAGGCTCAATCCCTGTCACTGACTGAGATTAGATCCCTGTCACTGTCTGAGGGTCAATCCCAGTCACTGACTGAGATTAAATCCCTGTCACTGACTGCGATTCAATCCCAGTCACTGACTGAGGTTCAATTCCTGTCACTGGCTGAGATTCATTCCCTGTCACTGACTGAGAGTCAATCCCTGTCAATGACTGAGGTTCAATCCCTGTCACTTACTGAGGCTCAATCCCTGTCACTAACAGAGATTCAATCCCCGTCACTGTCTGAGGGTCAATGCCAGTCACTGACTGAGATTCATTCCCTGTCACTAACTGAGATTCAATCCCAGTCATTGTCTGTGGGTCAATCCCTGTCACTTACTGAGAAGCATTTGCTGTCACTAACTGAAAATCAATTCCTGTCACCGACAAAGGCTCAATCCCTGTCACAGACTGCGATACAATCCCTGTCACTGTCTGAGATTCATTCCCTGTCACAGACTGAGATTCAGTCCATGTCACTGATTGAGGTTTAATCCCTGTCACTGACTGAGGCTGAATCCGTGTCACTGACTGTGGCTCAATCCCTGTCACTGACTGAGATTCAATCCATGTCACTGTCTTAGGGTCAATCCCTGTCACAGACTGAGATTCAATCCCTGTCACTGACTGAGGGTCAATCCCGTTCACTGACTAAGGTTCAATCCCAGTCGCTGTCTGAGATTCAATCCCTGTCACTGACAAAGGTTCAATCCCTGTCACTGACGGAGGTTCAATCCCTGTCACTGATTGAGATTCAATTCCTGTCACTGACTGAGGTTCAATCCCTGTCACTGACAGAGATTCAATCCCTGTCACTGACTGCGATTCAATTACTATCACTGACTGAGGTTCAATCCTGTCACAGACAGAGCCTCAATCCCTGTCACTGACTGAGATTCAATCCCTGTCACTGTCTGAGGTTCAATGCCAGTCACTGACTGAGATTCAATCCCTGTCACAGACTTAGATACAATCACTGTCACTGACTAAGTTTCAATCCCTGACAATGACTGAGGTTCAATATCTCTCACTGACTGAGATTCACTCCCTGTCACTGACTAAGGTACAATCCCTGCCAATGACTGTGGTTCAATCCCTGTCACAGACTGAGATTCAACCCCTGTCACTGACTGAGATTCAATATCTGTCACTGACTGAGGTTCAATCCCGATCACTGACTAAGGTTCAATCCCTCTCACTGACTGAGGTTCAATCCCTGTCACAGACTGAGATTCATTCCCTGTCAATGTCTGAGGGTTAATCCCTGTCACTGATTGAGGTTCAATCCCTTCACTGACTGAGGGTCAATCCCTGTCACTGATTGAGATTCAATATCTGTCAGTGACTGATGTTCAATCCCTGTCAATGACTGCTATTCAATCACAATCACTGACTGAGGTCAAATCCATGTCACTGTCTGAGGCTCAATCCGTGTCACTGACTGAGATTCAATCCCTGTCACAGACTGAGATTCAATCACTGTCACTGACTAAGGTTCAATCCCTGACACTGACAGAGGTTCAATATTGGTCACTGACTGATGTTCTATCCCTGTCACTGACTGATGTTCAATCCCTGTCACTCACTGAGCTTTAATCCCCCTCACAGACTGAGATTCAATCCCTGTCACAGACTGAGATTCAATCACTATCACTGACTAAGGTTTAATCCCTGACACTGACTGAGGGTCAATCCCGTTCACTGACTAAGGTTCAATCCCAGTCGCTGTCTGAGATTCAATCCATGTCACTGACAAAGGTTCAATCCCTGTCACTGACGGAGGTTCAATGCCTGTCACTGATTGAGATTCAATTCTTGTCACTGACTGAGGTTCAATCCCTGTCACTGACTGAGATTCAGTCCATGTCACTGATTGAGGTTTAATCCCTGTCACTGACTGAGGCTGAATCCGTGTCACTGACTGTGGCTCAATCCCTGTCACTGACTGAGATTCGATCCATGTCACTGTTTTAGGGTCAATCCCTGTCACAGACTGAGATTCAATCCCTGTCATTGACTGAGGGTCAATCCCGTTCACTGACTAAGGTTCAATCCCAGTCGCTGTCTGAGATTCAATCCCTGTCACTGACAAAGGTTCAATCCCTGTCACTGACGGAGGTTCAATCCCTGTCACTGATTGAGATTCAATTCCTGTCACTGACTGAGGTTCAATCTCTGTCACTGACTGAGATGCAATCCCTGTCACTAACTGAGGGTCAATCCCGTTCACAGACTAAAGTTCAATCCCAGTCGCTGTCTGAGATTCAATCCCTGTCACTGACAAAGGTTCAATCCCTGTCACTGACGGAGGTTCAATCCCTGTCACTGATTGAGATTCAATTCCTGTCACTGACTGAGGTTCATTCCCTGTCACAGACTGTGATTCAGTCCATGTCACTGATTGAGGTTTAATCCCTGTCACTGACTGAGGCTGAATCCGTGTCACTGACTGTGGCTCAATCCCTGTCACTGACTGAGATTCAATCCATGTCACTGTCTTAGGGTCAATCCCTGTCACTGACAAAGGTTCAATCCCTGTCACTGACGGAGGTTCAATCCCTGTCACTGACTGAGGGTCAATCCCGTTCACTGACTAAGGTTCAATCCCAGTCGCTGTCTGAGATTCAATCCCTGTCACTGACAAAGGTTCAATCCCTGTCACTGACGGAGGTTCAATCCCTGTCACTGATTGAGATTCAATTCCTGTCACTGACTGAGGTTCAATCCCTGTCACAGACTGAGATTCAATCCCTGTCACTGACTGAGGGTCAATCCCGTTCACTGACTAAGGTTCAATCCCAGTCGCTGTCTGAGATTCAATCCCTGTCACTGACAAAGGTTCAATCCCTGTCACTGACGGAGGTTCAATCCCTGTCACTGATTGTGATTCACTTCCTGTCACTGACTGAGGTTCATTCCCTGTCACAGACTGAGATTCAGTCCATGTCACTGATTGAGGTTTAATCCCTGTCACTGACTGAGGCTGAATCCGTGTCACTGACTGTGGCTCAATCCCTGTCACTGACTGAGATTCAATCCCTGTCACTGACTGAGGGTCAATCCCTGCCACTATTTGAGGCCTAACCCCTGTCACTGACTGAGATTCAATTCCTGTTACTGACTGAGGCTCAATCCCTGTCACTGACTGAGATTCAATCCCTGTTACTGACTGAGGCTCAATCCCTGTCACTGACTGAGATTCAATCCCTGTCACTGAATGAGGCTCAATCCCTGTCACTGACTGCGATTCAATCCCTGTCACAGACTGAGGTTGAATCCCTGTCAAGGACTGAGGTTCAATCCCTATCACTGACTAAGGTTCAATCCCTCTCACTGACTGAGGTTCAATCCCTGTCACAGACTGAGATTCATTCCCTGTCAATGTCTGAGGGTTAATCCCTGTCACTGATTGAGGTTCAATCCCTTCACTGACTGAGGGTCAATCCCTGTCACTGATTGAGATTCAATATCTGTCAGTGACTGATGTTCAATCCCTGTCAATGACTGCTATTCAATCACAATCACTGACTGAGGTCAAATCCATGTCACTGTCTGAGGCTCAATCCGTGTCACTGACTGAGATTCAATCCCTGTCACAGACTGAGATTCAATCACTGTCACTGACTAAGGTTCAATCCCTGACACTGACAGAGGTTCAATATTGGTCACTGACTGATGTTCTATCCCTGTCACTGACTGATGTTCAATCCCTGTCACTCACTGAGCTTTAATCCCCCTCACAGACTGAGATTCAATCCCTGTCACAGACTGAGATTCAATCACTATCACTGACTAAGGTTTAATCCCTGACACTGACTGAGGGTCAATCCCGTTCACTGACTAAGGTTCAATCCCAGTCGCTGTCTGAGATTCAATCCATGTCACTGACAAAGGTTCAATCCCTGTCACTGACGGAGGTTCAATGCCTGTCACTGATTGAGATTCAATTCTTGTCACTGACTGAGGTTCAATCCCTGTCACTGACTGAGATTCAGTCCATGTCACTGATTGAGGTTTAATCCCTGTCACTGACTGAGGCTGAATCCGTGTCACTGACTGTGGCTCAATCCCTGTCACTGACTGAGATTCGATCCATGTCACTGTCTTAGGGTCAATCCCTGTCACAGACTGAGATTCAATCCCTGTCATTGACTGAGGGTCAATCCCGTTCACTGACTAAGGTTCAATCCCAGTCGCTGTCTGAGATTCAATCCCTGTCACTGACAAAGGTTCAATCCCTGTCACTGACGGAGGTTCAATCCCTGTCACTGATTGAGATTCAATTCCTGTCACTGACTGAGGTTCAATCCCTGTCACTGACTGAGATGCAATCCCTGTCACTAACTGAGGGTCAATCCCGTTCACAGACTAAAGTTCAATCCCAGTCGCTGTCTGAGATTCAATCCCTGTCACTGACAAAGGTTCAATCCCTGTCACTGACGGAGGTTCAATCCCTGTCACTGATTGAGATTCAATTCCTGTCACTGACTGAGGTTCATTCCCTGTCACAGACTGTGATTCAGTCCATGTCACTGATTGAGGTTTAATCCCTGTCACTGACTGAGGCTGAATCCGTGTCACTGACTGTGGCTCAATCCCTGTCACTGACTGAGATTCAATCCATGTCACTGTCTTAGGGTCAATCCCTGTCACTGACAAAGGTTCAATCCCTGTCACTGACGGAGGTTCAATCCCTGTCACTGACTGAGGGTCAATCCCGTTCACTGACAAAGGTTCAATCCCAGTCGCTGTCTGAGATTCAATCCCTGTCACTGACAAAGGTTCAATCCCTGTCACTGACGGAGGTTCAATCCCTGTCACTGATTGAGATTCAATTCCTGTCACTGACTGAGGTTCAATCCCTGTCACAGACTGAGATTCAATCCCTGTCACTGACTGAGGGTCAATCCCGTTCACTGACTAAGGTTCAATCCCAGTCGCTGTCTGAGATTCAATCCCTGTCACTGACAAAGGTTCAATCCCTGTCACTGACGGAGGTTCAATCCCTGTCACTGATTGTGATTCACTTCCTGTCACTGACTGAGGTTCATTCCCTGTCACAGACTGAGATTCAGTCCATGTCACTGATTGAGGTTTAATCCCTGTCACTGACTGAGGCTGAATCCGTGTCACTGACTGTGGCTCAATCCCTGTCACTGACTGAGATTCAATCCCTGTCACTGACTGAGGGTCAATCCCTGCCACTATTTGAGGCCTAACCCCTGTCACTGACTGAGATTCAATTCCTGTTACTGACTGAGGCTCAATCCCTGTCACTGACTGAGATTCAATCCCTGTTACTGACTGAGGCTCAATCCCTGTCACTGACTGAGATTCAATCCCTGTCACTGAATGAGGCTCAATCCCTGTCACTGACTGCGATTCAATCCCTGTCACAGACTGAGGTTGAATCCCTGTCAAGGACTGAGGTTCAATCCCTATCACTGACTAAGGTTCAATCCCTCTCACTGACTGAGGCTCAATCCCTGTCACAGACTGAGATACAATCCCTGTCACTGTCTGAGATTCATTCCCTGTCACTGACTGAGATTCAATCCCTGTCACTTACTGAGTTTCAATCCCTGTCACTGTCTGATTTTCAATCCCTGTCACTTACTGAGTTTCAATCCCTGTCACAGACTGAGATTCAATCCCTGTCACTGGCATGTGATTCAATCCATGTCACTGACTGAGGTTCAATCCCAGTCACTGACGGAGGTTCAATCCCTGTCACAGACTGAGATTCAATCCCTGTCACTGACTGAGGTTCAATCCCAGTCGCTGTCTGAGATTCAATCCCTGTCACTTACTGAGGTTTAATCCCTGTCACTGACTGAGATTCAATCCCATTTAACTGACTGAGATTCAATCCCTGTCACTGTCTGAGTGTCATTCCCTGTCACTGACTGATGTTCAATCCCTGTCACTAACTGAGATTCAATCCCTGTCACTTACTGAGTTTCAATCCCTGTCACAGACTGAGGGTCAATCCCTGTCACAGACTGAGATTCATTCCCTGTCACTGGCATGTGATTCAATCCATGTCACTGACTGAGGTTCAATCCCAGTCACTGACAGAGGTTCAATCCCTGTCACTGACTGAGGGTCAATCCCTTTCACTGACTGAGGTTCAATCCCTGTCACTTACTGAGTCACAATCCCTGCCACTGACGGAGGTTCAATCCCTGTCACTGACTGAGGGTCAATCCCTGTCACTGACTGAGGTACAATCCCTGTCACTTACTGAGACTCAAACCCTGCCACTGACTGAGGCTCAATCCCTGTCACAGACTGATGTTGAATCCCTGTCACAGACTGAGGTTCAATCCCTATCACTGACTAAGGTTCAATCCCTCTCACTGACTGAGGTTCAATGCCTGTCACTGACTGAGTCTCAATCCCTGTCTCTGACTGAGACTCCATCCCCGTCACTGACTGAGGCTCAATCCCTGTCACTGACTGAGATTCAATCCCTGTCACTGTCTGAGGTTCAATCCCTGTCACTGACTGAGGGTCAATCCCTGTCACTGATTGAGGTTCAATATCTGTCAGTGACTGATGTTCAATCCCTGTCAATGACTGCGATTCAATCACAATCACTGACTGAGGTTCAATCCATGTCACTGTCTGAGGCTCAATCCGTGTCACTGACTGAGATTCAATCCCTGTCACTGTCTGAGGGTCAATCCCAGTCACTGACTGAGATTCAATCCCTGTCACAGACTGAGATTCAATCACTGTCACTGACTAAGGTTCAATCCCTGACACTGACAGAGGTTCAATATTTGTCACTGACTGAGGTTCAATCCCTGTCACAGACTGTGATTCAACCCCTGTCAACGACTGAGATTCAATATCTGTCACTGACTGATGTTCAATCCCTGTCACTGACTGAGGTTCAATCCCTGTCACTCACTGAGCTTCAATCCCCCTCACAGACTGAGATTAAATCCCTGTCACTTACTGAGGTTCTATCCCGATCACTGACTGAAACTCAATCACTGTCAATGACTAAGATTCAATCCCTGTCACTGTCTGAGGGTCAATCCCTGTCACAGACTGAGGTTCAATACCTATCACTGACTGAGGTTCAATCGCAGTGACTGACTCATGTTCAATCACTGTCACTGACTGATGCTTAATCCCTGTCACTGACTGATGTTCAATCCCACTCAATGACTGAGATTCAATCCCTGTCACTGACTGAGATTCAATCCCTGTCACTGACTGAGATTCAATCCCTGTCACTGACTGAGGTTCAATCCCTGTCACTGACTGAGGTTCAATCCCTGTCACTGACTGAGATTCAATCCGTGTCACTTACTGAGATTCAATCCCTGTCACTGACTGAGGTTCAATCCCTGTCACTGACTGAGATTCAATCCCTGTCACTAACTGAGATTCAATCCCTGTCACTGACTGAGATTCAATCCCTGTCACAGACTGAGATTCAATCCCTGTCACTGACCGAGATTCAATCCCTTTCACTGACTGAGGTTCAATCCCTGTCACTGATGGAGGTTACATCCCTGTCACTGACTGAGAATCAATCCCTGTCACTGTGTGAGGATCAATCCCAATCACTGACAGAGATTCAATCCCTGTCACGAACTGCGATTCAATCCCTGTCACAGACTGAGGTTGAATCCCTGTCACAGACTGTGGTTCAATCCCTGTCACTGACTGATGCTTAATCCCTGTCACTGACTGATGTTCAATCCCACTGACTGACTGAGATTCAATCCCTGTCACTGACTGAATTTCAATCCCTGTCACTGACTGAGATTCAATCCCTGTCACTGACTGAGATTCAACCCGTGTCACTGACTGTGATTCAATGCCTGTCAATGACTGAGATTCCATTCCTATCACTGTCTGAGCGTCAATACCTGTAACAGATTTAGATTCAATCCCTGTCACTGACTGAGATTCTATCCCTGCCACTGACTGAGATTCAATCCCTGTCACTGACTGAGGGTCAATCCTTGTCACTGACTGAGGTTCAATCCCTGTCACTGACAGAGGCTCAATCGATGTCACTGACTGAGATTATATCCCTGTCACTGTCTGAGATTCAATCCCAGTCACTGTCTAAGGTTCAATCCCTGTCACTAAAGGATGTTCAATCCCTCTCACTGATTGAGATTCAATTGCTGTCACTGTCTGAGGGTCAATCCCAGTCACTGACAGAGATTCAATCCCTGTCACGAAATGAGATTCAATCCCTGTCACTGACTGAGGCTCTATCCCTCTCACTGACTGAGATTCAATCCCTGTCACTGTCTGAGGGTCAGTCCCAGTCACTGGCAGAGATTCAATTGCAGTCACAAATTGAGATTCAATCCCATTCACTGACTGAGATTCAATCCCTGTCACTGACTGAGGTTTAATCCCTGTCACAGACTGAGATTCAATCCCTGTCACTGTCTGAGATTCAATCCCTGTCACTGAATGAGGTTCAATCCCTGTCACAGACTGAGATTCAATGCCTGTCACTGTCTGAGATTCAATCCCTGTCACTGACAGAGATTCAATCCCTGTCACAGACTGAGATTCAATCCCTGTCACAGACTGAGAGTCAATCCCAGTCACTGTCTGAGGTTCAATCCCTGTCACTGGCTGAGATTCTCTTCCTGTCACTGACTGAGGCTCAAACCCTGTCACTGACTGAGGCTCAATCCCTGTCACTGACTGAGATTAAATCCCTGTCACTGTCTGAGGGTCAATCCCTGTCATTTACTGAGGCTCAATCCGTGTCTCTGACTGAGGCTCAATCCCTGTCACTGACTGAGATTCAATCCATGTCACTGTCTGAGGGTCAATGCCAGTCACTGAATGAGATTCAATCCCTGTCACTGACTTGGTTCAATCCCTGTCACTGATGGAGGTTCAATCCCTGTCACAGACTGACATTCAATCCCTTTCACTAACTGAGATTCAATCCCTGTCACTGACAGAGATTCAATCCCTGTCACTGACTGAGGCTCAATCCCTGTCACTGACTGAGATTCAATCTCTGTCACTGTCTGAGGGTCAATCCCAGTCACTGACTGAGATTCAATTGCAGTCACTAACAGAGATTCAATCCATGTCACTGACTGAGATTCAATCCCTGTCACTAACTGAGGTTTAATCCCAGTCACAGACTGAGATTCATTCCCTGTCTCTGTCTGAGATTCAATCCCTGTCACGGACTGAGGTTCAATCCCTGTCAATGGCTGAGATTCAATCCCTGTCACTGTCTGAGATTCATTCCCTGTCACAGACTTAGATTCAATCCATGTCACTGATTGTGGTTCAATCCCTGTCACTGGCTGAGATTCAATCCTTGTCACTGACTGAGGTTGAATCCCTGTCACTGACTGAGGCTCAATCCATGTTACTGTCTGAGGGTCAATGCCAGTCACTGACTGAGATTGAATCCCAGTCTCTGACTGAGATTCAATCCCTGTCACTGACTGAGGTTCAATCCATGTCTCTGATGGAGGTTCAATCCCTGTCACTGTCTGAGATTCAATCCCTGTCACTGACTGAGGATCAAACCCTGTCACTGACTGAGGTTCAATCCCTGTCACAGACTGAGATTCAATCACTGTCACTGACTAAGTTTCAATCCCTGTAACTGGCTGAGATTCAATCCCTGTCACTGACTGAGGGTTAATCCCTGTCACTGACTGAGGTTCAATCCCTGTCACTAAATGAGGGTCAATCCCTGTCACTGACTGAGGTTCAATCCCTGTCACTGACTGAGATTCAATCCCTGTCACTGTCTGAGATTCAATCCCTGTCACTGACTGAGGCTCAAACCCTGTCACTGACTGACGTTCAATTCCTGTCACTGACTGAGGCTCAATCCCTGTCACTGACTGAGGTTCAATCCCTGTCACTGACGGAGGAACAATCCGGGTCCCTGACTGAGATTCAATCCCTATCACTGACTGAGGTTCAATCCCTGACACTTACTGAGATTCAATCCCTGTCACTGACTGAGGTTCAATCCCTGTCTCTGATGGAGGTTCAATCCCTGTCACTGTCTGACATTCAATCCCTGTCACTGACTGAGGCTCAAACCCTGTCACTGACTGAGGTTCAATCCCTGTCACAGACTGAGATTCAATCACTGTCACTGACTGAGTTTCAATCCCTGTAACTGGCTGAGATTCAATCCCTGTCACTGACTGAGGGTCAATCCCTGTCACTGACTGAGGTTCAATCTCTGTCACTAAATGAGGGTCAATCTCTGTCACTGACTGAGGTTCAATCCCTGTCACTGACTGAGATTCAATCCCTGTCACTGTCTGAGATTCAATCCCTGTCACTGACTGAGGCTGAAACCCTGTCACTGACTGACGTTCAATTCCTGTCACTGACTGAGGCTCAATACCTGTCACTGACTGAGGTTCAATCCCTGTCACTGACGGAGGAACAATCCGGGTCCCTGACTGAGATTCAATCCCTATCACTGACTGAGGTTCAATCCCTGACACTTACTGAGGCTCAATCCCTGTGACTGACTGAGGCTCAATCCCTGTCACTGACTGAGATTCAATACCTGTCACTGACTGAGGCTCAATCCCTGTCACTAACTGAGATTCAATCCCTGTCACAGACTGAGATTCAATCACTGTCACTGACTGAGTTTCAATCCCTGTAACTGGTGGAGTTTCAATTACTGTCACTGACTGAAGGTCAATCACTGTCAATGACTGAGGTTCAATCCCTGTCACTGACGGAGGTTCAATCCCTGTCACTAAATGAGGGTCAATCGTGTCACTGACTGAAGTTCAATCCCTGTCACAGACTGAGATTCAATCACTATCACTGATTGAGTTTCGATCCCTGTAAGTGGCTGAGTTTCAATCCCTGTCACTGACTGAGGCTCAATCCCTGTCACTGACGGAGGATCAATTCCTGTCACTGACTGAGGGTCAATCCCTGTCACTGACTGAGGTTCAAACCCTGTCACTGACGGAGGATCAATCCCTGTCCCTGACTGAGATTCAATCCCTGTCACTGACTGAGATTCAATCCCTGTCACTTACTGAGGCTCAATCCCTGTCACTGACTGAGGCTCAATCCCTGTCACTGACTGAGATTCAATATCTGTCACAGACTGAGGCTCAATCCCTGTCACTAACTGAGATTCAATCCCAGTCCCTAACTGAGATTCAATCCCAGTCACTGACTGAGGCTCAATCCCTGTCACTGACTGTGATTCAATCCCTGTCACTGACTGAGGTTCAATCCCTGTCACAGACTGAGATTCAATCCCTGTCACTGTTTGAGATTCAATCCCTGTCACTGACTGAGATTCAATCCATGTCACTGACTGAAGTTCAATCACTGTCACTGATTGAGGTTCAATCCCTGTCACTGACTAAGGTTCAATCCCTGTCACTGACTGAGATTCAATCCATGTCACTGATTGAGGTTCAATCCCTGTCACTGACTAAGGTTCAATCCCTGTCACTGACTGAGATTCAATCCATGTCACTGATTGAGGTTCAATCCCTGTCACTGGCTGAGATTCACTTCCTGTCACCTACTGAGGCTCAATCCCTGTCACTAACTGTGGTTCAATCCCTGTCACTGGCATGTGATTCAATCCATGTCACTGACTGAGGTTCAATCCCAGTCACTGACGGAGGTTCAATCCCTGTCACAGACTGAGATTCAATCCTTGTCACTGACTGAGGTTCAATCCCGTTCACTGACTAAGGTTCAATCCCAGTCGCTGTCTGAGATTCAATCCCTGTCACTGACTAAGGTTCAATACCTGTCAATGACGGAGTTTCAATATCTGTCACTGATTGAGATGCAATTCCTGTCACTGACTGAGGTTTAATCCCTGTCACTGACTGAGATTCAATCCCTGTCACAGACTGAGAGTCAATCACTGTCACTGACTAAGGTTCAATCCCTGACACTGACAGAGGTTCAATCTTTGTCACTGATTGAGGTTCAATCCCTGTCACAGACTGTGATTCAACCACTGTCAACGACTGAGATTCAATATCTGTCACTGACTGATGTTCAATCCCTGTCAATGACTAAGGTTCAATCCCTGTCACTCACTGATCTTCAATCCCCCTCACAGACTGAGATTCAATCCCTGTCATAGACTGAGATTCAATCACTATCACTGTCTGAGATTCAATCCCTGTCACTTACGGAGGGTCTATCCCGATCACTGACTGAAACTGAATCACTGTCAATGACTAAGATTCAATCCCTGTCACTGTCTGAGGGTCAATCCCTGTCACAGACTGAGGTTCAATCGCAGTCACTGAATCATGTTCAATCACTGTCACTGACTGATGCTTAATCCCTGTCACTGACTGATGTTCAATCCCACTCAATGACTGAGATTCAATCCCTGTCACTGACTGAGATTCAATCCCTGTCACTGACTGAGATTCAATCCCTGTCACTGACTGAGGTTTAATCCCTGTCACTGACTGAGGGTCAATCCCTGTCACTGACTGAGGCTCAATCCATGTTACTGTCTGAGGGTCAATGCCAGTCACTGACTGAGATTGAATCCCAGTCTCTAACTGAGATTCAATCCCGGTCACTGACGAAGGTCCAATCCATGTCACTGTCTGAGATTCAATCCCTGTCACTGACTAAGGTCAATACCTGTCACTGACGGAGGTTCAATCCCTGTCACTGATTGAGATTCAATTCCTGTCACTGACTGAGGTTCAATCCCTGTCCATGACTGAGATTCAATCCCTGTCACTGACTGAGGTTCAATCCATGTCTCTGAGGGAGGTTCAATCCCTGTCACTGTCTGAGATTCAATCCCTGTCACTGACTGAGGCTCAAACCCTGTCACTGACTGAGGTTCAATCCCTGTCACAGACTGAGATTCAATCACTGTCACTGACTGAGTTTCAATCCCTGTAACTGGCTGAGATTCAATCCCTGTCACTGACTGAGGGTCAATCCCTGTCACTGACTGAGGTTCAATCCCTGTCACTAAATGAGGGTCAATCCCTGTCACTGACTGAGGTTCAATCCCTGTCACTGACTGAGATTCAATCCCTGTCCATGACTGAGATTCAATCCCTGTCACTGACTGAGGTTCAATCCCTGTCTCTGATGGAGGTTCAATCCCTGTCACTGTCTGAGATTCAATCCCTGTCACTGACTGAGGCTCAAACCCTGTCACTGACTGAGGTTCAATCCCTGTCACAGACTGAGATTCAATCACTGTCACTGACTGAGTTTCAATCCCTGTAACTGGCTGAGATTCAATCCCTGTCACTGACTGAGGGTCAATCCCTGTCACTGACTGAGGTTCAATCCCTGTCACTAAATGAGGGTCAATCCCTGTCACTGACTGAGGTTCAATCCCTGTCACTGACTGAGATTCAATCCCTGTCACTGTCTGAGATTCAATCCCTGTCACTGACTGAGGCTCAAACCCTGTCACTGACTGACGTTCAATTCCTGTCACTGACTGAGGCTCAATCCCTGTCACTGACTGAGGTTCAATCCCTGTCACTGACGGAGGAACAATCCGGGTCCCTGACTGAGATTCAATCCCTATCACTGACTGAGGTTCAATCCCTGAAACTGACTGAGATTCAATACCTGTCACTGACTGAGGCTCAATCCCTGTCACTAACTGAGATTCAATCCCTGTCACAGACTGAGATTCAATCACTGTCACTGACTGAGTTTCAATCCCTGTAACTGGTGGAGTTTCAATTACTGTCACTGACTGAAGGTCAATCACTGTCAATGACTGAGGTTCAATCCCTGTCACTGACGGAGGTTCAATCACTGTCACTGACTGAGGTTCAATCCGTGTCACTGACTGAAGTTCAATCCCTGTCACAGACTGAGATTCAATCACTATCACTGATTGAGTTTCGATCCCTGTAAGTGGCTGAGTTTCAATCCCTGTCACTGACTGAGGCTCAATCCCTGTCACTGACTGAGGTTCAAACCCTGTCACTGACGGAGGATCAATCCCTGTCCCTGACTGAGATTCAATCCCTGTCACTGACTGAGATTCAATCCCTGTCACTTACTGAGGCTGAATCCCTGTCACTGACTGAGGCTCAATCCCTGTCACTGACTGAGATTCAATATCTGTCACAGACTGAGGCTCAATCCCTGTCACTAACTGAGATTCAATCCCAGTCCCTAACTGAGATTCAATCCCAGTCACTGACTGAGGCTCAATCCCTGTCACTGACTGTGATTCAATCCCTGTCACTGACTGAGGTTAAATCCCTGTCACAGACTGAGATTCAATCCCTGTCACTGTTTGAGATTCAATCCCTGTCACTGACTGAGATTCAATCCATGTCACTGACTGAGGTTCAATCACTGTCACTGATTGAGGTTCAATCCCTGTCACTGACTAAGGTTCAATCCCTGTCACTGACTGAGATTCAATCCATGTCACTGATTGAGGTTCAATCCCTGTCACTGACTAAGGTTCAATCCCTGTCACTGACTGAGATTCAATCCATGTCACTGATTGAGGTTCAATCCCTGTCACTGGCTGAGATTCACTTCCTGTCACCTACTGAGGCTCAATCCCTGTCACTAACTGTGGTTCAATCCCTGTCACTGACAGAGGTTCAATCCCTGTCACTGGCATGTGATTCAATCCATGTCACTGACTGAGGTTCAATCCCAGTCACTGACGGAGGTTCAATCCCTGTCACAGACTGAGATTCAATCCCTGTCACTGACTGAGGTTCAATCCCGTTCACTGACTAAGGTTCAATCCCAGTCGCTGTCTGAGATTCAATCCCTGTCACTGACTAAGGTTCAATACCTGTCAATGACGGAGTTTCAATATCTGTCACTGATTGAGATGCAATTCCTGTCACTGACTGAGGTTTAATCCCTGTCACTGACTGAGATTCAATCCCTGTCACAGACTGAGAGTCAATCACTGTCTCTGACTAAGGTTCAATCCCTGACACTGACAGAGGTTCAATCTTTGTCACTGATTGAGGTTCAATCCCTGTCACAGACTGTGATTCAACCACTGTCAACGACTGAGATTCAATATCTGTCACTGACTGATGTTCAATCCCTGTCAATGACTAAGGTTCAATCCCTGTCACTCACTGATCTTCAATCCCCCTCACAGACTGAGATTCAATCCCTGTCACAGACTGAGATTCAATCACTATCACTGTCTGAGATTCAATCCCTGTCACTTACTGAGGGTCTATCCCGATCACTGACTGAAACTGAATCACTGTCAATGACTAAGATTCAATCCCTGTCACTGTCTGAGGGTCAATCCCTGTCACAGACTGAAGTTCAATCGCTGTCACTGAATCATGTTCAATCACTGTCACTGACTGATGCTTAATCCCTGTCACTGACTGATGTTCAATCCCACTCAATGACTGAGATTCAATCCCTGTCACTGACTGAGATTCAATCCCTGTCACTGACTGAGATTCAATCCCTGTCACTGACTGAGGTTCAATCCCTGTCACTGACTGAGGGTCAATCCCTGTCACTGACTGAGGCTCAATCCATGTTACTGTCTGAGGGTCAATGCCAGTCACTGACTGAGATTGAATCCCAGTCTCTAACTGAGATTCAATCCCGGTCACTGACGAAGGTCCAATCCATGTCACTGTCTGAGATTCAATCCCTGTCACTGACTAAGGTCAATACCTGTCACTGACGGAGGTTCAATCCCTGTCACTGATTGAGATTCAATTCCTGTCACTGACTGAGGTTCAATCCCTGTCCATGACTGAGATTCAATCCCTGTCACTGACTGAGGTTCAATCCATGTCTCTGATGGAGGTTCAATCCCTGTCACTGTCTGAGATTCAATCCCCGTCACTGACTGAGGCTCAAACCCTGTCACTGACTGAGGTTCAATCCCTGTCACAGACTGAGATTCAATCACTGTCACTGACTGAGTTTCAATCCCTGTAACTGGCTGAGATTCAATCCCTGTCACTGACTGAGGGTCAATCCCTGTCACTGACTGAGGTTCAATCCCTGTCACTAAATGAGGGTCAATCCCTGTCACTGACTGAGGTTCAATCCCTGTCACTGACTGAGATTCAATCCCTGTCCATGACTGAGATTCAATCCCTGTCACTGACTGAGGTTCAATCCATGTCTCTGATGGAGGTTCAATCCCTGTCACTGTCTGAGATTCAATCCCTGTCACTGACTGAGGCTCAAACCCTGTCACTGACTGAGGTTCAATCCCTGTCACAGACTGAGATTCAATCACTGTCACTGACTGAGTTTCAATCCCTGTAACTGGCTGAGATTCAATCCCTGTCACTGACTGAGGGTCAATCCCTGTCACTGACTGAGGTTCAATCCCTGTCACTAAATGAGGGTCAATCCCTGTCACTGACTGAGGTTCAATCCCTGTCACTGACTGAGATTCAATCCCTGTCACTGTCTGAGATTCAATCCCTGTCACTGACTGAGGCTCAAACCCTGTCACTGACTGACGTTCAATTCCTGTCACTGACTGAGGCTCAATCCCTGTCACTGACTGAGGTTCAATCCCTGTCACTGACGGAGGAACAATCCGGGTCCCTGACTGAGATTCAATCCCTATCACTGACTGAGGTTCAATCCCTGACACTTACTGAGATTCAATCCCTGTCACTGACTGAGGTTCAATCCCTGTCTCTGATGGAGGTTCAATCCCTGTCACTGTCTGAGATTCAATCGCTGTCACTGACTGAGGCTCAAACCCTGTAACTGGCTGAGATTCAATCCCTGTCACTGACTGAGGGTCAATCCCTGTCACTGACTGAGGTTCAATCCCTGTCACTAAATGAGGGTCAATCCCTGTCACTGACTGAGATTCAATCCCTGTCACTGTCTGAGATTCAATCCCTGTCACTGACTGAGGCTCAAACCCTGTCACTGACTGACGTTCAATTCCTGTCACTGACTGAGGCTCAATCCCTGTCACTGACTGAGGTTCAATCCCTGTCACTGACGGAGGAACAATCCGGGTCCCTGACTGAGATTCAATCCTTTTCACTGACTGAGGTTCAATCCCTGACACTGACTGAGATTCAATACCTGTCACTGACTGAGGCTCAATCCCTGTCACTAACTGAGATTCAATCCCTGTCACAGACTGAGATTCAATCACTGTCACTGACTGAGTTTCAATCCCTGTAACTGGTGGAGTTTCAATTACTGTCACTGACTGAAGGTCAATCACTGTCAATGACTGAGGTTCAATCCCTGTCACTGACGGAGGTTCAATCCCTGTCACTGACTGAGGTTCAATCCGTGTCACTGACTGAAGTTCAATCCCTGTCACAGACTGAGATTCAATCACTATCACTGATTGAGTTTCGATCCCTGTAAGTGGCTGAGTTTCAATCCCTGTCACTGACTGAGGCTCAATCCCTGTCACTGACTGAGGTTCAAACCCTGTCACTGACGGAGGATCAATCCCTGTCCCTGACTGAGATTCAATCCCTGTCACTGACTGAGATTCAATCCCTGTCACTTACTGAGGCTGAATCCCTGTCACTGACTGAGGCTCAATCCCTGTCACTGACTGAGATTCAATATCTGTCACAGACTGAGGCTCAATCCCTGTCACTAACTGAGATTCAATCCCAGTCCCTAACTGAGATTCAATCCCAGTCACTAACTGAGGTTCAATCCCTGTCACTGATTGAGATTCAATTCCTGTCACTGATTGAGGTTCAATCCCTGTCCATGACTGAGATTCAATCCCTGTCACTGACTGAGGTTCAATCCATGTCTCTGATGGAGGTTCAATCCCTGTCACTGTCTGAGATTCAATCCCCGTCACTGACTGAGGCTCAAACCCTGTCACTGATTGAGGTTCAATCCCTGTCACAGACTGAGATTCAATCACTGTCACTGACTGAGTTTCAATCCCTGTAACTGGCTGAGATTCAATCCCTGTCACTGACTGAGGGTCAATCCCTGTCACTGACTGAGGTTCAATCCCTGTCACTAAATGAGGGTCAATCCCTGTCACTGACTGAGGTTCAATCCCTGTCACTGACTGAGATTCAATCCCTGTCCATGACTGAGATTCAATCCCTGTCACTGACTGAGGTTCAATCCATGTCTCTGATGGAGGTTCAATCCCTGTCACTGTCTGAGATTCAATCCCTGAGCCTCAGACTGAGGCTCAGTTAGATTCAATCCCTATCACTGACTGAGGCTCAAACCCTGTCACTGACTGACGTTCAATTCCTGTCACTGACTGAGGCTCAATCCCTGTCACTGACTGAGGTTCAATCCCTGTCTCTGATGGAGGTTCAATCCCTGTCACTGTCTGAGATTCAATCGCTGTCACTGACTGAGGCTCAAACCCTGTAACTGGCTGAGATTCAATCCCTGTCACTGACTGAGGGTCAATCCCTGTCACTGACTGAGGTTCAATCCCTGTCACTAAATGAGGGTCAATCCCTGTCACTGACTGAGTTTCAATCCCTGTCACTGACTGAGATTCAATCCCTGTCACTGTCTGAGATTCAATCCCTGTCACTGACTGAGGCTCAAACCCTGTCACTGACTGACGTTCAATTCCTGTCACTGACTGAGGCTCAATCCCTGTCACTGACTGAGGTTCAATCCCTGTCACTGACGGAGGAACAATCCGGGTCCCTGACTGAGATTCAATCCCTATCACTGACGGAGGTTCAATCCCTGACACTTACTGAGATTCAATCCCTGTCACTGACTGAGGTTCAATCCCTGTCTCTGATGGAGGTTCAATCCCTGTCACTGTCTGAGATTCAATCCCTGTCACTGACTGAGGCTCAAACCCTGTCACTGACTGAGGTTCAATCCCTGTCACAGACTGAGATTCAATCACTGTCACTGACTGAGTTTCAATCCCTGTAACTGGCTGAGATTCAATCCCTGTCACTGACTGAGGGTCAATCCCTGTCACTGACTGAGGTTCAATCCCTGTCACTAAATGAGGGTCAATCCCTGTCACTGACTGAGTTTCAATCCCTGTCACTGACTGAGATTCAATCCCTGTCACTGTCTGAGATTCAATCCCTGTCACTGACTGAGGCTCAAACCCTGTCACTGACTGACGTTCAATTCCTGTCACTGACTGAGGCTCAATCCCTGTCACTGACTGAGGTTCAATCCCTGTCACTGACGGAGGAACAATCCGGGTCCCTGACTGAGATTCAATCCCTATCACTGACTGAGGTTCAATCCCTGACACTGACTGAGATTCAATACCTGTCACTGACTGAGGCTCAATCCCTGTCACTAACTGAGATTCAATCCCTGTCACAGACTGAGATTCAATCACTGTCACTGACTGAGTTTCAATCCCTGTAACTGGTGGAGTTTCAATTACTGTCACCGACTGAAGGTCAATCACTGTCAATGACTGAGGTTCAATCCCTGTCACTGACGGAGGTTCAATCACTGTCACTGACTGAGGTTCAATCCGTGTCACTGACTGAAGTTCAATCCCTGTCACAGACTGAGATTCAATCACTATCACTGATTGAGTTTCGATCCCTGTAAGTGGCTGAGTTTCAATCCCTGTCACTGACTGAGGCTCAATCCCTGTCACTGACTGAGGTTCAAACCCTGTCACTGACGGAGGATCAATCCCTGTCCCTGACTGAGATTCAATCCCTGTCACTGACTGAGATTCAATCCCTGTCACTTACTGAGGCTCAATCCCTGTCACTGACTGAGGCTCAATCCCTGTCACTGACTGAGATTCAATATCTGTCACAGACTGAGGCTCAATCCCTGTCACTAAATGAGATTCAATCCCAGTCCCTAACTGAGATTCAATCCCAGTCACTGACTGAGGCTCAATCCCTGTCACTGACTGTGATTCAATCCCTGTCACTGACTGAGGTTCAATCCCTGTCACAGACTGAGATTCAATCCCTGTCACTGTTTGAGATTCAATCCCTGTCACTGACTGAGATTCAATCCATGTCACTGACTGAGGTTCAATCACTGTCACTGATTGAGGTTCAATCCCTGTCACTGACTAAGGTTCAATCCCTGTCACTGACTGAGATTCAATCCATGTCACTGATTGAGGTTCAATCCCTGTCACTGACTAAGGTTCAATCCCTGTCACTGACTGAGATTCAATCCATGTCACTGATTGAGGTTCAATCCCTGTCACTGGCTGAGATTCACTTCCTGTCACCTACTGAGGCTCAATCCCTGTCACTAACTGTGGTTCAATCCCTGTCACTGGCATGTGATTCAATCCCAGTCACTGACGGAGGTTCAATCCCAGTCACTGACGGAGGTTCAATCCCTGTCACAGACTGAGATTCAATCCCTGTCACTGACTGAGGTTCAATCCCGTTCACTGACTAAGGTTCAATCCCAGTCGCTGTCTGAGATTCAATCCCTGTCACTGACTAAGGTTCAATACCTGTCAATGACAGAGTTTCAATATCTGTCACTGATTGAGATGCAATTCCTGTCACTGACTGAGGTTTAATCCCTGTCACTGACTGAGATTCAATCCCTGTCACAGACTGAGAGTCAATCACTGTCTCTGACTAAGGTTCAATCCCTGACACTGACAGAGGTTCAATCTTTGTCACTGATTGAGGTTCAATCCATGTCACAGACTGTAATTCAACCACTGTCAACGACTGAGATTCAATATCTGTCACTGACTGATGTTCAATCCCTGTCAATGACTAAGGTTCAATCCCTGTCACTCACTGATCTTCAATCCCCCTCACAGACTGAGATTCAATCCCTGTCACAGACTGAGATTCAATCACTATCACTGTCTGAGATTCAATCCCTGTCACTTACTGAGGGTCTATCCCGATCACTGACTGAAACTGAATCACTGTCAATGACTAAGATTCAATCCCTGTCACTGTCTGAGGGTCAATCCCTGTCACAGACTGAGGTTCAATCGCAGTCACTGAATCATGTTCAATCACTGTCACTGACTGATGCTTAATCCCTGTCACTGACTGATGTTCAATCCCACTCAATGACTGAGATTCAATCCCTGTCACTGACTGAGATTCAATCCCTGTCACTGACTGAGATTCAATCCCTGTCACTGACTGAGGTTCAATCCCTGTCACTGACTGAGGGTCAATCCCTGTCACTGACTGAGGCTCAATCCATGTTACTGTCTGAGGGTCAATGCCAGTCACTGACTGAGATTGAATCCCAGTCTCTAACTGAGATTCAATCCCGGTCACTGACGAAGGTCCAATCCATGTCACTGTCTGAGATTCAATCCCTGTCACTGACTAAGGTCAATACCTGTCACTGACGGAGGTTCAATCCCTGTCACTGATTGAGATGCAATTCCTGTCACTGACTGAGGTTCAATCCCTGTCCATGACTGAGATTCAATCCCTGTCACTGACTGAGGTTCAATCCATGTCTCTGATGGAGGTTCAATCCCTGTCACTGTCTGAGATTCAATCCCTGTCACTGACTGAGTCTCAAACCCTGTCACTGACTGAGGTTCAATCCCTGTCACAGACTGAGATTCAATCACTGTCACTGACTGAGTTTCAATCCCTGTAACTGGCTGAGATTCAATCTCTGTCACTGACTGAGGGTCAATCCCTGTCACTGACTGAGGTTCAATCCCTGTCACTAAATGAGGGTCAATCCCTGTCACTGACTGAGGTTCAATCCCTGTCACTGACTGAGATTCAATCCCTGTCCATGACTGAGATTCAATCCCTGTCACTGACTGAGGTTCAATCCATGTCTCTGATGGAGGTTCAATCCCTGTCACTGTCTGAGATTCAATCCCTGTCACTGACTGAGGCTCAAACCCTGTCACTGACTGAGGTTCAATCCCTGTCACAGACTGAGATTCAATCACTGTCACTGACTGAGTTTCAATCCCTGTAACTGTCTGAGGGTCAATCCCTGTCACTTACTGAGGCTCAATCCCTGTCACTAAATGAGGGTCAATCCCTGTCACTGACTGAGGTTCAATCCCTGTCACTGACTGAGATTCAATCCCTGTCACTGACTGAGGCTCAAGCCCTGTCACTGACTGACGTTCAATTCCTGTCACTGACTGAGGCTCAATCCCTGTCACTGACTGAGGTTCAATCCCTGTCACTGACGGAGGAACAATCCGGGTCCCTGACTGAGATTCAATCCCTATCACTGACTGAGGTTCAATCCCTGACACTTACTGAGATTCAATCCCTGTCACTGACTGAGGTTCAATCCCTGTCTCTGATGGAGGTTCAATCCCTGTCACTGTCTGAGATTCAATCCCTGTCACTGACTGAGGCTCAAACCCTGTCACTGACTGAGGTTCAATCCCTGTCACAGACTGAGATTCAATCACTGTCACTGACTGAGTTTCAATCCCTGTAACTGGCTGAGATTCAATCCCTGTCACTGACTGAGGGTCAATCCCTGTCACTGACTGAGGTTCAATCCCTGTCACTAAATGAGGGTCAATCCCTGTCACTGACTGAGGTTCAATCCCTGTCACTGACTGAGATTCAATCCCTGTCACTGACTGAGGCTCAAACCCTGTCACTGACTGACGTTCAATTCCTGTCACTGACTGAGGCTCAATCCCTGTCACTGACTGAGGTTCAATCCCTGTCACTGACGGAGGAACAATCCGGGTCCCTGACTGAGATTCAATCCCTATCACTGACTGAGGTTCAATCCCTGACACTTACTGAGATTCAATCCCTGTCACTGACTGAGGTTCAATCCCTGTCTCTGATGGAGGTTCAATCCCTGTCACTGTCTGAGATTCAATCCCTGTCACTGACTGAGGCTCAAACCCTGTCACTGACTGAGGTTCAATCCCTGTCACAGACTGAGATTCAATCACTGTCACTGACTGAGTTTCAATCCCTGTAACTGGCTGAGATTCAATCCCTGTCACTGACTGAGGGTCAATCCCTGTCACTGACTGAGGTTCAATCCCTGTCCCTAAATGAGGGTCAATCCCTGTCACTGACTGAGGTTCAATCCCTGTCACTGACTGAGATTCAATCCCTGTCACTGTCTGAGATTCAATCCCTGTCACTGACTGAGGCTCAAACCCTGTCACTGACTGACGTTCAATTCCTGTCACTGACTGAGATTCAATCCCTGTCACTGACTGAGGTTCAATCCCTGTCACTGACGGAGGAACAATCCGGGTCCCTGACTGAGATTCAATCCCTATCACTGACTGAGGTTCAATCCCTGACACTGACTGAGATTCAATACCTGTCACTGACTGAGGCTCAATCCCTGTCACTAACTGAGATTCAATCCCTGTCACAGACTGAGATTCAATCACTGTCACTGACTGAGTTTCAATCCCTGTAACTGGTGGAGTTTCAATTACTGTCACTGACTGAAGGTCAATCACTGTCAATGACTGAGGTTCAATCCCTGTCACTGACGGAGGTTCAATCCCTGTCACTAAATGAGGGTCAATCCGTGTCACTGACTGAAGTTCAATCCCTGTCACAGACTGAGATTCAATCACTATCACTGATTGAGTTTCGATCCCTGTAAGTGGCTGAGTTTCAATCCCTGTCACTGACTGAGGCTCAATCCCTGTCACTGACTGAGGTTCAAACCCTGTCACTGACGGAGGATCAATCCCTGTCCCTGACTGAGATTCAATCCCTGTCACTGACTGAGATTCAATCCCTGTCACTTACTGAGGCTCAATCCCTGTCACTGACTGAGGCTCAATCCCTGTCACTGACTGAGATTCAATATCTGTCACAGACTGAGGCTCAATCCCTGTCACTAACTGAGATTCAATCCCAGTCCCTAACTGAGATTCAATCCCAGTCACTGACTGAGGCTCAATCCCTGTCACTGACTGTGATTCAATCCCTGTCACTGACTGAGGTTCAATCCCTGTCACAGACTGAGATTCAATCCCTGTCACTGTTTGAGATTCAATCCCTGTCACTGACTGAGATTCAATCCATGTCACTGACTGAGGTTCAATCACTGTCACTGATTGAGGTTCAATCCCTGTCACTGACTAAGGTTCAATCCCTGTCACTGACTGAGATTCAATCCATGTCACTGATTGAGGTTCAATCCCTGTCACTGACTAAGGTTCAATCCCTGTCACTGACTGAGATTCAATCCATGTCACTGATTGAGGTTCAATCCCTGTCACTGGCTGAGATTCACTTCCTGTCACCTACTGAGGCTCAATCCCTGTCACTAACTGTGGTTCAATCCCTGTCACTGACAGAGGTTCAATCCCTGTCACTGGCATGTGATTCAATCCATGTCACTGACTGAGGTTCAATCCCAGTCACTGACGGAGGTTCAATCCCTGTCACAGACTGAGATTCAATCCCTGTCACTGACTGAGGTTCAATCCCGTTCACTGACTAAGGTTCAATCCCAGTCGCTGTCTGAGATTCAATCCCTGTCACTGACTAAGGTTCAATACCTGTCAATGACGGAGTTTCAATATCTGTCACTGATTGAGATGCAATTCCTGTCACTGACTGAGGTTTAATCCCTGTCACTGACTGAGATTCAATCCCATTTAACTGACTGAGATTCAATCCCTGTCACTGTCTGAGTGTCATTCCCTGTCACTGACTGATGTTCAATCCCTGTCACTAACTGAGATTCAATCCCTGTCACTGTCTGATTTTCAATCCCTGTCACTTACTGAGTTTCAATCCCTGTCACAGACTGAGGGTCAATCCCTGTCACAGACTGAGATTCATTCCCTGTCACTGGCATGTGATTCAATCCATGTCACTGACTGAGGTTCAATTCCAGTCACTGACAGAGGTTCAATCCCTGTCACTGACTGAGGTTCAATCCCGTTCACTGACTGAGGTTCAATCCCTGTCACTTACTGAGGCACAATCCCTGCCACTGACGGAGGTTCAATCCCTGTCACTGACTGAGGGTCAATCCCTGTCACTGACTGAGGTACAATCCCTGTCACTTACTGAGACTCAAACCCTGCCACTGACTGAGGCTCAATCCCTGTCACAGACTGATGTTGAATCCCTGTCACAGACTGAGGTTCAATCCCTATCACTGACTAAGGTTCAATCCCTCTCACTGACTAAGTTTCAATCCCTGTCACTGACGGAGGTTCAATGCCTGTCACTGACTGAGTCTCAATCCCTGTCTCTGACTGAGACTCAATCCCCGTCACTGACTGAGGCTCAATCCCTGTCTCTGACTGAGATTCAATCCCTGTCACTGTCTGAGGTTCAATCCCTGTCACTGATTGAGGTTCAATCCCTTCACTGACTGAGGGTCAATCCCTGTCACTGATTGAGATTCAATATCTGTCAGTGACTGATGTTCAATCCCTGTCAATGACTGCGATTCAATCACAATCACTGACTGAGGGTCAATCCATGTCACTGTCTGAGGCTCAATCCGTGTCACTGACTGAGATTCAATCCCTGTCACTGTCTGAGGGTCAATCCCAGTCACTGACTGAGATTCAATCCCTGTCACAGACTGAGAGTCAATCACTGTCACTGTCTAAGGTTCAATCCCTGACACTGACAGAGGTTCAATATTTGTCACTGACTGAGGTTCAATCCCTGTCACAGACTGTGATTCAACCCCTGTCAACGACTGAGATTCAATATCTGTCACTGACTGATGTTCAATCCCTGTCAATGACTAAGGTTCAATCCCTGTCACTCACTGAGCTTCAATCCCCCTCACAGACTGAGATTCAATCCCTGTCACAGACTGAGATTCAATCACTATCACTGTCTGAGATTCAATCCCTGTCACTTACTGAGGGTCTATCCCGATCACTGACTGAAACTGAATCACTGTCAATGACTAAGATTCAATCCCTGTCACTGTCTGAGGGTCAATCCCTGTCACAGACTGAGGTTCAATCGCAGTCACTGAATCATGTTCAATCACTGTCACTGACTGATGCTTAATCCCTGTCACTGACTGATGTTCAATCCCACTCAATGACTGAGATTCAATCCCTGTCACTGACTGAGATTCAATCCCTGTCACTGACTGAGATTCAATCCCTGTCACTGACTGAGGTTCAATCCCTGTCACTGACTGAGATTCAATCCCTGTCACTGACTGAGATTCAATCCCTGTCACTTACTGAGATTCAATCCCTGTCACTGACTGAGGTTCAATCCCTGTCACTGACTGAGATTCAATCCCTGTCACTAACTGAGATTCAATCCCTGTCACTGACTGAGATTCAATCCCTGTCACAGACTGAGATTCAATCCCTGTCACTGACCGAGATTCAATCCCTTTCACTGACTGAGGTTCAATCCCTGTCACTGATGGAGGTTACATCCCTGTCACTGACTGAGAATCAATCCCTGTCTCTAACTAAGTTTCAATCCCAGTCACTGACTGAGATTCAATCCCTGTCACTGTGTGAGGATCAATCCCAATCACTGACAGAGATTCAATCCCTGTCACAAACTGCGATTCAATCCCTGTCACAGACTGAGGTTGAATCCCTGTCACAGACTGTGGTTCAATCCCTGTCACTGACTGAGGTTCAATCGCTGTCACTGACTCATGTTCAATCACTGTTACTGACTGATGCTTAATCCCTGTCACTGACTGATGTTCAATCCCACTGACTGACTGAGATTCAATCCCTGTCACTGACTGAATTTCAATCCCTGTCACTGACTGAGATTCAATCCCTGTCACTGACTGAGGCTCAAACCCTGTCACTGACTGACGTTCAATTCCTGTCACTGACTGAGGCTCAATCCCTGTCACTGACTGAGGTTCAATTCCTGTCACTGACGGAGGAACAATCCGGGTCCCTGACTGATATTCAATCCCTATCACTGACTGAGGTTCAATCCCTGACACTTACTGAGATTCAATCCCTGTCACTGACTGAGGTTCAATCCCTGTCTCTGATGGAGGTTCAATCCCTGTCACTGTCTGAGATTCAATCCCTGTCACTGACTGAGGCTCAAACCCTGTCACTGACTGAGGTTCAATCCCTGTCACAGACTGAGATTCAATCACTGTCACTGACTGAGTTTCAATCCCTGTAACTGGCTGAGATTCAATCCCTGTCACTGACTGAGGGTCAATCCCTGTCACTGACTGAGGTTCAATCCCTGTCACTAAATGAGGGTCAATCCCTGTAACTGTCTGAGGTTCAATCCCTGTCACTGACTGAGATTCAATCCCTGTCACTGTCTGAGATTCAATCCCTGTCACTGACTGAGGCTCAAACCCTGTCACTGACTGACGTTCAATTCCTGTCACTGACTGAGGCTCAATCCCTGTCACTGACTGAGGTTCAATCCCTGTCACTGACGGAGGAACAATCCGGGTCCCTGACTGAGATTCAATCCCTATCACTGACTGAGGTTCAATCCCTGACACTGACTGAGATTCAATACCTGTCACTGACTGAGGCTCAATCCCTGTCACTAACTGAGATTCAATCCCTGTCACAGACTGAGATTCAATCACTGTCACTGACTGAGTTTCAATCCCTGTAACTGGTGGAGTTTCAATTACTGTCACTGACTGAAGGTCAATCACTGTCAATGACTGAGGTTCAATCCCTGTCACTAAATGAGGGTCAATCCGTGTCACTGACTGAAGTTCAATCCCTGTCACAGACTGAGATTCAATCACTATCACTGATTGAGTTTCGATCCCTGTAAGTGGCTGAGTTTCAATCCCTGTCACTGACTGAGGCTCAATCCCTGTCACTGACTGAGGTTCAAACCCTGTCACTGACGGAGGATCAATCCCTGTCCCTGACTGAGATTCAATCCCTGTCACTGACTGAGATTCAATCCCTGTCACTTACTGAGGCTCAATCCCTGTCACTGACTGAGGCTCAATCCCTGTCACTGACTGAGATTCAATATCTGTCACAGACTGAGGCTCAATCCCTGTCACTAACTGAGATTCAATCCCAGTCCCTAACTGAGATTCAATCCCAGTCACTGACTGAGGCTCAATCCCTGTCACTGACTGTGATTCAATCCCTGTCACTGACTGAGGTTCAATCCCTGTCACAGACTGAGATTCAATCCCTGTCACTGTTTGAGATTCAATCCCTGTCACTGACTGAGATTCAATCCATGTCACTGACTAAGGTTCAATCACTGTCACTGATTGAGGTTCAATCCCTGTCACTGACTAAGGTTCAATCCCTGTCACTGACTGAGATTCAATCCATGTCACTGATTGAGGTTCAATCCCTGTCACTGACTAAGGTTCAATCCCTGTCACTGACTGAGATTCAATCCATGTCACTGATTGAGGTTCAATCCCTGTCACTGACTGAGATTCACTTCCTGTCACCTACTGAGGCTCAATCCCTGTCACTAACTGTGGTTCAATCCCTGCCACTGACAGAGGTTCAATCCCTGTCACTGGCATGTGATTCAATCCATGTCACTGACTGAGGTTCAATCCCAGTCACTGACGGAGGTTCAATCCCTGTCACAGACTGAGATTCAATCCCTGTCACTGACTGAGGTTCAATCCCGTTCACTGACTAAGGTTCAATCCCAGTCGCTGTCTGAGATTCAATCCCTGTCACTGACTAAGGTTCAATACCTGTCAATGACGGAGTTTCAATATCTGTCACTGATTGAGATGCAATTCCTGTCACTGACTGAGGTTTAATCCCTGTCACTGACTGAGATTCAATCCCATTTAACTGACTGAGATTCAATCCCTGTCACTGTCTGAGTGTCATTCCCTGTCACTGACTGATGTTCAATCCCTGTCACTAACTGAGATTCAATCCCTGTCACTGTCTGATTTTCAATCCCTGTCACTTACTGAGTTTCAATCCCTGTCACAGACTGAGGGTCAATCCCTGTCACAGACTGAGATTCATTCCCTGTCACTGGCATGTGATTCAATCCATGTCACTGACTGAGGTTCAATCCCAGTCACTGACAGAGGTTCAATCCCTGTCACTGACTGAGGTTCAATCCCGTTCACTGACTGAGGTTCAATCCCTGTCACTTACTGAGGCACAATCCCTGCCACTGACGGAGGTTCAATCCCTGTCACTGACTGAGGGTCAATCCCTGTCACTGACTGAGGTACAATCCCTGTCACTTACTGAGACTCAAACCCTGCCACTGACTGAGGCTCAAACCCTGTCACAGACTGATGTTGAATCCCTGTCACAGACTGAGGTTCAATCCCTATCACTGACTAAGGTTCAATCCCTCTCACTGACTAAGTTTCAATCCCTGTCACTGACTGAGGTTCAATGCCTGTCACTGACTGAGTCTCAATCCCTGTCTCTGACTGACACTCAATCCCCGTCACTGACTGAGGCTCAATCCCTGTCTCTGACTGAGATTCAATCCCTGTCACTGTCTGAGGTTCAATCCCGGTCACTGACTGAGGGTCAATCCCTGTCACTGATTGAGGTTCAATCCCTTCACTGACTGAGGGTCAATCCCTGTCACTGATTGAGATTCAATATCTGTCAGTGACTGATGTTCAATCCCTGTCAATGACTGCGATTCAATCACAATCACTGACTGAGGTTCAATCCATGTCACTGTCTGAGGCTCAATCCGTGTCACTGACTGAGATTCAATCCCTGTCACTGTCTGAGGGTCAATCCCAGTCACTGACTGAGATTCAATCCCTGTCACAGACTGAGAGTCAATCACTGTCACTGACTAAGGTTCAATCCCTGACACTGACAGAGGTTCAATATTTGTCACTGACTGAGGTTCAATCCCTGTCACAGACTGTGATTCAACCCCTGTCAACGACTGAGATTCAATATCTGTCACTGACTGATGTTCAATCCCTGTCAATGACTAAGGTTCAATCCCTGTCACTCACTGAGCTTCAATCCCCCTCACAGACTGAGATTCAATCCCTGTCACAGACTGAGATTCAATCCCTGTCACTTACTGAGGGTCTATCCCGATCACTGACTGAAACTGAATCACTGTCAATGACTAAGATTCAATCCCTGTCACTGTCTGAGGGTCAATCCCTGTCACAGACTGAGGTTCAATCGCAGTCACTGAATCATGTTCAATCACTGTCACTGACTGATGCTTAATCCCTGTCACTGACTGATGTTCAATCCCACTCAATGACTGAGATTCAATCCCTGTCACTGACTGAGATTCAATCCCTGTCACTGACTGAGATTCAATCCCTGTCACTGACTGAGGTTCAATCCCTGTCACTGACTGAGATTCAATCCCTGTCACTGACTGAGATTCAATCCCTGTCACTTACTGAGATTCAATCCCTGTCACTGACTGAGGTTCAATCCCTGTCACTGACTGAGATTCAATCCCTGTCACTAACTGAGATTCAATCCCTGTCACTGACTGAGATTCAATCCCTGTCACAGACTGAGATTCAATCCCTGTCACTGACCGAGATTCAATCCCTTTCACTGACTGAGGTTCAATCCCTGTCACTGATGGAGGTTACATCCCTGTCACTGACTGAGAATCAATCCCTGTCTCTAACTAAGTTTCAATCCCAGTCACTGACTGAGATTCAATCCCTGTCACTGTGTGAGGATCAATCCCAATCACTGACAGAGATTCAATCCCTGTCACGAACTGCGATTCAATCCCTGTCACAGACTGAGGTTGAATCCCTGTCACAGACTGTGGTTCAATCCCTGTCACTGACTGAGGTTCAATCGCTGTCACTGACTCATGTTCAATCACTGTTACTGACTGATGCTTAATCCCTGTCACTGACTGATGTTCAATCCCACTGACTGACTGAGATTCAATCCCTGTCACTGACTGAATTTCAATCCCTGTCACTGACTGAGATTCAATCCCTGTCACTGACTGAGATTCAACCCGTGTCACTGACTGTGATTCAATGCCTGTCAATGACTGAGATTCCATTCCTATCACTGTCTGAGCGTCAATACCTGTAACAGATTTAGATTCAATCCCTGTCACTGACTGAGATTCAATCCCTGCCACTGACTGAGATTCAATCCCTGTCACTGACTGAGGGTCAATCCTTGTCACTGACTGAGGTTCAATTCCTGTCACTGACAGAGGCTCAATCGATGTCACTGACTGAGATTCTATCCCTGTCACTGTCTAAGGTTCAATCCCTGTCACTAAAGGATGTTCAATCCCTGTCACTAACTGAGATTCAATCCCTGTCACTGACTGAGATTCAATCCCTGTCACAGACTGAGATTCAATCCCTGTCACTGACCGAGATTCAATCCCTTTCACTGACTGAGGTTCAATCGCTGTCACTGATGGAGGTTACATCCCTGTCACTGACTGAGAATCAATCCCTGTCACTAACTAAGTTTCAATCCCAGTCACTGACTGAGATTCAATCCCTGTTACTGTGTGAGGATCAGTCCCAATCACTGACAGAGATTCAATCCCTGTCACGAACTTCGATTCAATCCATGTCACAGACTGAGGTTGAATCCCTGTCACAGATGTGGTTCAATCCCTGTCACTGACTGAGGTTCAATCGCTGTCACTGACTCATGTTCAATCACTGTCACTGACTGATGCTTAATCCCTGTCACTGACTGATGTTCAATCCCACTGACTGACTGAGATTCAATCCCTGTCACTGACTGAATTTCAATCCCTGTCACTGACTGAGATTCAATCCCTGTCACTGACTGAGATTCAACCCGTGTCACTGACTGTGATTCAATGCCTGTCAATGACTGAGATTCCATTCCTATCACTGTCTGAGCGTCAATACCTGTAACAGATTTAGATTCAATCCCTGTCACTGACTGAGATTCAATCCCTGCCACTGACTGAGATTCAATCCCTGTCACTGACTGAGGGTCAATCCTTGTCACTGACTGAGGTTCAATCCCTGTCACTGACAGAGGCTCAATCGATGTCACTGACTGAGATTCAATCCCAGTCACTGTCTAAGGTTCAATCCCTGTCACTAAAGGATGTTCAATCCCTCTCACTGATTGAGATTCAATTGCTGTCACTGTCTGAGGGTCAATCCCAGTCACTGACAGAGATTCAATCCCTGTCACGAAATGAGATTCAATCCCTGTCACTGACTGAGGCTCTATCCCTCTCACTGACTGAGATTCAATCCCTGTCACTGTCTGTGGGTCAATCCAGGTCACTGGCAGAGATTCAATTGCAGTCACAAATTGAGATTCAATCCCATTCACTGACTGAGATTCAATCCCTGTCACTGACTGAGATTCAACCCGTGTCACTGACTGTGATTCAATGCCTGTCAATGACTGAGATTCCATTCCTATCACTGTCTGAGCGTCAATACCTGTAACAGATTTAGATTCAATCCCTGTCACTGACTGAGATTCAATCCCTGCCACTGACTGAGATTCAATCCCTGTCACTGACTGAGGGTCAATCCTTGTCACTGACTGAGGTTCAATCCCTGTCACTGACAGAGGCTCAATCGATGTCACTGACTGAGATTCAATCCCAGTCACTGTCTAAGGTTCAATCCCTGTCACTAAAGGATGTTCAATCCCTCTCACTGATTGAGATTCAATTGCTGTCACTGTCTGAGGGTCAATCCCAGTCACTGACAGAGATTCAATCCCTGTCACGAAATGAGATTCAATCCCTGTCACTGACTGAGGCTCTATCCCTCTCACTGACTGAGATTCAATCCCTGTCACTGTCTGTGGGTCAATCCAGGTCACTGGCAGAGATTCAATTGCAGTCACAAATTGAGATTCAATCCCATTCACTGACTGAGATTCAATCCCTGTCACTGACTGAGGTTTAATCCCTGTCACAGACTGAGATTCAATCCCTGTCACTGTCTGAGATTCAATCCCTGTCACTGAATGAGGTTCAATCCCTGTCACAGACTGAGATTCAATGCCTGTCACTGTCTGAGATTCAATCCCTGTCACTGACAGAGATTCAATCCCTGTCACAGACTGAGAGTCAATCCCGGTCACTGTCTGAGATTCATTCCCTGTCACTGACTGAGATTCAATCCCTGTCACAGACTGAGAGTCAATCCCAGTCACTGTCTGAGGTTCAATCTCTGTCACTGGCTGAGATTCTCTTCCTGTCACTGACTGAGGCTCAATCCCTGTCACTGACTGAGGTTCAATCCCTCTCAGGAAACGAGATTCAATCCCTGTCACTGACTGAGGCTCAATCCCTGTCACTGACTGAGATTAAATCCCTGTCACTGTCTGAGGGTCAATCCCTGTCACTTACTGAGGCTCAATCCGTGTCTCTGACTGAGGCTCAATCTCTGTCACTGGCTGAGATTCAATCCATGTCACTGTCTGAGGGTCAATGCCAGTCACTGAATGAGATTCAATCCCTGTCACTGATTGTGGTTCAATCCCTGTCACTGGCTGAGATTCAATCCTTGTCACTGACTGAGGTTCAATCCCTGTCACTGATGGAGGTTCAATCCCTGTCACTAAATGAGGGTCAATCCCTGTCACTGACTGAGGCTCAATCCATGTTACTGTCTGAGGGTCAATGCCAGTCACTGACTGAGATTCAATCCATGTCACTGACTGAGGTTCAATCACTGTCACTGATTGAGGTTCAATCCCTGTCACTGACTAAGGTTCAATCCCTGTCACTGACTGAGATCCAATCCATGTCACTGATTGAGGTTCAATCCCTGTCACTGGCTGAGATTCACTTCCTGTCACCTACTGAGGCTCAATCCCTGTCACTAACTGTGGTTCAATCCCTGTCACGACAGAGGTTCAATCCCTAACACTGACTGAGATTTAATTCCTGTCACTTACTGAGATTCAATTCCTGTCACAGACTGAGATAAAGTCCCTGTCACTGACTGAGATTCAATTCCTGTCACTGACTGAGATTCAATCCCTGTCACTGACAGGGATTCATTTCCTGTCACTGACTGAGATTCAATCCCTGTCACTTACTGAGATTCAATTCCTGTCACTGAATGAGATTCAATTCCAGTCACTGATTGAGGCTCAATCCCTGTCACTGACTGAGGATCAAACCCTGTCACAGCATGAGGCTCAATACCTGTCACGGATTGAGGCTCAATCCCTGTCACTGACTGAGATTCAATCCCTGTCACTGACTGAGGTTCAATCCCTGTCAAATACTGAGATTCAATCCCTGTCACTGTCTGAGATTGAATCCCTGTCACTGACTGTGATTCAATCATCGTCACTGTCTGAGTTTCAATCCCTGTCACTGACTGAGGCTCAATCCCAGTCACTGATTGAGATTCAATCACTGTACTGACAGAGGTTCAATCCCTGTCACTGACGGAGGTTCAATCCCTGTCACTGATTGAGATTCAATTCCTGTCACTGACTGAGGTTCAATCCCTGTCACTGACTGAGATTCAATCCCATTTTGCTAACTGAGATTCAATCCCTGTCACTGACTGAGATTCAATCCCTGTCACTGTCTGAGGGTCAATCCCTGTCACTGACTGAGAATCAATCCCTGTCACTAACTGAGTTTCAATCCCTGTCACTGACTGAGGCTCAATCCCTGTCACTGACTGAGATTCAATCCCTATCACTGACTGAGGTTCAATCCCAGTCACAGACTGAGATTTAATCCCTGTCACTGCCTGAGATTCAATCTCTGTCACTGACTGAGGCTCAATCCCTTTCACTGACTGAGATTCAATCCCTGTCACTGACTGAGATTCAATCACTGTCACTGACTAAGGTTCATCCCTGACACTGACTGAGGTTAAATTCCTGTCACAGACTGAGATTCAATCACTGTCACAGACTGAGATTCAATCCCTGTCACTGACTAAGGTTCAATCCCTGTCACTGACGTATGTTCAATCCCTGTCACTGACTGAGGTTCATTCCCTGTCACTGACTGAGGTTCAATCCCTGTCACTGTCTGAGATTCAATCCCTGTCACTGACTGAGGGTTAATCCCGGTCAGTGACTAAGGTTCAAACCCTGACACTGACTGAGGTTCAATATCTGTCTCTGAAAGAGGTTCAATCCTGTCACTGACTGATGCTTAATCACCGTCACTGCCTGAGGTTCAATCCCTGTCACAGAATGAGTTTCAATCTGTGTCACTTACTGAGATTCAATCACTGTCACTGACTGAGGTTCAATCCCTGACACTGACTGAGGGTCAATCCCTATCACTGACTGAAACTTAATCACTTTCACTGACTAAGATTCAGTCCGTGTCACTATCTGAGGGTCAATCCCTGTCATTGACTGAGATTCAGTCCCTGTCACTGACTGAGATTTAATCCCTGTCACTGACTGAGGTTCATTCTCTGACACTTACTGAGATTCAACGCTTGTCACTGACTGAGATTCAATCCCAGTCACTGATTGAGATTCAATCCCTGTCAATGTCTGATGTTCAATCCCTGTCAATGACTGAGATTCAACCCCTGTCACTGACTGAGATTCCATCACTGTCAGTGACTGCTATTCTATGCCTGTCACTGATTGAGATTTCATTCCTAACACTTTCTGAGCGTCAATCCCTGTGACTGATTGAGATGCAATCCCTGTCACTGACTGAGGTTCAATCCCTGTCACTTACTGAGATTCCATCCCTGTCACTGACTGAGATTAAATCCCAGTCACTGATTGAGAAGCAATCCCTGTCACTGACTGAGATTCAATCCGTGTCACTGACTGAGATTCAATCCCTGTCACTGACTGAGGTTCAATCCCTGTCAATGTCTGAGGCTCAATCCCTGTCACTGACTGAGATTCAATGCCTGTCACTGTCTGAGGCTCAATCCCAGTCACTGACTGAGATTCAAGGTCTGTCACTAACTAAGGATCAGTCCGTGTCACTGACTGTGGGTCAATCCCTGTCACTGACTGAGATGCAATTCCTACCACTGACTGAGATTCAATCCCTGTCACTGACTGAGGGTCAATCCCTGTCACTATTTGAGGCTCAATTCCTGTCACTGACTGAGATTCAATGCCTCTCACTGACTGAGATTCAATGCCTGTCACTGACAGAGATTCAATTCCTGTCACTCTCTGAGATTCAATCCCTGTCACTGACTGAGATTCAATCCCTGTCACAGACTGAGGTTCAATCCCTGTCACTGACTGAGGCTCAATCCCTTTCACTGACTGAGATTCAATCCCTGTCACTGACTGAGATTCAATCACTGTCACTGACTAAGGTCCAATCCCTGACACTGACTGAGGTTCAAGAAATGTCTCTGAATGAGGTTCAATCCATGTCACTGATTGAGATTCAATCCCTGTCACTGCCGGAGATACAATCCCTGCCACTGATTGAGATTCAATCCCTGTCACTGACTGCGATTCAATTCCGTTCACTAACTGAGGGTCAATCCCTGTCACTGACTGAGATTCAATCCCTATCATTTACTGAGATTCAATTCCTGCCACTGACTGAGATATAAATTCCTGCCTCTGACTGAGATTAAATCCCTGTCACTAACTGAGGTTCAATCCCTGTCACAAACTGAGGTTCAATTCTTGTCACTGACTGCGGATCACTCCCTGTCACTGACTGAGATTCAATTCCTGTCACTGACTTAGATTCCATTCCTGTCACTGATCGAGATTCAATCCCTGTCACTGACTGAGATTCAATCCCTGTCACTGATTGAGATTCAATCCCTGTCACTGCCTGAGATTCAATCCCTGCCACTGATTGAGATTCAATCCCTGTCACTGACTGCGATTCAATTCCGTTCACTGACTGAGGGTCAATCCCTGTCACTGACTGAGATTCAATCCCTATCATTTACTGAGATTCAATTCCTGCCACTGACTGAGATATAAATTCCTGCCTCTGACTGAGATTCAATTCCTGTCACTGACTGATATTCAATCCCTATCACTGACTGAGGTTCAATTCCTGTCACTGATTGAGATTCAATCCATGTCACTGACTGAGCCTCCATCCCTGTCACTGACTGAGGTTCAATCTCTGTCACTGAATATGATTCAATCCCTGTCACTGACTGAGATTCAATCCCTGTCACTGACTGCGGCTCAATTCTTGTCACTGACTGAGGTTCAACCGCTGTCACGGACTGTGTTTCAATGTGTGTCACTGACTGAGGTTCAATATCTGTCACTGACCGAGGTTCAATCCCTGACACTGACTAAGGTTCAATCCCTGTCACAGACTGAGATTCAATCTCTGTCACTGACTGAGGAGCAGTCCGTGTCACTGACGGAGGCTTTATCCCTGTCAATGTCTGAGGTTCAATCCCTGTCACAGAATGAGATTCAATCCCTGTCACTGACTGAGATTCATTTCCGTTCACTGACTGAGATTCAATCCCTGTCACTGGCTGAGATTCAATCCCTATCACTAACTGAGATTCAATTCCTGCCACTGACTGAGATACAATTCCTGCCTCTGACTGAGATTCAATCCCTATCACTGACTGAAACTCAGTCACTGTCACTGACTAAGATTCAATCCCTGTCACTTTCTGAGCGCCAATACCTGCCACTGATTGAGATTCAATCCCTGTCACTGACTGAGATTCAATCCCTGTCACTGACTGAGGTTCAATCCCTGTCACTGACTGAGGCTCAATCCCTGTCACTGATTGAGATTCAATTCCTGTCACTGACTGAGATTCAATGTCTGTCACTGACTGAGATTGATATCCCTGTTACTGATTGAGATTCAATCCCTGTCACTGACTGAGGTTCAATCCCTGTCACTGACTTTGGGTCAATCCCTGTCACTGACTGAGATTCATTTCCTGTCACTGACTGAGATTCAATCCCTGTCACTGACTGAGGTTCAATCCCTGTCACAGACTGAGATTCAATCTCTGTCACTGACTGAGGAGCAGTCCGTGTCACTGACGGAGGCTTTATCCCTGTCAATGTCTGAGGTTCAATCCCTGTCACAGAATGAGATTCAATCCCTGTCACTGACTGCGATTCATTTCCGTTCACTGACTGAGATTCAATCCCTGTCACTGGCTGAGATTCAATCCCTATCACTAACTGAGATTCAATTCCTGCCACTGACTGAGATACAATTCCTGCCTCTGACTGAGATTCAATCCCTATCACTGACTGAAACTCAGTCACTGTCACTGACTAAGATTCAATCCCTGTCACTTTCTGAGCGCCAATACCTGCCACTGATTGAGATTCAATCCCTGTCACTGACTGAGATTCAATCCCTGTCACTGACTGAGGTTCAATCCCTGTCACTGACTGAGGCTCAATCCCTGTCACTGATTGAGATTCAATTCCTGTCACTGACTGAGATTCAATGTCTGTCACTGACTGAGATTGATATCCCTGTTACTGATTGAGATTCAATCCCTGTCACTGACTGAGGTTCAATCCCTGTCCTTATTGTGATACAATAACTGCTACAGATTGAGATTCCATCCCTGTCACTGACTGAGGTTCAATCCCTGTCACTGACTTTGGGTCAATCCCTGTCACTGACTGAGATTCATTTCCTGTCACTGACTGAGATTCAATCCCTGTCACTGACTGAGGTTCAATCCCTGTCACTGACTGAGGTTCAATCCCAGTCATTGATTGAGATTCTTTTCCTGTCACTGACTGAGGCTCCATCCCTGTCACTAATTGAGGCTCAATCCCTTTCACTGACTGAGATTCCATCCCTGTCACTGACTGAGGTTAAATCCCTGTCACTGACTGAGATTCAATCCCTGTCACTGACTATGGGTCAATCCCTGTCACTGACTGAGGCTCAATCCCTGTCACTGACTGAGGATCAATCTCGGTCACGAACTGAGATTCAATCCCTGTCACAGTCTGAGGCTCAATCCCTGGCACTGATTGAGATTCAAACCCTGTCACTGGCTTAGGCTCAATCCCTGTCACGGACTGAGATTCAATCCCTGTCACTGACTGAGGTTCAGTCCATGTCACTGATTGAGATTCAAACCCTGTCACTGGCTTAGGCTCAAACCCTGTCACTGGCTTAGGCTCAATCCCTGTCAACGGACTGAGATTCAATCCCTGTCTCTGACTGAGATTCAATCCCTGTAACTGACTGAGGCTCAATCCCTGTCACTGATTGAGATTCAATCGCTGTGCCTGACTGAGTTTCAATCCCTGTCACTGATGAGATTCAATCCCTGTCACTGACTGAGATTCAATCCCTGTCACTGACTGAGGTTTAATCCCTGTCACTGACTGAGATTCAATCCCTATCATTTACTGAGATTCAATTCCTGCCACTGACTGAGATATAAATTCCTGCCTCTGACTGAGATTCAATTCCTGTCACTGACTGATATTCAATCCCTATCACTGACTGAGGTTCAATTCCTGTCACTGATTGAGATTCAATCCATGTCACTGACTGAGCCTCCATCCCTGTCACTGACTGAGATTCAATCTCTGTCACTTAAAATGATTCAATCCCTGTCACTGACTGAGATTCAATCCCTGTCACTGACTGCGGCTCAATTCTTGTCACTGACTGAGGTTCAACCGCTGTCACGGACTGTGTTTCAATGTGTGTCACTGACTGAGGTTCAATATCTGTCACTGACCGAGGTTCAATCCCTGTCACTGACTGAGATTCAATCCCTGTCACAGACTGAGATTCAATCTCTGTCACTGACTGAGGAGCAGACCGTGTCACTGACGGAGGCTTCATCCCTGTCAATGTCTGAGGTTCAATCCCTGTCACAGAATGAGATTCAATCCCTGTCACTGACTGCGATTCATTTCCGTTCACTGACTGAGATTCAATCCCTGTCACTGACTGAGATTCAATCCCTATCACTAACTGAGATTCAATTCCTGCCACTGACTGAGATACAATTCCTGCCTCTGACTGAGATTCAATCCCTGTCATTGACTGAGATTCAATCCCTGTCACTGACTGAGATTTAATCCCTGTCACTGACTGAGGTTCATTCTCTGTCACTTACTGAGATTCAACGCTTGTCACTGACTGAGATTCAATCCCAGTCACTGATTGAGATTCAATCCCTGTCAATGTCTGAGGTTCAATCCCTGTCAATGACTGAGATTCAACCCCTGTCACTGACTGAGATTCCATCACTGTCAGTGACTGCTATTCTATGCCTGTCACTGATTGAGATTTCATTCCTAACACTTTCTGAGCGTCAATCCCTGTGACTGATTGAGATGCAATCCCTGTCACTGACTGAGGTTCAATCCCTGTCACTTACTGAGATTCCATCCCTGTCACTGACTGAGATTAAATCCCAGTCACTGATTGAGAAGCAATCCCTGTCACTGACTGAGATTCAATCCGTGTCACTGACTGAGATTCAATCCCTGTCACTGACTGAGGTTCAATCCCTGTCAATGTCTGAGGCTCAATCCCTGTCACTGACTGAGATTCAATGCCTGTCACTGTCTGAGGCTCAATCCCAGTCACTGACTGAGATTCAAGGTCTGTCCCTAACTAAGGATCAGTCCGTGTCACTGACTGTGGGTCAATCCCTGTCACTGACTGAGATGCAATTCCTACCACTGACTGAGATTCAATCCCTGTCACTGACTGAGGGTCAATCCCTGTCACTATTTGAGGCTCAATTCCTGTCACTGACTGAGATTCAATGCCTCTCACTGACTGAGATTCAATGCCTGTCACTGACAGAGATTCAATCCCTGTCACTCTCTGAGATTCAATCCCTGTCACTGTCTGAGATTCAATCCCTGTCACAGACTGAGGTTCAATCCCTGCCACTGACTGAGGGTCAATCCCTTTCACTGACTGAGATTCAATCCCTGTCACTGACTGAGATTCAATCACTGTCACTGACTAAGGTTCAATCACTGACACTGACTGAGGTTCAAGAAATGTCTCTGAATGAGGTTCAATCCATGTCACTGATTGAGATTCAATCCCTGTCACTGCCGGAGATACAATCCCTGCCACTGATTGAGATTCAATCCCTGTCACTGACTGCGATTCAATTCCGTTCACTAACTGAGGGTCAATCCCTGTCACTGACTGAGATTCAATCCCTATCATTTACTGAGATTCAATTCCTGCCACTGACTGAGATATAAATTCCTGCCTCTGACTGAGATTAAATCCCTGTCACTAACTGAGGTTCAATCCCTGTCACAAACTGAGGTTCAATTCTTGTCACTGACTGCGGATCACTCCCTGTCACTGACTGAGATTCAATTCCTGTCACAGACTTAGATTCCATTCCTGTCACTGATCGAGATTCAATCCCTGTCACTGACTGAGATTCAATCCCTGTCACTGATTGAGATTCAATCCCTGTCACTGACTGAGATTCAATCCCTGCCACTGATTGAGATTCAATCCCTGTCACTGACTGCGATTCAATTCCGTTCACTGACTGAGGGTCAATCCCTGTCACTGACTGAGATTCAATCCCTATCATTTACTGAGATTCAATTCCTGCCACTGACTGAGATATAAATTCCTGCCTCTGACTGAGATTCAATTCCTGTCACTGACTGATATTCAATCCCTATCACTGACTGAGGTTCAATTCCTGTCACTGATTGAGATTCAATCCATGTCACTGACTGAGCCTCCATCCCTGTCACTGACTGAGGTTCAATCTCTGCCACTGAATATGATTCAATTCCTGTCACTGACTGAGATTCAATCCCTGTCACTGACTGCGATTCAATTCCGTTCACTAACTGAGGGTCAATCCCTGTCACTGACTGAGATTCAATCCCTATCATTTACTGAGATTCAATTCCTGCCACTGACTGAGATATAAATTCCTGCCTCTGACTGAGATTAAATCCCTGTCACTAACTGAGGTTCAATCCCTGTCACAAACTGAGGTTCAATTCTTGTCACTGACTGCGGATCACTCCCTGTCACTGACTGAGATTCAATTCCTGTCACTGACTTAGATTCCATTCCTGTCACTGATCGAGATTCAATCCCTGTCACTGACTGAGATTCAATCCCTGTCACTGATTGAGATTCAATCCCTGTCACTGCCTGAGATTCAATCCCTGCCACTGATTGAGATTCAATCCCTGTCACTGACTGCGATTCAATTCCGTTCACTGACTGAGGGTCAATCCCTGTCACTGACTGAGATTCAATCCCTATCATTTACTGAGATTCAATTCCTGCCACTGACTGAGATATAAATTCCTGCCTCTGACTGAGATTCAATTCCTGTCACTGACTGATATTCAATCCCTATCACTGACTGAGGTTCAATTCCTGTCACTGATTGAGATTCAATCCATGTCACTGACTGAGCCTCCATCCCTGTCACTGACTGAGGTTCAATCTCTGTCACTGAATATGATTCAATCCCTGTCACTGACTGAGATTCAATCCCTGTCACTGACTGCGGCTCAATTCTTGTCACTGACTGAGGTTCAACCGCTGTCACGGACTGTGTTTCAATGTGTGTCACTGACTGAGGTTCAATATCTGTCACTGACAGAGGTTCAATCCCTGACACTGACTAAGGTTCAATCCCTGTCACAGACTGAGATTCAATCTCTGTCACTGACTGAAACTCAGTCACTGTCACTGACTAAGATTCAATCCCTGTCACTTTCTGAGCGCCAATACCTGCCACTAAATGAGATTCAATCCCTGTCACTGACTGAGATTCAATCCCTGTCACTGACTGAGGTTCAATCCCTGTCACTGACTGAGGCTCAATCCCTGTCACTGATTGAGATTCAATTCCTGTCACTGACTGAGATTCAATGTCTGTCACTGACTGAGATTGATATCCCTGTTACTGATTGAGATTCAATCCCTGTCACTGACTGAGGTTCAATCCCTGTCCTTATTGTGATACAATAACTGCTACAGATTGAGATTCCATCCCTGTCACTGACTGAGGTTCAATCCCTGTCACTGACTTTGGGTCAATCCCTGTCACTGACTGAGATTCATTTCCTGTCACTGACTGAGATTCAATCCCTGTCACTGACTGAGGTTCAATCCCTGTCACTGACTGAGGTTCAATCCCAGTCACTGATTGAGATTCTTTTCCTGTCACTGACTGAGGCTCCATCCCTGTCACTAATTGAGGCTCAATCCCTTTCACTGACTGAGATTCCATCCCTGTCACTGACTGAGGTTAAATCCCTGTCACTGACTGAGATTCAATCCCTGTCACTGACTATGGGTCAATCCCTGTCACTGACTGAGGCTCAATCCCTCTCACTGACTGAGGATCAATCTCGGTCACGAACTGAGATTCAATCCCTGTCACAGTCTGAGGCTCAATCCCTGTCACTGATTGAGATTCAAACCCTGTCACTGGCTTAGGCTCAATCCCTGTCACGGACTGAGATTCAATCCCTGTCACTGACTGAGGTTCAGTCCCTGTCACTGATTGAGATTCAAACCCTGTCACTGGCTTAGGCTCAAACCCTGTCACTGGCTTAGGCTCAATCCCTGTCAACGGACTGAGATTCAATCCCTGTCTCTGACTGAGATTCAATCCCTGTAACTGACTGAGGCTCAATCCCTGTCACTGATTGAGATTCAATCGCTGTGCCTGACTGAGTTTCAATCCCTGTCACTGATGAGATTCAATCCCTGTCACTGACTGAGATTCAATCCCTGTCACTGACTGAGGTTTAATCCCTGTCACTGACTGAGATTCAATCCCTATCATTTACTGAGATTCAATTCCTGCCACTGACTGAGATATAAATTCCTGCCTCTGACTGAGATTCAATTCCTGTCACTGACTGATATTCAATCCCTATCACTGACTGAGGTTCAATTCCTGTCACAGACTGAGATTCAATCTCTGTCACTGACTGAGGAGCAGACCGTGTCACTGACGGAGGCTTCATCCCTGTCAATGTCTGAGGTTCAATCCCTGTCACAGAATGAGATTCAATCCCTGTCACTGACTGCGATTCATTTCCGTTCACTGACTGAGATTCAATCCCTGTCACTGACTGAGATTCAATCCCTATCACTAACTGAGATTCAATTCCTTCCACTGACTGAGATACAATTCCTGCCTCTGACTGAGATTCAATCCCTGTCATTGACTGAGATTCAATCCCTGTCACTGACTGAGATTTAATCCCTGTCACTGACTGAGGTTCATTCTCTGTCACTTACTGAGATTCAACGCTTGTCACTGACTGAGATTCAATCCCAGTCACTGATTGAGATTCAAACCCTGTCAATGTCTGAGGTTCAATCCCTGTCAATGACTGAGATTCAACCCCTGTCACTGACTGAGATTCCATCACTGTCAGTGACTGCTATTCTATGCCTGTCACTGATTGAGATTTCATTCCTAACACTTTCTGAGCGTCAATCCCTGTGACTGATTGAGATGCAATCCCTGTCACTGACTGAGATGCAATCCCTGTCACTGACTGAGATTCCATCCCTGTCACTGACTGAGATTAAATCCCAGTCACTGATTGAGAAGCAATCCCTGTCACTGACTGAGATTCAATCCGTGTCACTGACTGAGATTCAATCCCTGTCACTGACTGAGGTTCAATCCCTGTCAATGTCTGAGGCTCAATCCCTGTCACTGACTGAGATTCAATGCCTGTCACTGTCTGAGGCTCAATCCCAGTCACTGACTGAGATTCAAGGTCTGTCACTAACTAAGGATCAGTCCGTGTCACTGACTGTGGGTCAATCCCTGTCACTGACTGAGATGCAATTGCTCCCACTGACTGAGATTCAATCCCTGTCACTGACTGAGGGTCAATCCCTGTCACTATTTGAGGCTCAATTGCTGTCACTGACTGAGATTCAATGCCTCTCACTGACTGAGATTCAATGCCTGTCACTGACAGAGATTCAATCCCTGTCACTCTCTGAGATTCAATCCCTGTCACTGACTGAGATTCAATCCCTGTCACTGACTGCGATTCAATTCCGTTCACTAACTGAGGGTCAATCCCTGTCACTGACTGAGATTCAATCCCTATCATTTACTGAGATTCAATTCCTGCCACTGACTGAGATATAAATTCCTGCCTCTGACTGAGATTAAATCCCTGTCACTAACTGAGGTTCAATCCCTGTCACAAACTGAGGTTCAATTCTTGTCACTGACTGCGGATCACTCCCTGTCACTGACTGAGATTCAATTCCTGTCACTGACTTAGATTCCATTCCTGTCACTGATCGAGATTCAATCCCTGTCACTGACTGAGATTCAATCCCTGTCACTGATTGAGATTCAATCCCTGTCACTGCCTGAGATTCAATCCCTGCCACTGATTGAGATTCAATCCCTGTCACTGACTGCGATTCAATTCCGTTCACTGACTGAGGGTCAATCCCTGTCACTGACTGAGATTCAATCCCTATCATTTACTGAGATTCAATTCCTGCCACTGACTGAGATATAAATTCCTGCCTCTGACTGAGATTCAATTCCTGTCACTGACTGATATTCAATCCCTATCACTGACTGAGGTTCAATTCCTGTCACTGATTGAGATTCAATTCATGTCACTGACTGAGCCTCCATCCCTGTCACTGACTGAGGTTCAATCTCTGTCACTGAATATGATTCAATCCCTGTCACTGACTGAGATTCAATCCCTGTCACTGACTGCGGCTCAATTCTTGTCACTGACTGAGGTTCAACCGCTGTCACGGACTGTGTTTCAATGTGTGTCACTGACTGAGGTTCAATATCTGTCACTGACCGAGGTTCAATCCCTGACACTGACTAAGGTTCAATCCCTGTCACAGACTGAGATTCAATCTCTGTCACTGACTGAAACTCAGTCACTGTCACTGACTAAGATTCAATCCCTGTCACTTTCTGAGCGCCAATACCTGCCACTAAATGAGATTCAATCCCTGTCACTGACTGAGATTCAATCCCTGTCACTGACTGAGGTTCAATCCCTGTCACTGACTGAGGCTCAATCCCTGTCACTGATTGAGATTCAATTCCTGTCACTGACTGAGATTCAATGTCTGTCACTGACTGAGATTGATATCCCTGTTACTGATTGAGATTCAATCCCTGTCACTGACTGAGGTTCAATCCCTGTCCTTATTGTGATACAATAACTGCTACAGATTGAGATTCCATCCCTGTCACTGACTGAGGTTCAATCCCTGTCACTGACTTTGGGTCAATCCCTGTCACTGACTGAGATTCATTTCCTGTCACTGACTGAGATTCAATCCCTGTCACTGACTGAGGTTCAATCCCTGTCACTGACTGAGGTTCAATCCCAGTCACTGATTGAGATTCTTTTCCTGTCACTGACTGAGGCTCCATCCCTGTCACTAATTGAGGCTCAATCCCTTTCACTGACTGAGATTCCATCCCTGTCACTGACTGAGGTTAAATCCCTGTCACTGACTGAGATTCAATCCCTGTCACTGACTATGGGTCAATCCCTGTCACTGACTGAGGCTCAATCCCTCTCACTGACTGAGGATCAATCTCGGTCACGAACTGAGATTCAATCCCTGTCACAGTCTGAGGCTCAATCCCTGTCACTGATTGAGATTCAAACCCTGTCACTGGCTTAGGCTCAATCCCTGTCACGGACTGAGATTCAATCCCTGTCACTGACTGAGGTTCAGTCCCTGTCACTGATTGAGATTCAAACCCTGTCACTGGCTTAGGCTCAAACCCTGTCACTGGCTTAGGCTCAATCCCTGTCAACGGACTGAGATTCAATCCCTGTCTCTGACTGAGATTCAATCCCTGTAACTGACTGAGGCTCAATCCCTGTCACTGATTGAGATTCAATCGCTGTGCCTGACTGAGTTTCAATCCCTGTCACTGATGAGATTCAATCCCTGTCACTGACTGAGATTCAATCCCTGTCACTGACTGAGGTTTAATCCCTGTCACTGACTGAGATTCAATCCCTATCATTTACTGAGATTCAATTCCTGCCACTGACTGAGATATAAATTCCTGCCTCTGACTGAGATTCAATTCCTGTCACTGACTGATATTCAATCCCTATCACTGACTGAGGTTCAATTCCTGTCACTGATTGAGATTCAATCCATGTCACTGACTGAGCCTCCATCCCTGTCACTGACTGAGGTTCAATCTCTGTCACTGAATATGATTCAATCCCTGTCACTGACTGAGATTCAATCCCTGTCACTGACTGCGGCTCAATTCTTGTCACTGACTGAGGTTCAACCGCTGTCACGGACTGTGTTTCAATGTGTGTCACTGACTGAGGTTCAATATCTGTCACTGACCGAGGTTCAATCCCTGTCACTGATTGAGGGTCAATCCCTGTCACTGACTGAGATTCAATCCCTGTCACAGACTGAGATTCAATCTCTGTCACTGACTGAGGAGCAGACCGTGTCACTGACGGAGGCTTCATCCCTGTCAATGTCTGAGGTTCAATCCCTGTCACAGAATGAGATTCAATCCCTGTCACTGACTGCGATTCATTTCCGTTCACTGACTGAGATTCAATCCCTGTCACTGACTGAGATTCAATCCCTATCACTAACTGAGATTCAATTCCTTCCACTGACTGAGATACAATTCCTGCCTCTGACTGAGATTCAATCCCTGTCATTGACTGAGATTCAATCCCTGTCACTGACTGAGATTTAATCCCTGTCACTGACTGAGGTTCATTCTCTGTCACTTACTGAGATTCAACGCTTGTCACTGACTGAGATTCAATCCCAGTCACTGATTGAGATTCAAACCCTGTCAATGTCTGAGGTTCAATCCCTGTCAATGACTGAGATTCAACCCCTGTCACTGACTGAGATTCCATCACTGTCAGTGACTGCTATTCTATGCCTGTCACTGATTGAGATTTCATTCCTAACACTTTCTGAGCGTCAATCCCTGTGACTGATTGAGATGCAATCCCTGTCACTGACTGAGATGCAATCCCTGTCACTGACTGAGATTCCATCCCTGTCACTGACTGAGATTAAATCCCAGTCACTGATTGAGAAGCAATCCCTGTCACTGACTGAGATTCAATCCGTGTCACTGACTGAGATTCAATCCCTGTCACTGACTGAGGTTCAATCCCTGTCAATGTCTGAGGCTCAATCCCTGTCACTGACTGAGATTCAATGCCTGTCACTGTCTGAGGCTCAATCCCAGTCACTGACTGAGATTCAAGGTCTGTCACTAACTAAGGATCAGTCCGTGTCACTGACTGTGGGTCAATCCCTGTCACTGACTGAGATGCAATTGCTCCCACTGACTGAGATTCAATCCCTGTCACTGACTGAGGGTCAATCCCTGTCACTATTTGAGGCTCAATTGCTGTCACTGACTGAGATTCAATGCCTCTCACTGACTGAGATTCAATGCCTGTCACTGACAGAGATTCAATCCCTGTCACTCTCTGAGATTCAATCCCTGTCACTGACTGAGATTCAATCCCTGTCACAGACTGAGGTTCAATCCCTGTCACTGACTGAGGCTCAATCCCTTTCACTGACTGAGATTCAATCCCTGTCACTGACTGAGATTCAATCACTGTCACTGACTAAGGTTCAATCCCTGACACTGACTGAGGTTCAAGAAATGTCTCTGAATGAGGTTCAATCCATGTCACTGATTGAGATTCAATCCCTGTCACTGCCGGAGATACAATCCCTGCCACTGATTGAGATTCAATCCCTGTCACTGACTGCGATTCAGTTCCGTTCACTAACTGAGGGTCAATCCCTGTCACTGACTGAGATTCAATCCCTATCATTTACTGAGATTCAATTCCTGCCACTGACTGAGATATAAATTCCTGCCTCTGACTGAGATTAAATCCCTGTCACTAACTGAGGTTCAATCCCTGTCACAAACTGAGGTTCAATTCTTGTCACTGACTGCGGATCACTCCCTGTCACTGACTGAGATTCAATTCCTGTCACTGACTTAGATTCCATTCCTGTCACTGATCGAGATTCAATCCCTGTCACTGACTGAGATTCAATCCCTGTCACTGATTGAGATTCAATCCCTGTCACTGCCTGAGATTCAATCCCTGCCACTGATTGAGATTCAATCCCTGTCACTGACTGCGATTCAATTCCGTTCACTGACTGAGGGTCAATCCCTGTCACTGACTGAGATTCAATCCCTATCATTTACTGAGATTCAATTCCTGCCACTGACTGAGATATAAATTCCTGCCTCTGACTGAGATTCAATTCCTGTCACTGACTGATATTCAATCCCTATCACTGACTGAGGTTCAATTCCTGTCACTGATTGAGATTCAATCCATGTCACTGACTGAGCCTCCATCCCTGTCACTGACTGAGGTTCAATCTCTGTCACTGAATATGATTCAATCCCTGTCACTGACTGAGATTCAATCCCTGTCACTGACTGCGGCTCAATTCTTGTCACTGACTGAGGTTCAACCGCTGTCACGGACTGTGTTTCAATGTGTGTCACTGACTGAGGTTCAATATCTGTCACTGACCGAGGTTCAATCCCTGACACTGACTAAGGTTCAATCCCTGTCACAGACTGAGATTCAATCTCTGTCACTGACTGAAACTCAGTCACTGTCACTGACTAAGATTCAATCCCTGTCACTTTCTGAGCGCCAATACCTGCCAATGATTGAGATTCAATCCCTGTCACTGACTGAGATTCAATCCCTGTCACTGACTGAGGATCAATCCCTGTCACTGACTGAGGCTCAATCCCTGTCACTGATTGAGATTCAATTCCTGTCACTGACTGAGATTCAATGTCTGTCACTGACTGAGATTGATATCCCTGTTACTGATTGAGATTCAATCCCTGTCACTGACTGAGGTTCAATCCCTGTCCTTATTGTGATACAATAACTGCTACAGATTGAGATTCCATCCCTGTCACTGACTGACGTTCAATCCCTGTCACTGACTTTGGGTCAATCCCTGTCACTGACTGAGATTCATTTCCTGTCACTGACTAAGATTCAATCCCTGTCACTGACTGAGGTTCAATCCCTGTCACAGACTGAGATTCAATCTCTGTCACTGACTGAGGAGCAGTCCGTGTCACTGACGGAGGCTTTATCCCTGTCAATGTCTGAGGTTCAATCCCTGTCACAGAATGAGATTCAATCCCTGTCACTGACTGCGATTCATTTCCGTTCACTGACTGAGATTCAATCCCTGTCACTGGCTGAGATTCAATCCCTATCACTAACTGAGATTCAATTCCTGCCACTGACTGAGATACAATTCCTGCCTCTGACTGAGATTCAATCCCTATCACTGACTGAAACTCAGTCACTGTCACTGACTAAGATTCAATCCCTGTCACTTTCTGAGCGCCAATACCTGCCACTGATTGAGATTCAATCCCTGTCACTGACTGAGATTCAATCCCTGTCACTGACTGAGGTTCAATCCCTGTCACTGACTGAGGCTCAATCCCTGTCACTGATTGAGATTCAATTCCTGTCACTGACTGAGATTCAATGTCTGTCACTGACTGAGATTGATATCCCTGTTACTGATTGAGATTCAATCCCTGTCACTGACTGAGGTTCAATCCCTGTCCTTATTGTGATACAATAACTGCTACAGATTGAGATTCCATCCCTGTCACTGACTGAGGTTCAATCCCTGTCACTGACTTTGGGTCAATCCCTGTCACTGACTGAGATTCATTTCCTGTCACTGACTGAGATTCAATCCCTGTCACTGACTGAGGTTCAATCCCTGTCACTGACTGAGGTTCAATCCCAGTCACTGATTGAGATTCTTTTCCTGTCACTGACTGAGGCTCCATCCCTGTCACTAATTGAGGCTCAATCCCTTTCACTGACTGAGATTCCATCCCTGTCACTGACTGAGGTTAAATCCCTGTCACTGACTGAGATTCAATCCCTGTCACTGACTATGGGTCAATCCCTGTCACTGACTGAGGCTCAATCCCTCTCACTGACTGAGGATCAATCTCGGTCACGAACTGAGATTCAATCCCTGTCACAGTCTGAGGCTCAATCCCTGTCACTGATTGAGATTCAAACCCTGTCACTGGCTTAGGCTCAATCCCTGTCACGGACTGAGATTCAATCCCTGTCACTGACTGAGGTTCAGTCCCTGTCACTGATTGAGATTCAAACCCTGTCACTGGCTTAGGCTCAAACCCTGTCACTGGCTTAGGCTCAATCCCTGTCAACGGACTGAGATTCAATCCCTGTCTCTGACTGAGATTCAATCCCTGTCACTGACTGAGGCTCAATCCCTGTCACTGATTGAGATTCAATCGCTGTGCCTGACTGAGTTTCAATCCCTGTCACTGATGAGATTCAATCCCTGTCACTGACTGAGATTCAATCCCTGTCACTGACTGAGGTTTAATCCCTGTCACTGACTGAGATTCAATCCCTATCATTTACTGAGATTCAATTCCTGCCACTGACTGAGATATAAATTCCTGCCTCTGACTGAGATTCAATTCCTGTCACTGACTGATATTCAATCCCTATCACTGACTGAGGTTCAATTCCTGTCACTGATTGAGATTCAATCCATGTCACTGACTGAGCCTCCATCCCTGTCACTGACTGAGGTTCAATCTCTGTCACTTAAAATGATTCAATCCCTGTCACTGACTGACATTCAATCCCTGTCACTGACTGCGGCTCAATTCTTGTCACTGACTGAGGTTCAACCGCTGTCACGGACTGTGTTTCAATGTGTGTCACTGACTGAGGTTCAATATCTGTCACTGACCGAGGTTCAATCCCTGTCACTGATTGAGGGTCAATCCCTGTCACTGACTGAGATTCAATCCCTGTCACAGACTGAGATTCAATCTCTGTCACTGACTGAGGAGCAGACCGTGTCACTGACGGAGGCTTCATCCCTGTCAATGTCTGAGGTTCAATCCCTGTCACAGAATGAGATTCAATCCCTGTCACTGACTGCGATTCATTTCCGTTCACTGACTGAGATTCAATCCCTGTCACTGACTGAGATTCAATCCCTATCACTAACTGAGATTCAATTCCTGCCACTGACTGAGATACAATTCCTGCCTCTGACTGAGATTCAATCCCTATCACTGACTGAAACTCAGTCACTGTCACTGACTAAGATTCAATCCCTGTCACTTTCTGAGCGCCAATACCTGCCACTGATTGAGATTCAATCCCTGTCACTGACTGAGATTCAATCCCTGTCACTGACTGAGGTTCAATCCCTGTCACTGACTGAGGCTCAATCCCTGTCACTGATTGAGATTCACTTCCTGTCACTGACTGAGATTCAATCCCTGTCACTGTCTGCGGGTCAATTCCACTCACTGACTGAGATTAAATCCCTGTCACTAACTGAGATTCAACCCCTGTCACCGACTGAGATTCAATCTCTGTCACTGACTGAATTTCAATCCCTGTCACTGTCTGTGGATCAATCCCAGCCACTGACTGAGATTAAATCTCTGTCACTAACTGAGGCTCAATCCCTGTCACTGACTGAGAATCAATCCCTGTCACTGACTGAATTTCACTCCCTGTCACTGACTGAGATTAAATCCCTGTCACTAACTGAGATTCAATCCCTGTCACTGACTGAGGCTCAATCCTTGTCACTGACTGAGAATCAATCCCTGTCACTGACTGTAGTTCAATCCTTGTCACTGACTGAGAATCAATCCCTGTCACTGACTGTAGTTCAATCCCTGTCACAGACTGAGATTCAATCCCTGTCACTGACTGAGATTCAATCCCTGTCACTGATTGAGATTCATTCCCAGTCACAGACTGAGATTCACTTCCTGTCCCTGAATGAGATTCAATCCCTGTCACTGACTGAGGGTCAATCCCTGTCACTGACTGAGATTCAATCCCTGTCACAGACAGAGATTGAATCCCTGCCACTGACTGAGATTCAATCCCTGTTACTAACTGAAATTCAATCTCTGTCGCTAACTGAGATTCAATCCCTGTCACTGACTGAGATTCATTCCCTATCACTGTCTGCGGATCAATCCCAGCCACTGACTGAGATTAAATCCCAGTCACTAACTGAGGCTCAATCCCTCTTACTGACTGAGAATCAATCCCTGTCACTGACTGAAGTTCAATCCCTGTCACAGACTGATATTCAATCCCTGTAAATGACTGAGATTCAATTTCTGTCACTGAATGAGATTCAATCCCTGACACTGACTGAGGTTCAATCCCTGTCACTAACTGAGATTCAATCCCTGTCACTGACTGAGGCTCAAACCCTGTCACTGACTTTGGGTCAATCCCTGTCACTGACTGAGATTCATTTCCTGTCACTGACTGAGAATCCATTCCTGTTACTGACTGAAGTTCAATCCCTGTCACAGACTGCGATTCAATCCCTGTCACTGACTGAGATTCAATTTCTGTCACTGAATGAGATTCAATCCCTGTCACTGACTGAGGTTCAATCGCTGTCACTAACTGAGATTCAATCCCTGTCACTGACTGAGGGTCAATCCCGATCACTGACAAAGGTTCAATCCCTGTCACTGAGTGAGGCTCAATCCCTGTCACTGACTGAAATTCAATCCCTGTTACTGACTGAGGATCAACCCCTGTCACTGATGGAGGTTCAATCCCAGTCACTGACCGAGATTCAATCCCACTCACTGACTGAAGCTCAATCCCTGTCACAGACTGAGATTCAATCCCTGTCACTGACTGAAGTTCAATCCCTGTCACAGACTGATATTCAATCCCTGTAAATGACTGAGATTCAATTTCTGTCACTGAATGAGATTCAATCCCTGACACTGACTGAGGTTCAATCCCTGTCACTAACTGAGATTCAATCCCTGTCACTGACTGAGGCTCAAACCCTGTCACTGACTTTGGGTCAATCCCTGTCACTGACTGAGATTCATTTCCTGTCACTGACTGAGAATCCATTCCTGTTACTGACTGAAGTTCAATCCCTGTCACAGACTGCGATTCAATCCCTGTCACTGACTGAGATTCAATTTCTGTCACTGAATGAGATTCAATCCCTGTCACTGACTGAGGTTCAATCGCTGTCACTAACTGAGATTCAATCCCTGTCACTGACTGAGGGTCAATCCCGATCACTGACAAAGGTTCAATCCCTGTCACTGACTGAGATTCAATCCCTATCATTTACTGAGATTCAATTCCTGCCACTGACTGAGATATAAATTCCTGCCTCTGACTGAGATTCAATTCCTGTCACTGACTGATATTCAATCCCTATCACTGACTGAGGTTCAATTCCTGTCACTGATTGAGATTCAATCCCTGTCACTGACTGAGATTCAATCCCTGTCACTGACTGAGGTTCAATCTCTGTCACTTAAAATGATTCAATCCCTGTCACTGACTGAGATTCAATCCCTGTCACTGACTGCGGCTCAATTCTTGTCACTGACTGAGGTTCAACCGCTGTCACGGACTGTGTTTCAATGTGTGCCACTGACTGAGGTTCAATATCTGTCACTGACCGAGGTTCAATCCCTGTCACTGATTGAGGGTCAATCCCTGTCACTGACTGAGATTCAATCCCTGTCACAGACTGAGATTCAATCTCTGTCACTGACTGAGGAGCAGACCGTGTCACTGACGGAGGCTTCATCCCTGTCAATGTCTGAGGTTCAATCCCTGTCACAGAATGAGATTCAATCCCTGTCACTGACTGCGATTCATTTCCGTTCACTGACTGAGATTCAATCCCTGTCACTGACTGAGATTCAATCCCTATCACTAACTGAGATTCAATTCCTGCCACTGACTGAGATACAATTCCTGCCTCTGACTGAGATTCAATCCCTATCACTGACTGAAACTCAGTCACTGTCACTGACTAAGATTCAATCCCTGTCACTTTCTGAGCGCCAATACCTGCCACTGATTGAGATTCAATCCCTGTCACTGACTGAGATTCAATCCCTGTCACTGACTGAGGTTCAATCCCTGTCACTGACTGAGGCTCAATCCCTGTCACTGATTGAGATTCACTTCCTGTCACTGACTGAGATTCAATCCCTGTCACTGTCTGCGGGTCAATTCCACTCACTGACTGAGATTAAATCCCTGTCACTAACTGAGATTCAACCCCTGTCACCGACTGAGATTCAATCTCTGTCACTGACTGAATTTCAATCCCTGTCACTGTCTGTGGATCAATCCCAGCCACTGACTGAGATTAAATCTCTGTCACTAACTGAGGCTCAATCCCTGTCACTGACTGAGATTCAATCCCTGTCACTGACTGAGGGTCAATCCCGATCACTGACAAAGGTTCAATCCCTGTCACTGAGTGAGGCTCAATCCCTGTCACTGACTGAAATTCAATCCCTGTTACTGACTGAGGATCAACCCCTGTCACTGATGGAGGTTCAATCCCAGTCACTGACCGAGATTCAATCCCACTCACTGACTGAAGCTCAATCCCTGCCACAGACAGAGATTCAATCCCTGTCACTGACTGAAGTTCAATCCCTGTCACAGACTGATATTCAATCCCTGTAAATGACTGAGATTCAATTTCTGTCACTGAATGAGATTCAATCCCTGACACTGACTGAGGTTCAATCCCTGTCACTAACTGAGATTCAATCCCTGTCACTGACTGAGGCTCAAACCCTGTCACTGACTTTGGGTCAATCCCTGTCACTGACTGAGATTCATTTCCTGTCACTGACTGAGAATCCATTCCTGTTACTGACTGAAGTTCAATCCCTGTCACAGACTGCGATTCAATCCCTGTCACTGACTGAGATTCAATTTCTGTCACTGAATGAGATTCAATCCCTGTCACTGACTGAGGTTCAATCGCTGTCACTAACTGAGATTCAATCCCTGTCACTGACTGAGGGTCAATCCCGATCACTGACAAAGGTTCAATCCCTGTCACTGAGTGAGGCTCAATCCCTGTCACTGACTGAAATTCAATCCCTGTTACTGACTGAGGATCAACCCCTGTCACTGATGGAGGTTCAATCCCAGTCACTGACCGAGATTCAATCCAACTCACTGACTGAAGCTCAATCCCTGTCACAGACTGAGATTCAATCCCTGTCACTGACTGAGATTCAATCCCTGTCACTGACTGAGGTTCAATCCCTGTCACTGACTGAGATTAAATCCCTGTCACTAACTGAGATTCAATCCCTGTCACTGACTGAGGCTCAATCCTTGTCACTGACTGAGAATCAATCCCTGTCACTGACTGTAGTTCAATCCTTGTCACTGACTGAGAATCAATCCCTGTCACTGACTGTAGTTCAATCCCTGTCACAGACTGAGATTCAATCCCTGTCACTGACTGAGATTCAATCCCTGTCACTGATTGAGATTCATTCCCAGTCACAGACTGAGATTCACTTCCTGTCCCTGAATGAGATTCAATCCCTGTCACTGACTGAGGGTCAATCCCTGTCACTGACTGAGATTCAATCCCTGTCACAGACAGAGATTGAATCCCTGCCACTGACTGAGATTCAATCCCTGTTACTAACTGAAATTCAATCTCTGTCGCTAACTGAGATTCAATCCCTGTCACTGACTGAGATTCAATCCCTATCACTGTCTGCGGATCAATCCCAGCCACTGACCGAGATTCAATCCCACTCACTGACTGAAGCTCAATCCCTGTCACAGACTGAGATTCAATCCCTGTCACTGACTGAAGTTCAATCCCTGTCACAGACTGATATTCAATCCCTGTAAATGACTGAGATTCAATTTCTGTCACTGAATGAGATTCAATCCCTGACACTGACTGAGGTTCAATCCCTGTCACTAACTGAGATTCAATCCCTGTCACTGACTGAGGCTCAAACCCTGTCACTGACTTTGGGTCAATCCCTGTCACTGACTGAGATTCATTTCCTGTCACTGACTGAGAATCCATTCCTGTTACTGACTGAAGTTCAATCCCTGTCACAGACTGCGATTCAATCCCTGTCACTGACTGAGATTCAATTTCTGTCACTGAATGAGATTCAATCCCTGTCACTGACTGAGGTTCAATCGCTGTCACTAACTGAGATTCAATCCCTGTCACTGACTGAGGGTCAATCCCGATCACTGACAAAGGTTCAATCCCTGTCACTGAGTGAGGCTCAATCCCTGTCACTGACTGAAATTCAATCCCTGTTACTGACTGAGGATCAACCCCTGTCACTGATGGAGGTTCAATCCCAGTCACTGACCGAGATTCAATCCCACTCACTGACTGAAGCTCAATCCCTGTCACAGTCTGAGATTCAATCCCTGTCACTGACTGAGATTCAATCCCTGTCACTGACTGAGGTTCAATCCCTGTCACTGACTGAGATTCAATCACTGCCACTGACTGAGATTCAATCCCAGTCACTGACTGAGGGTCAATTCCAGTCACTGACTGAGATTAAATCCCTGTTACTAACTGAGATTCAATCCCTGTCACTGACTGAGGCTCCATCCCTGTCCCTGACTGAGAGTCAATCCCTGTCACTGACTGTCGTTCAATCCCTGTCACAGACTGAGATTCATTCCCTGTCACGGACTTAGATTCAATCCCTGTCACTGACTGAGGTTCAATCCCTGTCACAGACTGAGATTCAATCACTGCCACTGACTGAGATTCAATCCCTGTCAATGTGTGAGGGTCAATCCCTGTCACTGATTGAGAATAAATCCCAGTCACTGACTGAGGGTCAATCCCTATCACTGATGGAGGCTCAATACCTGTCACTGACTGTGATTCAATCACATTCATAGACTGAGACTGAATCTCTGTCACAGACTGAGGTTCAATCCCTGTCACTGATTGAGGTTCAATCGCTTTCACTGACTCATGTCCAATCGCTGTCACTGACTGATGCTTAATCCCTGTCACTGACTGATGTTCAATCCCACTCACTGACTGAGATTCAATCCCTGTCACTGACTTAATTTCAATCCCTCTCACTGACTGAGATTCAATCCCTGTCACTGACTGAGATTCAATCCCTGTCACTGACTGAGATTCAATCCCTGTCACTGACTGAGATTCAATCCCTGTCACTGTCTGCAGGTCAATCCCAGTCACTGAGTGAGATTAAATCCCTGTCACGAACTGAGGCTCAATCCCTGTCACTGACTGAAGTTCAATCCCTGTCACCGACTGAGATTCAATCCCTGTCACTGACTGAGATTCAATCCCTGTCACTGTCTGAGGGTCAATCCCTGTCACTTACTGAGGCTCCATCCCTGTCACTGACTGAGGCTCAATCCCTGTCACTGACTGAGATTCAATCCCTGTCACTGTCTGAGGGTCAATCCCTGTCACTTACTGAGGCTCCATCCCTGTCACTGACTGAGATTCAATCCCTGTCACTGACTGAGATTCAATCCCTGTCACTGTCTGAGGGTCAATCCCTGTCACTTACTGAGTCTCCATCCCTGTCACTGACTGAGGCTCAATCCCAGTCACTGTCTGAGGGTCAATGCCAGTCACTGACTGAGATTGAATCCCTGTCACTGACGGAGGTTCAATCCGTGTCACTTACTCAGGCTCAATCCCTGTCACTGACTGAGATTCAATCCCTGTCACTGACGGAGGTTCAATCCCTGTCACTGACTGAGGCTCAATACTTGTCACTCATTGAGGCTCAATCCTGTCACTGACTGAGATTCAATCCATGTCACTGTCTGAGGATCAATGCCAGTTACTGACTGAGATTCAATCCCTGTCACTGACTGAGATTCAATCCCTGTCACTGTCTGAGGGTCAATCCCTGTCACTTACTGAGGCTCCATCCCGGTCACTGACTGAGGCTCAATCCCTGTCACTGACTGAGATTCAATCCCTGTTACTGTCTGAGGGTCAATGCCAGTCACTGACTGAGATTGAATCCCTGTCACTGACGGAGGTTCAATCCGTGTCGCTTACTCTGGCTCAATCCCTGTCACTGACTGAGATTCAATCCCTGTCACTGACGGAGGTTCAATCCCTGTCACTGACTGAGGCTCAATCCTTGTCACTCATTGAGGCTCAATCCTGTCACTGACTGAGATTCAATCCCTGTCACTGTCTGAGGATCAATGCCAGTTACTGACTGATATTGAATCCCTGTCACTGACTGAGGTTCAATCCTAGTCACTAACTGAGATTAAATCCCTGTCTCTGACTGAGGGTCAATCCCGGTCACTCACTAAGGTTCAATCCCTGTCACTGACGGAGGTTCAATCCCTGTCACTGATTGAGATTCTATTCCTGTCACTGTCTGAGGTTCAATCCCTGTCACTAACTGAGTTTCAATCCCTGTCACTGATGGAGGTTCAATCCCTGTCACTGAATGAGACTCAATCCCTGTCACTGACTGAGATTCAATCCCTGTCACTGTCTGCGGGTCAATTCCACTCACTGACTGAGATTAAATCCCTGTCACTAACTGAGATTCAATCCCTGTCACTGACTGTAGTTCAATCCCTGTCACAGACTGAGGCTCAATCCCTGTCACTGACTGAGGATCAATCCCTGTCACTGACGGAGGAACAATCCGGGTCCCTGACTGAGATTCAATCCCTATCACTGACTGAGGTTCAATCCCTGTCACTGACTGAGATTCAATCCCTGTCACTGTCTGAGATTCAATCACTGTCAGTGACTGAGGCTCAAACCCTGTCACTGACTGACGTTCAATTCCTGTCACTGACTGAGGCTCAATCCCTGTCACTGACTGAGGTTCAATCCCTGTCACTGACGGAGGAACAATCCGGGTCCCTGACTGAGATTCAATCCCTATCACTGACTGAGGTTCAATCCCTGTCACTGACTGAGATTCAATCCCTGTCACTGTCTGAGATTCAATCACTGTCAGTGACTGAGGCTCAAACCCTGTCACTGACTGACGTTCAATTCCTGTCACTGACTGAGGCTCAATCCCTGTCACTGACTGAGGTTCAATCCCTGTCACTGACGGAGGAACAATCCGGGTCCCTGACTGAGATTCAATCCCTATCACTGACTGAGGTTCAATCCCTGACACTTACTGAGGCTCAATCCCTGTCACTGACTGAGGCTCAATCCCTGTCACTGACTGAGATTCAATACCTGTCACTGACTGAGGCTCAATCCCTGTCACTAACTGAGATTCAATCCCTGTCACAGACTGAGATTCAATCACTGTCACTGACTGAGTTTCAATCCCTGTAACTGGTGGAGTTTCAATTACTGTCATTGACTGAAGGTCAATCACTGTCAATGACTGAGGTTCAATCCCTGTCACTGACGGAGGTTCAATCCCTGTCACTAAATGAGGGTCAATCCGTGTCACTGACTGAGGTTCAATCCCTGTCACAGACTGAGATTCAATCACTATCACTGATTGAGTTTCGATCCCTGTTAGTGGCTGAGTTTCAATCCCTGTCACTGTCTGAGATTCAATCACTGTCACTGACTGAGGCTCAATCCCTGTCACTGACGGAGGATCAATTCCTGTCACTGACTGAGGGTCAATCCCTGTCACTGACTGAGGTTCAAACCCTGTCACTGACGGAGGATCAATCCCTGTCCCTGACTGAGATTCAATCCCTGTCACTGACTGAGATTCAATCCCTGTCACTTACTGAGGCTCAATCCCTGTCACTGACTGAGGCTCAATCCCTGTCACTGACTGAGATTCAATATCTGTCACAGACTGAGGCTCAATCCCTGTCACTAACTGAGATTCAATCCCAGTCCCTAACTGAGATTCAATCCCAGTCACTGACTGAAGCTCAATCCCTGTCACTGACTGTGATTCAATCCCTGTCACTGACTGAGGTTCAATCCCTGTCACTGACTGAGATTCAATATCTGTCACAGACTGAGGCTCAATCCCTGTCACTAACTGAGATTCAATCCCAGTCCCTAACTGAGATTCAATCCCAGTCACTGACTGAAGCTCAATCCCTGTCACCGACTGTGATTCAATCCCTGTCACTGACTGAGGTTCAATCCCTGTCACAGACTGAGATTCAATCCCTGTCACTGTTTGAGATTCAATCCCTGTCACTGACTGAGATTCAATCCATGTCACTGACTGAGGTTCAATCACTGTCACTGATTGAGGTTCAATCCCTGTCATTGACTGAGATTCAATCCCTGTCACTGACTGAGATTTAATCCCTGTCACTGACTGAGGTTCATTCTCTGTCACTTACTGAGATTCAACGCTTGTCACTGACTGAGATTCAATCCCAGTCACTGATTGAGATTCAATCCCTGTCACTGGCTGAGATTCACTTCCTGTCACCTACTGAGGCTCAATCCCTGTCACTAACCGTGGTTCAATCCCTGTCACTGACAGAGGTTCAATCCCTAACACTGACTGAGATTTAATTCCTGTCACTTACTGAGATTCAATTCCTGTCACAGACTGAGATAAAGTCCCTGTCACTGACTGAGATTCAATTCCTGTCACTGACTGAGATTCAATCCCTGTCACTGACAGGGATTCATTTCCTGTCACTGACTGAGATTCAATCCCTGTCACTTACTGAGATTCAATTCCTGTCACTGAATGAGATTCAATTCCAGTCACTGATTGAGGCTCAATCCCTGTCACAGCATGAGGCTCAATACCTGTCACGGATTGAGGCTCAATCCCTGTCACTGACTGAGATTCAATCCCTGTCACTGACTGAGGTTCAATCCCTGTCAAATACTGAGATTCAATCCCTGTCACTGTCTGAGATTGAATCCCTGTCACTGACTGTGATTCAATCATCGTCACTGACTGAGTTTCAATCCCTGTCCTTGACTGAGGCTCAATCCCAGTCACTGATTGAGATTCAATCACTGTACTGACAGAGGTTCAATCCCTGTCACTGACGGAGGTTCAATCCCTGTCACTGATTGAGATTCAATTCCTGTCACTGACTGAGGTTCAATCCCTGTCACTGACTGAGATTCAATCCCATTTTGCTAACTGAGATTCAATCCCTGTCACTGACTGAGATTCAATCCCTGTCACTGTCTGAGGGTCAATCCCTGTCACTGACTGAGAATCAATCCCTGTCACTAACTGAGTTTCAATACCTGCCACTGATTGAGATTCAATCCCTGTCACTGACTGAGATTCAATCCCTGTCACTGACTGAGGTTCAATCCCTGTCACTGACTGAGGCTCAATCCCTGTCACTGATTGAGATTCAATTCCTGTCACTGACTGAGATTCAATGTCTGTCACTGACTGAGATTGATATCCCTGTTACTGATTGAGATTCAATCCCTGTCCCTGACTGAGGTTCAATCCCTGTCCTTATTGTGATACAATAACTGCTACAGATTGAGATTCCATCCCTGTCACTGACTGAGGTTCAATCCCTGTCACTGACTTTGGGTCAATCCCTGTCACTGACTGAGATTCATTTCCTGTCACTGACTGAGATTCAATCCCTGTCACTGACTGAGGTTCAATCCCTGTCACTGACTGAGGTTCAATCCCAGTCATTGATTGAGATTCTTTTCCTGTCACTGACTGAGGCTCCATCCCTGTCACTAATTGAGGCTCAATCCCTTTCACTGACTGAGATTCCATCCCTGTCACTGACTGAGGTTAAATCCCTGTTACTGACTGAGATTCAATCCCTGTCACTGACGATGGGTCAATCCCTGTCACTGACTGAGGCTCAATCCCTGTCACTGACTGAGGATCAATCTCGGTCACGAACTGAGATTCAATCCCTGTCACAGTCTGAGGCTCAATCCCTGTCACTGATTGAGATTCAAATCCTGTCACTGGCTTAGGCTCAATCCCTGTCACTGACTGAGATTCAATCCCTGTCACAGACTGAGATTCAATCTCTGTCACTGACTGAGGAGCAGACCGTGTCACTGACGGAGGCTTCATCCCTGTCAATGTCTGAGGTTCAATCCCTGTCACAGAATGAGATTCAATCCCTGTCACTGACTGCGATTCATTTCCGTTCACTGACTGAGATTCAATCCCTGTCACTGGGTGAGATTCAATCCCTATCACTAACTGAGATTCAATTCCTGCCACTGACTGAGATACAATTCCTGCCTCTGACTGAGATTCAATCCCTATCACTGACTGAAACTCAGTCACTGTCACTGACTGAGATTCAATCCCTGTCACTTTCTGAGCGCCAATACCTGCCACTGATTGAGATTCAATCCCTGTCACTGACTGAGATTCAATCCCTGTCACTGACTGAGGCTCAATCCCTTTCACTGACTGAGATTCAATCCCTGTCACTGACTGAGATTCAATCACTGTCACTGACTAAGGTTCATCCCTGACACTGACTGAGGTTAAATTCCTGTCACAGACTGAGATTCAATCACTGTCACAGACTGAGATTCAATCCCTGTCACTGACTAAGGTTCAATCCCTGTCACTGACGTATGTTCAATCCCTGTCATTGACTGAGGTTCAATCCCTGTCACTGACTGAGGTTCAATCCCTGTCACTGTCTGAGATTCAATCCCTGTCACTGACTGAGGGTTAATCCCGGTCAGTGACTAAGGTTCAAACCCTGACACTGACTGAGGTTCAATATCTGTCTCTGAAAGAGGTTCAATCCTGTCACTGACTGATGCTTAATCACCGTCACTGCCTGAGGTTCAATCCATGTCACTGACTAAGTTTCAATCTGTGTCACTTACTGAGATTCAATCACTGTCACTGACTGAGGTTCAATCCCTGGCACTGACTGAGGGTCAATCCCTATCACTGACTGAAACTCAATCACTTTCACTGACTAAGATTCAGTCCGTGTCACTATCTGAGATTCACTTCCTGTCAATGACTGAGATTCAACCCCTGTCACTGACTGAGATTCCATCACTGTCAGTGACTGCTATTCTATGCCTGTCACTGATTGAGATTTCATTCCTAACACTTTCTGAGCGTCAATCCCTGTGACTGATTGAGATGCAATCCCTGTCACTGACTGAGGTTCAATCCCTGTCACTTACTGAGATTCCATCCCTGTCACTGACTGAGATTAAATCCCAGTCACTGATTGAGAAGTAATCCCTGTCACTGACTTAGATTCAATCCGTGTCACTGACAGAGATTCAATCCCTGTCACTGACTGAGGTTCAATCCCTGTCAATGTCTGAGGCTCAATCCCTGTCACTGACTGAGATTCAATGCCTGTCACTGTCTGAGGCTCAATCCCAGTCACTGACTGAGATTCAAGGTCTGTCACTAACTAAGGATCAGTCTGTGTCACTGACTGTGGGTCAATCCCTGTCACTGACTGAGATGCAATTCCTACCACTGACTGAGATTCAAACCCTGTCACTGACTGAGGGTCAATCCCTGTCACTATTTGAGGCTCAATTCCTGTCACTGACTGAGATTCAATGCCTCTCACTGACTGAGATTCAATGCCTGTCACTGACAGAGATTCAATCCCTGTCACTCTCTGAGATTCAATCCCTGTCACTGACTGGGATTCAATCCCTGTCACTGACTGAGGTTCAATCCCTGTCACTGACTGAGGCTCAATCCCTTTCACTGACTGAGATTCAATCCCTATCACTGACTGAGGTTCAATTCCTGTCACTGATTGAGATTCCATCCATGTCACTGACTGAGCCTCCATCCCTGTCACTGACTGAGGTTCAATCTCTGTCACTGAATATGATTCAATCCCTGTCACTGACTGAGATTCAATCCCTGTCACTGACTGCGGCTCAATTCTTGTCACTGACTGAGGTTCAATCGCTGTCACGGACTGTGTTTCAATGTGTGTCACTGACTGAGGTTCAATATCTGTCACTGACCGAGGTTCAATCCCTGACACTGACTAAGGTTCAATCCCTGTCACTGACTGAGGTTCAATCCCTGTCACAGACTGAGATTCAATCTCTGTCACTGACTGAGGAGCAGTCCGTGTCACTGACGGAGGCTTTATCCCTGTCAATGTCTGAGGTTCAATCCCTGTCACAGAATGAGATTCAATCCCTGTCACTGACTGCGATTCATTTCCGTTCACTGACTGAGATTCAATCCCTGTCACTGGCTGAGATTCAATCCCTATCACTAACTGAGATTCAATTCCTGCCACTGACTGAGATACAATTCCTGCCTCTGACTGAGATTCAATCCCTATCACTGACTGAAACTCAGTCACTGTCACTGACTGAGATTCAATCCCTGTCACTTTCTGAGCGCCAATACCTGCCACTGATTGAGATTCAATCCCTGTCACTGACTGAGATTCAATCCCTGTCACTGACTGAGGTTCAATCCCTGTCACTGACTGAGGCTCAATCCCTGTCACTGATTGAGATTCAATTCCTGTCACTGACTGAGATTCAATGTCTGTCACTGACTGAGATTGATATCCCTGTTACTGATTGAGATTCAATCCCTGTCCCTGACTGAGGTTCAATCCCTGTCCTTATTGTGATACAATAACTGCTACAGATTGAGATTCCATCCCTGTCACTGACTGAGGTTCAATCCCTGTCACTGACTTTGGGTCAATCCCTGTCACTGACTGAGATTCATTTCCTGTCACTGACTGAGATTCAATCCCTGTCACTGACTGAGGTTCAATCCCTGTCACTGACTGAGGTTCAATCCCAGTCATTGATTGAGATTCTTTTCCTGTCACTGACTGAGGCTCCATCCCTGTCACTAATTGAGGCTCAATCCCTTTCACTGACTGAGATTCCATCCCTGTCACTGACTGAGGTTAAATCCCTGTCACTGACTGAGATTCAATCCCTGTCACTGACGATGGGTCAATCCCTGTCACTGACTGAGGCTCAATCCCTGTCACTGACTGAGGATCAATCTCGGTCACGAACTGAGATTCAATCCCTGTCACAGTCTGAGGCTCAATCCCTGTCACTGATTGAGATTCAAACCCTGTCACTGGCTTAGGCTCAATCCCTGTCACGGACTGAGATTCAATCCCTGTCTCTGACTGAGATTCAATCCCTGTTACTGACTGAGGCTCAATCCCTGTCACTGATTGAGATTCAATCGCTGTGCCTGACTGAGTTTCAATCCCTGTCACTGATGAGATTCAATCCCTGTCACTGACTGAGATTCAATCCCTGTCACTGACTGAGATTCAATCCCTGTCTCTGACTGAGATTCAATCCCTGTTACTGACTGAGGCTCAATCCCTGTCACTGATTGAGATTCAATCGCTGTGCCTGACTGAGTTTCAATCCCTGTCACTGATGAGATTCAATCCCTGTCACTGACTGAGATTCAATCCATGTCACTGACTGAGCCTCCATCCCTGTCACTGACTGAGGTTCAATCTCTGTCACTGAATATGATTCAATCCCTGTCACTGACTGAGATTCAATCCCTGTCACTGACTGCGGCTCAATTCTTGTCACTGACTGAGGTTCAACCGCTGTCACGGACTGTGTTTCAATGTGTGTCACTGACTGAGGTTCAATATCTGTCACTGACCGAGGTTCAATCCCTGTCACTGATTGAGGGTCAATCCCTGTCACTGACTGAGATTCAATCCCTGTCACAGACAGAGATTGAATCCCTGCCACTGACATAGATTCAATCCCTGTTCCTTACTGAAATTCAATCTCTGTCGCTAACTGAGATTCAGTCCGTGTCACTATCTGAGATTCACTTCCTGTCAATGACTGAGATTCAACCCCTGTCACTGACTGAGATTCCATCACTGTCAGTGACTGCTATTCTATGCCTGTCACTGATTGAGATTTCATTCCTAACACTTTCTGAGCGTCAATCCCTGTGACTGATTGAGATGCAATCCCTGTCACTGACTGAGGTTCAATCCCTGTCACTTACTGAGATTCCATCCCTGTCACTGACTGAGATTAAATCCCAGTCACTGATTGAGAAGTAATCCCTGTCACTGACTTAGATTCAATCCGTGTCACTGACAGAGATTCAATCCCTGTCACTGACTGAGGTTCAATCCCTGTCAATGTCTGAGGCTCAATCCCTGTCACTGACTGAGATTCAATGCCTGTCACTGTCTGAGGCTCAATCCCAGTCACTGACTGAGATTCAAGGTCTGTCACTAACTAAGGATCAGTCTGTGTCACTGACTGTGGGTCAATCCCTGTCACTGACTGAGATGCAATTCCTACCACTGACTGAGATTCAAACCCTGTCACTGACTGAGGGTCAATCCCTGTCACTATTTGAGGCTCAATTCCTGTCACTGACTGAGATTCAATGCCTCTCACTGACTGAGATTCAATGCCTGTCACTGACAGAGATTCAATCCCTGTCACTCTCTGAGATTCAATCCCTGTCACTGACTGGGATTCAATCCCTGTCACTGACTGAGGTTCAATCCCTGTCACTGACTGAGGCTCAATCCCTTTCACTGACTGAGATTCAATCCCTATCACTGACTGAGGTTCAATTCCTGTCACTGATTGAGATTCCATCCATGTCACTGACTGAGCCTCCATCCCTGTCACTGACTGAGGTTCAATCTCTGTCACTGAATATGATTCAATCCCTGTCACTGACTGAGATTCAATCCCTGTCACTGACTGCGGCTCAATTCTTGTCACTGACTGAGGTTCAATCGCTGTCACGGACTGTGTTTCAATGTGTGTCACTGACTGAGGTTCAATATCTGTCACTGACCGAGGTTCAATCCCTGACACTGACTAAGGTTCAATCCCTGTCACTGACTGAGGTTCAATCCCTGTCACAGACTGAGATTCAATCTCTGTCACTGACTGAGGAGCAGTCCGTGTCACTGACGGAGGCTTTATCCCTGTCAATGTCTGAGGTTCAATCCCTGTCACAGAATGAGATTCAATCCCTGTCACTGACTGCGATTCATTTCCGTTCACTGACTGAGATTCAATCCCTGTCACTGGCTGAGATTCAATCCCTATCACTAACTGAGATTCAATTCCTGCCACTGACTGAGATACAATTCCTGCCTCTGACTGAGATTCAATCCCTATCACTGACTGAAACTCAGTCACTGTCACTGACTGAGATTCAATCCCTGTCACTTTCTGAGCGCCAATACCTGCCACTGATTGAGATTCAATCCCTGTCACTGACTGAGATTCAATCCCTGTCACAGTCTGAGGCTCAATCCCTGTCACTGATTGAGATTCAAACCCTGTCACTGGCTTAGGCTCAATCCCTGTCACGGACTGAGATTCAATCCCTGTCTCTGACTGAGATTCAATCCCTGTTACTGACTGAGGCTCAATCCCTGTCACTGATTGAGATTCAATCGCTGTGCCTGACTGAGTTTCAATCCCTGTCACTGATGAGATTCAATCCCTGTCACTGACTGAGATTCAATCCCTGTCACTGACTGAGATTCAATCCCTGTCTCTGACTGAGATTCAATCCCTGTTACTGACTGAGGCTCAATCCCTGTCACTGATTGAGATTCAATCGCTGTGCCTGACTGAGTTTCAATCCCTGTCACTGATGAGATTCAATCCCTGTCACTGACTGAGATTCAATCCATGTCACTGACTGAGCCTCCATCCCTGTCACTGACTGAGGTTCAATCTCTGTCACTGAATATGATTCAATCCCTGTCACTGACTGAGATTCAATCCCTGTCACTGACTGCGGCTCAATTCTTGTCACTGACTGAGGTTCAACCGCTGTCACGGACTGTGTTTCAATGTGTGTCACTGACTGAGGTTCAATATCTGTCACTGACCGAGGTTCAATCCCTGTCACTGATTGAGGGTCAATCCCTGTCACTGACTGAGATTCAATCCCTGTCACAGACAGAGATTGAATCCCTGCCACTGACATAGATTCAATCCCTGTTCCTTACTGAAATTCAATCTCTGTCGCTAACTGAGATTCAGTCCGTGTCACTATCTGAGATTCACTTCCTGTCAATGACTGAGATTCAACCCCTGTCACTGACTGAGATTCCATCACTGTCAGTGACTGCTATTCTATGCCTGTCACTGATTGAGATTTCATTCCTAACACTTTCTGAGCGTCAATCCCTGTGACTGATTGAGATGCAATCCCTGTCACTGACTGAGGTTCAATCCCTGTCACTTACTGAGATTCCATCCCTGTCACTGACTGAGATTAAATCCCAGTCACTGATTGAGAAGTAATCCCTGTCACTGACTTAGATTCAATCCGTGTCACTGACAGAGATTCAATCCCTGTCACTGACTGAGGTTCAATCCCTGTCAATGTCTGAGGCTCAATCCCTGTCACTGACTGAGATTCAATGCCTGTCACTGTCTGAGGCTCAATCCCAGTCACTGACTGAGATTCAAGGTCTGTCACTAACTAAGGATCAGTCTGTGTCACTGACTGTGGGTCAATCCCTGTCACTGACTGAGATGCAATTCCTACCACTGACTGAGATTCAAACCCTGTCACTGACTGAGGGTCAATCCCTGTCACTATTTGAGGCTCAATTCCTGTCACTGACTGAGATTCAATGCCTCTCACTGACTGAGATTCAATGCCTGTCACTGACAGAGATTCAATCCCTGTCACTCTCTGAGATTCAATCCCTGTCACTGACTGGGATTCAATCCCTGTCACTGACTGAGGTTCAATCCCTGTCACTGACTGAGGCTCAATCCCTTTCACTGACTGAGATTCAATCCCTATCACTGACTGAGGTTCAATTCCTGTCACTGATTGAGATTCCATCCATGTCACTGACTGAGCCTCCATCCCTGTCACTGACTGAGGTTCAATCTCTGTCACTGAATATGATTCAATCCCTGTCACTGACTGAGATTCAATCCCTGTCACTGACTGCGGCTCAATTCTTGTCACTGACTGAGGTTCAATCGCTGACACGGACTGTGTTTCAATGTGTGTCACTGACTGAGGTTCAATATCTGTCACTGACCGAGGTTCAATCCCTGACACTGACTAAGGTTCAATCCCTGTCACTGACTGAGGTTCAATCCCTGTCACAGACTGAGATTCAATCTCTGTCACTGACTGAGGAGCAGTCCGTGTCACTGACGGAGGCTTTATCCCTGTCAATGTCTGAGGTTCAATCCCTGTCACAGAATGAGATTCAATCCCTGTCACTGACTGCGATTCATTTCCGTTCACTGACTGAGATTCAATCCCTGTCACTGGCTGAGATTCAATCCCTATCACTAACTGAGATTCAATTCCTGCCACTGACTGAGATACAATTCCTGCCTCTGACTGAGATTCAATCCCTATCACTGACTGAAACTCAGTCACTGTCACTGACTGAGATTCAATCCCTGTCACTTTCTGAGCGCCAATACCTGCCACTGATTGAGATTCAATCCCTGTCACTGACTGAGATTCAATCCCTGTCACTGACTGAGGTTCAATCCCTGTCACTGACTGAGGCTCAATCCCTGTCACTGATTGAGATTCAATTCCTGTCACTGACTGAGATTCAATGTCTGTCACTGACTGAGATTGATATCCCTGTTACTGATTGAGATTCAATCCCTGTCCCTGACTGAGGTTCAATCCCTGTCCTTATTGTGATACAATAACTGCTACAGATTGAGATTCCATCCCTGTCACTGACTGAGGTTCAATCCCTGTCACTGACTTTGGGTCAATCCCTGTCACTGACTGAGATTCATTTCCTGTCACTGACTGAGATTCAATCCCTGTCACTGACTGAGGTTCAATCCCTGTCACTGACTGAGGTTCAATCCCAGTCATTGATTGAGATTCTTTTCCTGTCACTGACTGAGGCTCCATCCCTGTCACTAATTGAGGCTCAATCCCTTTCACTGACTGAGATTCCATCCCTGTCACTGACTCAGGTTAAATCCCTGTCACTGACTGAGATTCAATCCCTGTCACTGACGATGGGTCAATCCCTGTCACTGACTGAGGCTCAATCCCTGTCACTGACTGAGGATCAATCTCGGTCACGAACTGAGATTCAATCCCTGTCACAGTCTGAGGCTCAATCCCTGTCACTGATTGAGATTCAAACCCTGTCTCTGACTGAGATTCAATCCCTGTTACTGACTGAGGCTCAATCCCTGTCACTGATTGAGATTCAATCGCTGTGCCTGACTGAGTTTCAATCCCTGTCACTGATGAGATTCAATCCCTGTCACTGACTGAGATTCAATCCCTGTCACTGACTGAGATTCAATCCCTGTCTCTGACTGAGATTCAATCCCTGTTACTGACTGAGGCTCAATCCCTGTCACTGATTGAGATTCAATCGCTGTGCCTGACTGAGTTTCAATCCCTGTCGCTGATGAGATTCAATCCCTGTCACTGACTGAGATTCAATCCATGTCACTGACTGAGCCTCCATCCCTGTCACTGACTGAGGTTCAATCTCTGTCACTGAATATGATTCAATCCCTGTCACTGACTGAGATTCAATCCCTGTCACTGACTGCGGCTCAATTCTTGTCACTGACTGAGGTTCAACCGCTGTCACGGACTGTGTTTCAATGTGTGTCACTGACTGAGGTTCAATATCTGTCACTGACCGAGGTTCAATCCCTGTCACTGATTGAGGGTCAATCCCTGTCACTGACTGAGATTCAATCCCTGTCACTGTCTGAGATTCAATCCCTATCACTGTCTGCGGATCAATCCCAGCCACTGACTGAGATTAAATCCCAGTCACTAACTGAGGCTCAATCCCTCTTACTGACTGAGATTAAATCCCTGTCACTAACTGAGATTCAATCCCTGTCACCGACCGAGGCTCAATCCTTGTCACTGATTGAGAATCAATCCCTGTCACTGACTGTAGTTCAATCCCTGTCACAGACTGAGAATAAATCCCTGTCACTGACTGTAGTTCAACCCCTGTCACAGACTGAGATTCAATCCCTGTCACTGACTGAGATTCAATCCCTGTCACTGATTGAGATACATTCCCAGTCACAGACTGAGATTCACTTCCTGTCACTGAATGAGATTCAATCCCTGTCACTGTCTGCGGGTCAATTCCACTCACTGACTGAGATTAAATCCCTGTCACTGACTGAGATTCAATCCCTGTCACCGACTGAGATTCATTCCCTGTCACTGACTGAATTTCAATCCCTATCACTGTCTGTGGATCAATCCCAACCACTGACTGAGATGAAATCCCTGTCACTAACTGAGGCTCAATCCCTGTCACTGAGTGAGAATCAATCCCTGTCACTGACTGAATTTCAATCCCTGTCACTGACTGAGATTCAATCCCTGTCACTGTCTGCGGGTCAATTCCACTCACTGACTGAGATTAAATCCCTGCCACTAACTGAGATTCAATCCCTGTCACTGACTGAGGCTCAATCCTTGTCACTGACTGAGAATCAATCCCTGTCACTGACTGTAGTTCAATCCCTGTCACTGACTGAGAATCAATCCCTGTCACTGACTGTAGTTCAATCCCTGTCACGGATTGAGATTCATTCCCAGTCACAGACTGAGATTCACTTCCTGTCACTGAATGAGATTCAATCCCTGTCACTGACTGAGGCTCAATCCTTGTCACTGACTGAGAATCAATCCCTGTCACTGACTGTAGTTCAATCCCTGTCACAGACTGAGATTCAATCCCTGTCACTGACCTAGATTCAATCCCTGTCACTGATTGAGATTCATTCCCAGTCACAGACTGAGATTCACTTCCTGTCCCTGAATGAGATTCAATCCCTGTCACTGACTGAGGGTCAATCCCTGTCCCTGAATGAGATTCAATCCCTGTTACTAACTGAAATTCAATCTCTGTCGCTAACTGAGATTCAATCCCTGTCACTGACTGAGATTCAATCCCTATCACTGTCTGCGGATCAATCCCAGCCACTGACTGAGATTAAATCCCAGTCACTAACTGAGGCTCAATCCCTCTTACTGACTGAGAATCAATCCCTGTCACTGACTGAAGTTCAATCCCTGTCACAGACTGAGATTCAATCCCTGTAACTGACTGAGATTCAATTTCTGTCACTGAATGAGATTCAATCCCTGTCACTGACTGAGGTTCAATCCCTGTCACTAACTGAGATTCAATCCCTGTCACTGACTGAGGGTCAATCCCGGTCACTGACTAAGGTTCAACCCCTGTCACTGACTAAGTTTCAATCCCTGTCACTGACGGAGGTTCAATCCCTGTCACTGATTGAGATTCAATTCCTGTCACTGTCTGAGGTTCAATCCCTGTCACTGAGTGAGATTGAATACCATTTAACGAACTGAAATTCAATCCCTGTCTCTGACTTAGGTTCAATCCCTGTCACTGATGGAGGTTCAATTCCTGTCAATGACTGAGACTCAATCCCTGTCACTGACTGAGATTCAATCCCTGTCACTGTCTGCGGGTCAATTCCACTCACTGACTGAGATTAAATCCCTGTCACTAACTGAGATTCAATCCCTGTCACCGACTGAGGCTCAATCCTTGTCACTGACTGAGAATCAATCCCTGTCACTGACTGTAGTTCAATCCCTGTCACAGACTGAGAATAAATCCCTGTCACTGACTGTAGTTCAACCCCTGTCACAGACTGAGTTTCAATCCCTGTCACTGACTGAGATTCAATCCCTGTCACTGATTGAGATTCATTCCCAGTCACAGACTGAGATTCACTTCCTGTCACTGAATGAGATTCAATCCCTGTCACTGACTGAGGCTCAATCCTTGTCACTGACTGAGAATCAATCCCTGTCACTGACTGAGGTTCAATCCCTGTCACAGACTGAGATTCAATCACTGCCACTGTCTGAGATTCAATCCCTGTCACTGACTGAGGGTCCATCCCTGTCACTGATGGAGGCTCAATCCCTGTCACTGACTGCGATTCAATCACAGTCATAGACTGAGATTCACTTCCTGTCACAGACTGTGGTTCAATCCCTGTCACTGACTCATGTTCAATCGCTGTCACTGACTGATGCTTAATCCCTGTTACTGACTGATGTTCAATCCCACTCACTGACTGAGATTCAATCCCTGTCACTGTCTGAGGGTCAATGCCAGTTACTGACTGATATTGAATCCCTGTCACTGACTGAGGTTCAATCCTTGTCACTAACTGAGATTAAATCCCTGTCTCTGTCTGCAGGTCAATCCCAGTCACTGACTGAGATTAAATCCCTGTCACTAACTGAGGCTCAATCCCTGTCACTGACTGAAGTTCAATCCCTGTCACAGACTGAGATTCAATCCCTGTCACTGACTGAGATTCAATACCTGTCAATGTCTGTGTGTCAATCGCTGTCACTTACTGAGGCTCAATCCCTGTCACTGACTGAGGCTCAATCCCTGTCACTGACTGAGATTCAATCCCCGTCACTGTCTGAGGGTCAATGCCAGTCACTGACTGAGATTGAATCCCTGTCACCGACGGAGGTTTAATCCGTGTCACTTACTCAGGCTCAATCCCTGTCACTGACTGAGATTCAATCCCTGTCACTGACGGAGGTTCAATCACTGTCACTGACTGAGGCTCAATCCTTGAGACTCATTGAGGCTCAATCCTGTCACTGACTGAGATTCAATCCCTGTCACTGTCTGAGGGTCAATGCCAGTTACTGACTGATATTGAATCCCTGTCACTGACTGAGGTTCAAACCTTGTCACAAACTGAGATTAAATCCCTGTCTCTGACTGAGGGTCAATCCCGGTCACTCACTAAGGTTCAATCCCTGTTACTGACTGAGGTTCAATCCCTGTCACTGTCTGAGACTCAATAACTGTCACTGACTAAGGTTCAATCCCTGTCACTGACGGAGGTTCAATCCCTGTCACTGATTGAGATTCTAATCCTGTCACTGTCTGAGGTTCAATCCCTGTCACTGACTGTGATTGAATTCCATTTAACGAACTGAAATTCAATCCCTGTCACTGACTGAGGTTCAATCCCTGTCACTGATGGAGGTTCAATCCCTGTCACTGACTGAGACTCAATCCCTGTCACTGACTGAGATTCAATCCCTGTCACAGTCTGCGGGTCAATTCCAGTCACTAACTGAGATTCAATGCCTGTCACTGACTGAGGCTCAATCCTTGTCACTGACTGTGAATCAATCCCTGTCACTGACTGTAGTTCAATCCCTGTCACAGACTGAGATTCAATCCCTGTCACTGACTGAGATTCAATCCCGGTCACTGATTGAGATTCATTCCCAGTCACAGACTGAGATTCACTTCCTGTCACTGAATGAGATTCAATCCCTGTCACTGACTGAGGGTCAATCCCTGTCACTGACTAAGATTCAATCACTGTCACAGACTGAAATTGAATCCCTGCCACTGACTGAGATTCAATCCCTGTAACTAACTGAAATTCAATCTCTGTCACTAACTGAGAATCAATCCCTGTCACTGACTGAGATTCAATCCCTGTCACTGTCTGCGGATCCATCCCAGCCACTGACTGAGATTAAATCCCTGTCACTAACTGAGGCTCAATCCCTGTCACTGACTGAGAATCCATCCCTGTTACTGACTGAAGTTCAATCCCTGTCACAGACTGAGATTCAATCCCTGTCACTGACTGAGATTCAATTTCTGTCACTGAATGAGATTCAATCCCTGTCACTGACTGAGGTTCAATCCCTGTCACTAACTGAGATTCAATCCCTGTCACTGACTGAGGGTCAATCCCGATCACTGACAAAGGTTCAATCCCTGTCACTGAGTGAGGCTCAATCCCTGTCACTGACTGAAATTCAATCCCTGTTACTGACTGAGGATCAATCCCTGTCACTGATGGAGGTTCAATCCCAGTCACTGACCGAGATTCAATCCAACTCACTGACTGAAGCTCAATCCCTGTCACAGACTGAGATTCAATCCCTGTCACTGACTGAGATTCAATCCCTGTCACTGACTGAGGTTCAATCCCTGTCACTGACTGAGATTCAATCACTGCCACTGACTGAGATTCAATCCCAGTCACTGACTGAGGTTCAATCCCTGTCACTGACGGAGGATCAATCCCTGTCACTGATTGAGATTCTATTCCTGTCACTGTCTGAGGTTCAATCCCTGTCACTAACTGAGTTTCAATCCCTGTCACTGATGGAGGTTCAATCCCTGTCACTGACTGAGACTCAATCCCTGTCACTGACTGAGATTCAATCCCTGTCACTGTCTGCGGGTCAATTCCACTCACTGACTGAGATTAAATCCCTGTCACTAACTGAGATTCAATCCCTGTCACTGACTGAGGCTCAATCCTTGTCACTGACTGAGAATCAATCCCTGTCACTGACTGTAGTTCAATCCCTGTCACAGACTGAGATTCAATCCATGTCACTGACTGAGATTCAATCCCTGTCACTGATTGAGATTCATTCCCAGTCACAGACTGAGATTCACTTCCTGTCACTGAATGAGATCCAATCCCTGTCACTGACTGAGGCTCAATCCTTGTCACTGACTGAGAATCAATCCCTGTCACTGACTGAGATTCAATCCCTGTCACTGATTGAGATTCATTCCCAGTCACAGACTGAGATTCACTTCCTGTCACTGAATGAGATTCAATCCCTGTCACTGACTGAGGGTCAATCCCTGTCACTGACTGAGATTCAATCTCTGTCACAGACTGAGATTGAATCCCTGCCACTGACTGAGATTCAATCCCTGTTACTAACTGAAATTCAATCTCTGTCACTAACTGAGATTCAATCCCTGTCACTGACTGAGATTCAATCCCTCTCACTGTCTGCGGATCAATCCCAGCCACTGACTGAGATTAAATCCCTGTCACTAACTGAGGCTCAATCCCTGTCACTGACTGAGAATCAATCCCTGTCACTGACTGAAGTTCAATCCCTGTCACAGACTGAGATTCAATCCCTGTCACTGTCTGCGGGTCAATTCCGCTCACTGACTGAGATTAAATCCCTGTCACTAACTGAGATTCAATCTCTGTCACTGACTGAGGCTCAATCCTTGTCACTGACTGAGATTCAATCCCTGTCACTGACTGTAGTTCAATCCCTGTCACTGACTGAGAATCAATCCCTGTCACTGACTGTAGTTCAATCCCTGTCACAGACTGAGATTCAATCCCTGTCACTGACTGAGATTCAATCCCTGTCACTGATTAGATTCGTTCCCAGTCACAGACTGAGATTCACTTCCTATCACTGAATGAGATTCGATCCCTGTCACTGACTGAGGGTCAATCCCTGTCACTGACTGAGATTCAATTCCTGTCACAGACAGAGATTGAATCCCTGCCACTGACTGAGATTCAATCCCTGTTACTAACTGAAATTCAATCTCTGTCGCTAACTGAGATTCAATCCCTGTCACTGACTGAGATTCAATCCCTGTCACTGTCTGTGGATCAATCACAGCCACTGACTGAGATTAAATCCCTGTCACTAACTGAGGCTCAATCCCTGTTACTGACTGAGAATCAATCCCTGTCACTGACTGAAGTTCAATCCCTGTCACAGACTGAGATTCAATCCCTGTAACTGACTGAGATTCAATTTCTGTCACTGAATGAGATTCAATCCCTGTCACTGACTGAGATTCAATCCCTGTCACTAACTGAAATTAAATCCCTGTCACTGACTGAGGGTCAATCCCGGTCACTGACTAAGGTTCAATCCCTGTCACTGACTAAGGTTCAATCCCTGTCACTGACGGAGGGTCAATCCCTGTCACTGACTGAGATTGAATTCCATTTAACGAACTGAAATTCAATCCCTGGCACTGACTGAGGTTCAATCCCTGTCACTGACAGAGAATCAATCCCTGTCACTGACTGTCGTTCAATCCCTGTCACAGACTGAGATTCAATCCATGTCACTGACTGAGATTCAATCCCTGTCACTGATTGAGATTCATTCCCAGTCACAGACTGAGATTCACTTCCTGTCACTGAATGAGTTTCAATCCCTGTCACTGACTGAGATTCAATTTCTGTCACTGAATGAGATTCAATCCGTGTCACTGACTGAGGTTCAATCCCTGTCACTAACTGAGATTCAATCCCTGTCACTGACTGAGAATCAATCCCTGTCACTGACTGAGGTTCAATCCCTGTCACAGACTGAGATTCAATCCCTGTCACTGTCTGCGGGTCAATTCCACTCACTGACTGAGATTAAATCCCTGTCTCTAACTGAGATTCAATCCCTGTCACTGACTGAGGCTCAATCCTTGTCACTGACTGAGAATCAATCCCTGTCACTGACTGTAGTTCAATCCCTGTCACTGACTGAGAATCAATCCCTGTCACTGACTGTAGTTCAATCCCTGTCACAGACTGAGATTCAATCCCTGTCACTGACTGAGATTCAATCCCTGTCACTGATTAGATTCATTCCCAGTCACAGACTGAGATTCACTTCCTGTCACTGAATGAAATTCAATCCCTGTCACTGACTGAGGGTCAATCCCTGTCACTGACTGAGATTCAATCCCTGTCACAGACAGCGATTGAATCCCTGCCACTGACTGAGATTCAATCCCTGTTACTAACTGAAATTCAATCTCTGTCGCTAACTGAGATTCAATCCCTGTCACTGACTGAGATTCAATCCCTGTCACTGTCTGCGGATCAATCCCAGCCACTGACTAAGATTAAATCCCTGTCACTAACTGAGGCTCAATCACTGCCACTGTCTGAGATTCAATCCCTGTCACTGACTGAGGGTCCATCCCTGTCACTGATGGAGGCTCAATCCCTGTCACTGACTGCGATTCAATCACAGTCATAGACTGAGATTCACTTCCTGTCACAGACTGTGGTTCAATCCCTGTCACTGATTAAGGTTCAATCGCTTTCACTGACTCATGTTCAATCGCTGTCACTGACTGATGCTTAATCCCTGTCACTGACTGATGTTCAATCCCACTCACTGACTGAGATTCAATCCCTGTCACTGTCTGAGGGTCAATGCCAGTTACTGACTGATATTGAATCCCTGTCACTGACTGAGGTTCAATCCTTGTCACTAACTGAGATTAAATCCCTGTCTCTGTCTGCAGGTCAATCCCAGTCACTGACTGAGATTAAATCCCTGTCACTAACTGAGGCTCAATCCCTGTCACTGACTGAAGTTCAATCCCTGTCACAGACTGAGATTCAATCCCTGTCACTGACTGAGATTCAATCCCTGTCACTGTCTGAGGCTCAATCCCTGTCCCTGACTGAGATTCAATCCCCGTCACTGTCTGAGGGTCAATGCCAGTCACTGACTGAGATTGAATCCCTGTCACCGACGGAGGTTTAATCCGTGTCACTTACTCAGGCTCAATCCCTGTCACTGACTGAGATTCAATCCCTGTCACTGACGGTGGTTCAATCACTGTCACTGACTGAGGCTCAATCCTTGAGACTCATTGAGGCTCAATCCTGTCACTGACTGAGATTCAATCCCTGTCACTGTCTGAGGGTCAATGCCAGTTACTGACTGATATTGAATCCCTGTCACTGACTGAGGTTCAATCCTAGTCACTAACTGAGATTAAATCCCTGTCTCTGACTGAGGGTCAATCCCGGTCACTCACTAAGGTTCAATCCCTGTTACTGACTGAGGTTCAATCCCTGTCACAGACTGAGATTCAATCCCTGTCACTGTCTGAGACTCAATAACTGTCACTGACTAAGGTTCAATCCCTGTCACTGACGGAGGTTCAATCCCTGTCACTGATTGAGATTCTAATCCTGTCACTGTCTGAGGTTCAATCCCTGTCACTGACTGTGATTGAATTCCATTTAACGAACTGAAATTCAATCCCTGTCACTGACTGAGGTTCAATCCCTGTCACTGATGGAGGTTCAATCCCTGTCACTGACTGAGACTCAATCCCTGTCACTGACTGAGATTCAATCCCTGTCACAGTCTGCGGGTCAATTCCAGTCACTAACTGAGATTCATTCCCAGTCACAGACTGAGATTCACTTCCTGTCACTGAATGAGATTCAATCCCTGTCACTGACTGAGGGTCAATCCCTGTCACTGACTAAGATTCAATCACTGTCACAGACTGAGATTGAATCCCTGCCACTGACTGAGATTCAATCCCTGTAACTAACTGAAATTCAATCTCTGTCACTAACTGAGAATCAATCCCTGTCACTGACTGAGATTCAATCCCTGTCACTGTCTGCGGATCCATCCCAGCCACTGACTGAGATTAAATCCCTGTCACTAACTGAGGCTCAATCCCTGTCACTGACTGAGAATCCATCCCTGTTACTGACTGAAGTTCAATCCCTGTCACAGACTGAGATTCAATCCCTGTCACTGACTGAGATTCAATTTCTGTCACTGAATGAGATTCAATCCCTGTCACTGACTGAGGTTCAATCCCTGTCACTAACTGAGATTCAATCCCTGTCACTGACTGAGGGTCAATCCCGATCACTGACAAAGGTTCAATCCCTGTCACTGAGTGAGGCTCAATCCCTGTCACTGACTGAAATTCAATCCCTGTTACTGACTGAGGATCAATCCCTGTCACTGTCTGAGGTTCAATCCCAGTCACTGACCGAGATTCAATCCAACTCACTGACTGAAGCTCAATCCCTGTCACAGACTGAGATTCAATCCCTGTCACTGACTGAGATTCAATCCCTGTCACTGACTGAGGTTCAATCCCTGTCACTGACTGAGATTCAATCACTGCCACTGACTGAGATTCAATCCCAGTCACTGACTGAGGGTCAATTCCAGTCACTGACTGAGATTAAATCCCTGTCACTAACTGAGATTCAATCCCTGTCACTGACTGAGGCTCCATCCCTGTCCCTGACTGAGAATCAATCCCTGTCACTGACTGTCGTTCAATCCCTGTCACAGACTGAGATTCAATCCCTGTCACGGACTGAGATTCAATCCCTGTCACTGACTGAGGTTCAATCCCTGTCACAGACTGAGATTCAATCACTGCCACTGACTGAGATTCAATCCCTGTCAATGTGTGAGGGTCAATCCCTGTCACTGATTGAGAATAAATCCCAGTCACTGACTGAGGGTCAATCCCTATCACTGATGGAGGCTCAATACCTGTCACTGACTGTGATTCAATCACAGTCATAGACTGAGATTGAATCTCTGTCACAGACTGAGGTTCAATCCCTGTCACTGATTGAGGTTCAATCGCTTTCACTGACTGATGCTTAATCCCTGTCACTGACCGATGTTCAATCCCACTCACTGACTGAGATTCAATCCCTGTCATTGACTTAATTTCAATCCCTCTCACTGACTGAGATTCAATCCCTCTCACTGACTGAGATTCACTCCCTGTCACTGACTGTGATTCAATCCCTGTCACTGACTGAGATTCAATCCCTGTCACTGTCTGCAGGTCAATCCCAGTCACTGAGTGAGATTAAATCCCTGTCACTAACTGAGGCTCAATCCCTGTCACTGACTGAAGTTCAATCCCTGTCACCGACTGAGATTCAATCCCTGTCACTGACTGAGATTCAATCCCTGTCACTGTCTGAGGGTCAATCCCTGTCACTTACTGAGGCTCCATCCCTGTCACTGACTGAGGCTCAATCCCTGTCACTCATTGAGGCTCAATCCTGTCACTGACTGAGATTCAATCCATGTCACTGCCTGAGGATCAATGCCAGTTACTGACTGAGATTCAATCCCTGTCACTGACTGAGATTCAATCCCTGTCACTGTCTGAGGGTCAATCCCTGTCACTTGCTGAGGCTCCATCCCTGTCACTGACTGAGGCTCAATCCCTGTCACTGACTGAGATTCAATCCCAGTCACTGTCTGAGGGTCAATGCCAGTCACTGACTGAGATTGAATCCCTGTCACTGACGGAGGTTCAATCCGTGTCACTTACTCAGGCTCAATCCCTGTCACTGACTGAGATTCAATCCCTGTGACTGACGGAGGTTCAATCCCTGTCACTGACTGAGGCTCAATCCTTGTCACTCATTGAGGCTCAATCCTGTCACTGACTGAGATTCAATCCATGTCACTGTCTGAGGATCAATGCCAGTTACTGACTGAGATTCAATCCCTGTCACTGACTGAGATTCAATCCCTGTCACTGTCTGAGGGTCAATCCCTGTCACTTACTGAGGCTCCATCCCTGTCACTGACTGAGGCTCAATCCCTGTCACTGACTGAGATTCAATCCCAGTCACTGTCTGAGGGTCAATGCCAGTCACTGACTGAGATTGAATCCCTGTCACTGACGGAGGTTCAATCCGTGTCACTTACTCTGGCTCAATCCCTGTCACTGACTGAGATTCAATCCCTGTGACTGACGGAGGTTCAATCCCTGTCACTGACTGAGGCTCAATCCTTGTCACTCATTGAGGCTCAATCCTGTCACTGACTGAGATTCAATCCCTGTCACTGTCTGAGCATCAATGCCAGTTACTGACTGATATTGAATCCCTGTCACTGACTGAGGTTCAATCCTAGTTACTAACTGAGATTAAATCCCTGTCTCTGACTGAGTGTCAATCCCGGTCACTCACTAAGGTTCAATCCCTGTCACTGACGGAGGTTCAATCCCTGTCACTGATTGAGATTCTATTCCTGTCACTGTCTGAGGTTCAATACCTGTCACTAACTGAGTTTCAATCCCTGTCACTGATGGAGGTTCAATCCCTGTCACTGACTGAGACTCAATCCCTGTCACTGACTGAGATTCAATCCCTGTCACTGTCTGCGGGTCAATTCCACTCACTGACTGAGATTAAATCCCTGTCACTAACTGAGATTCAATCCCTGTCACTGACTGAGGCTCAATCCTTGTCACTGACTGAGAATCAATCCCTGTCACTGACTGTAGTTCAATCCCTGTCACAGACAGAGATTCAATCCATGTCACTGACTGAGATTCAATCCCTGTCACTGATTGAGATTCAATCCCAGTCACAGACTGAGATTCACTTCCTGTCACTGAATGAGATCCAATCCCTGTCACTGACTGATGCTCAATCCTTATCACTGACAGAGAATCAATCCCTGTCACTGACTGTTGTTCAATCCCTGTCACAGACTGAGATTCAATCCCTGTCACTGACTGAGATTCAATCCCTGTCACTGATTGAGATTCATTCCCAGTCACAGACTGAGATTCACTTCCTGTCACTGAATGAGATTCAATCCCTGTCACTGACTGAGGGTCAATCCCTGTCACTGACTGAGATTCAATCTCTGTCACAGACTGAGATTGAATCCCTGCCACTGACTGAGATTCAATCCCTGTTACTAACTGAAATTCAATCTCTGTCACTAACTGAGATTCAATCCCTGTCACTGACTGAGATTCAATCCCTCTCACTGTCTGCGGATCAATCCCAGCCACTGACTGAGATTAAATCCCTGTCACTAACTGAGGCTCAATCCCTGTCACTGACTGAGAATCAATCCCTGTCACTGACTGAAGTTCAATCCCTGTCACAGACTGAGATTCAATCCCTGTCACTGTCTGCGGGTCAATTCCGCTCACTGACTGAGATTAAATCCCTGTCACTAACTGAGATTCAATCCCTGTCACTGACTGAGGCTCAATCCTTGTCACTGACTGAGAATCAATCCCTGTCACTGACTGTAGTTCAACCCCTGTCACTGACTGAGAATCAATCCCTGTCACTGACTGTAGTTCAATCCCTGTCACAGACTGAGATTCAATCCCTGTCACTGACTGAGATTCAATCCCTGTCACTGTCTGAGGGTCAATGCCAGTTACTGACTGATATTGAATCCCTGTCACTGACTGAGGTTCAATCCTAGTCACTAACTGAGATTAAATCCCTGTCTCTGACTGAGTGTCAATCCCGGATACTCACTAAGGTTCAATCCCTGTCACTGACTGAGATTCAATCCCTCTCACTGACTGAGATTCACTCCCTGTCACTGACTGAGATTCAATCCCTGTCACTGACTGAGATTCAATCCCTGTCACTGTCCGCAGGTCAATCCCAGTCACTGAGTGAGATTAAATCACTGTCACTAACTGAGGCTCAATCCCTGTCACTGACTGAAGTTCAATCCCTGTCACCGACTGAGATTCAATCCCTGTCACTGACTGAGATTCAATCCCTGTCACTGTCTGAGGGTCAATCCCTGTCACTTACTGAGGCTCCATCCCTGTCACTGACTGAGGCTCAATCCCTGTCACTCATTGAGGCTCAATCCTGTCACTGACTGAGATTCAATCCCTGTCACTGTCTGAGGGTCAATCCCTGTCACTTACTGAGGCTCCATCCCTGTCACTGACTGAGGCTCAATCCCTGTCACTGACTGAGATTCAATCCCAGTCACTGTCTGAGGGTCAATGCCAGTCACTGACTGAGATTGAATCCCTGTCACTGACGGAGGTTCAATCCGTGTCACTTACTCAGGCTCAATCCCTGTCACTGACTGAGATTCAATCCCTGTGACTGACGGAGGTTCAATCCCTGTCACTGACTGAGGCTCAATCCTTGTCACTCATTGAGGCTCAATCCTGTCACTGACTGAGATTCAATCCATGTCACTGTCTGAGGATCAATGCCAGTTACTGACTGAGATTCAATCCCTGTCACTGTCTGAGGGTCAATCCCTGTCACTTACTGAGGCTCCATCCCTGTCACTGACTGAGGCTCAATCCCTGTCACTGACTGAGATTCAATCCCAGTCACTGTCTGAGGGTCAATGCCAGTCACTGACTGAGATTGAATCCCTGTCACTGACGGAGGTTCAATCCGTGTCACTTACTCAGGCTCAATCCCTGTCACTGACTGAGATTCAATCCCTGTCACTGACGGAGGTTCAATCCCTGTCACTGACTGAGGCTCAATCCTTGTCACTCATTGAGGCTCAATCCTGTCACTGACTGAGATTCAATCCCTGTCACTGTCTGAGCATCAATGCCAGTTACTGACTGATATTGAATCCCTGTCACTGACTGAGGTTCAATCCTAGTCACTAACTGAGATTAAATCCCTGTCTCTGACTGAGTGTCAATCCCGGTCACTCACTAAGGTTCAATCCCTGTCACTGACGGAGGTTCAATCCCTGTCACTGATTGAGATTCTATTCCTGTCACTGTCTGAGGTTCAATCCCTGTCACTAACTGAGTTTCAATCCCTGTCACTGATGGAGGTTCAATCCCTGTCACTGACTGAGACTCAATCCCTGTCACTGACTGAGATTCAATCCCTGTCACTGTCTGCGGGTCAATTCCACTCACTGACTGAGATTAAATCCCTGTCACTAACTGAGATTCAATCCCTGTCACTGACTGAGGCTCAATCCTTGTCACTGACTGAGAATCAATCCCTGTCACTGACTGTAGTTCAATCCCTGTCACAGACAGAGATTCAATCCATGTCACTGACTGAGATTCAATCCCTGTCACTGATTGAGATTCAATCCCAGTCACAGACTGAGATTCACTTCCTGTCACTGAATGAGATCCAATCCCTGTCACTGACTGATGCTCAATCCTTATCACTGACAGAGAATCAATCCCTGTCACTGACTGTTGTTCAATCCCTGTCACAGACTGAGATTCAATCCCTGTCACTGACTGAGATTCAATCCCTGTCACTGATTGAGATTCATTCCCAGTCACAGACTGAGATTCACTTCCTGTCACTGAATGAGATTCAATCCCTGTCACTGACTGAGGGTCAATCCCTGTCACTGACTGAGATTCAATCTCTGTCACAGACTGAGATTGAATCCCTGCCACTGACTGAGATTCAATCCCTGTTACTAACTGAAATTCAATCTCTGTCACTAACTGAGATTCAATCCCTGTCACTGACTGAGATTCAATCCCTCTCACTGTCTGCGGATCAATCCCAGCCACTGACTGAGATTAAATCCCTGTCACTAACTGAGGCTCAATCCCTGTCACTGACTGAGAATCAATCCCTGTCACTGACTGAAGTTCAATCCCTGTCACAGACTGAGATTCAATCCCTGTCACTGTCTGCGGGTCAATTCCGCTCACTGACAGTGATTAAATCCCTGTCACTAACTGAGATTCAATCCCTGTCACTGACTGAGGCTCAATCCTTGTCACTGACTGAGAATCAATCCCTGTCACTGACTGTAGTTCAACCCCTGTCACTGACTGAGAATCAATCCCTGTCACTGACTGTAGTTCAATCCCTGTCACAGACTGAGATTCAATGCCTGTCACTGACTGAGATTCAATCCCTGTCACTGATTAGATTCATTCCCAGTCACAGACTGAGATTCACTTCGTGTCACTGAATGAGATTCAATCCCTGTCACTGACTGAGGGTCAATCCCTGTCACTGACTGAGATTCAATCCCTGCCACAGACAGAGATTGAATCCCTGCCACTGACTGAGATTCAATCCCTGTTACTAACTGAAATTCAATCTCTGTCGCTAACTGAGATTCAATCCCTGTCACTGACTGAGATTCAATCCCTGTCACTGTCTGCGGATCAATCACAGCCACTGACTGAGATTAAATCCCTGTCACTAACTGAGGCTCAATCCCTGTTACTGACTGAGAATCAATCCCTGTCACTGACTGAAGTTCAATCCCTGTCACAGACTGAGATTCTATCCCTGTAACTGACTGAGATTCAATTTCTGTCACTGAATGAGATTCAATCCCTGTCACTGACTGAGATTCAATCCCTGTCACTAACTGAAATTAAATCCCTGTCACTGACTGAGGGTCAATCCCGGTCACTGACTAAGGCTCAATCCCTGTCACTGACAAAGGTTCAATCCCTGTCACTGACGGAGCTTCAATCCCTGTCACTGACTGAGATTGAATTCCAATTAACGAACTGAAATTCAATCCCTGGCACTGACTGAGGTTCATTCCCTGTCACTGACTGAGACTCAATCCCTGTCACTGACTGAGATTCAATCCCTGTCACTGTCTGCGGGTTAATTCCACTCACTGACTGAGATTAAGTCCCTGTCACTAACTGAGATTCAATCCCTGTCACTGACTGAGGCTCAATCCTTGTCACTGACTGAGAATCAATCCCTGTCACTGACTGTAGTTCAATCCCTGTCACAGACTGAGAATCAATCCCTGTCACTGACTGTCGTTCAATCCCTGTCACAGACTGAGATTCAATCCATGTCACTGACTGAGATTCAATCCCTGTCACTGATTGAGATTCATTCCCAGTCACAGACTGAGATTCACTTCCTGTCACTGAATGAGATTCAATCCCTGTCACTGACTGAGATTCAATTTCTGTCACTGAATGAGATTCAATCCCTGTCACTGACAGAGGTTCAATCCCTGTCACTAACTGAGATTCAATCCCTGTCACTGACTGAGAATCAATCCCTGTCACTGACTGAAGTTCAATCCCTGTCACAGACTGAGATTCAATCCCTGTCACTGTCTGCGGGTCAATTCCACTCACTGACTGAGATTAAATCCCTGTCACTAACTGAGATTCAATCCCTGTCACTGACTGAGGCTCAATTCTTGTCACTGACTGAGAATCAATCCCTGTCACTGACTGTAGTTCAATCCCTGCCACTGACTGCGAATCAATCCCTGTCACTGACTGTAGTTGAATCCCTGTCACAGACTGAGATTCAATCCCTGTCACTGACTGAGATTCAATCCCTGTCACTGACTAGATTCATTCCCAGTCACAGACTGAGATTCACTTCCTGTCACTGAATGAAATTCAATCCCTGTCACTGACTGAGGGTCAATCCCTGTCACTGACTGAGATTCAATCCCTGTCACAGACAGCGATTGAATCCCTGCCACTGACTGAGATTCAATCCCTGTTACTAACTGAAATTCAATCTCTGTCGCTAAATGAGATTCAATCCCTGTCACTGACTGAGATTCAATCCCTGTCACTGTCTGCGGATCAATCCCAGCCACTGACTAAGATTAAATCCCTGTCACTAACTGAGGCTCAATCCCTGTTACTAACTGAGAATCAATCCCTGTCACTGACTGAAGTTCAATCCCTGTCACAGACTGAGATTCAATCCCTGTAACTGACTGAGATTCAATTTCTGTCAATGAATGAGATTCAATCCCTGTCACTGACTGAGGTTCAATCCCTGTCACTAACTGAGATTAAATCCCTCTCACTGACTGAGGGTCAATCCCGGTCACTGACTAAGGTTCAATCCCTGTCACTGATTGAGATTCAATTCCAGTCACTGTCTGAGGTTCAATCCCTGTCACTGACTGAGATTCAATCCCTGTCACTGTCTGAGGGTCAATGCCAGTTACTGACTGATATTGAATCCCTGTCACTGACTGAGGTTCAATCCTAGTCACTAACTGAGATTAAATCCCTGTCTCTGACTGAGTGTCAATCCCGGATACTCACTAAGGTTCAATCCCTGTCACTGACTGAGATTCAATCCCTCTCACTGACTGAGATTCACTCCCTGTCACTGACTGAGATTCAATCCCTGTCACTGACTGAGATTCAATCCCTGTCACTGTCCGCAGGTCAATCCCAGTCACTGAGTGAGATTAAATCACTGTCACTAACTGAGGCTCAATCCCTGTCACTGACTGAAGTTCAATCCCTGTCACCGACTGAGATTCAATCCCTGTCACTGACTGAGATTCAATCCCTGTCACTGTCTGAGGGTCAATCCCTGTCACTTACTGAGGCTCCATCCCTGTCACTGACTGAGGCTCAATCCCTGTCACTCATTGAGGCTCAATCCTGTCACTGACTGAGATTCAATCCCTGTCACTGTCTGAGGGTCAATCCCTGTCACTTACTGAGGCTCCATCCCTGTCACTGACTGAGGCTCAATCCCTGTCACTGACTGAGATTCAATCCCAGTCACTGTCTGAGGGTCAATGCCAGTCACTGACTGAGATTGAATCCCTGTCACTGACGGAGGTTCAATCCGTGTCACTTACTCAGGCTCAATCCCTGTCACTGACTGAGATTCAATCCCTGTGACTGACGGAGGTTCAATCCCTGTCACTGACTGAGGCTCAATCCTTGTCACTCATTGAGGCTCAATCCTGTCACTGACTGAGATTCAATCCATGTCACTGTCTGAGGATCAATGCCAGTTACTGACTGAGATTCAATCCCTGTCACTGTCTGAGGGTCAATCCCTGTCACTTACTGAGGCTCCATCCCTGTCACTGACTGAGGCTCAATCCCTGTCACTGACTGAGATTCAATCCCAGTCACTGTCTGAGGGTCAATGCCAGTCACTGACTGAGATTGAATCCCTGTCACTGACGGAGGTTCAATCCGTGTCACTTACTCAGGCTCAATCCCTGTCACTGACTGAGATTCAATCCCTGTCACTGACGGAGGTTCAATCCCTGTCACTGACTGAGGCTCAATCCTTGTCACTCATTGAGGCTCAATCCTGTCACTGACTGAGATTCAATCCCTGTCACTGTCTGAGCATCAATGCCAGTTACTGACTGATATTGAATCCCTGTCACTGACTGAGGTTCAATCCTAGTCACTAACTGAGATTAAATCCCTGTCTCTGACTGAGTGTCAATCCCGGTCACTCACTAAGGTTCAATCCCTGTCACTGACGGAGGTTCAATCCCTGTCACTGATTGAGATTCTATTCCTGTCACTGTCTGAGGTTCAATCCCTGTCACTAACTGAGTTTCAATCCCTGTCACTGATGGAGGTTCAATCCCTGTCACTGACTGAGACTCAATCCCTGTCACTGACTGAGATTCAATCCCTGTCACTGTCTGCGGGTCAATTCCACTCACTGACTGAGATTAAATCCCTGTCACTAACTGAGATTCAATCCCTGTCACTGACTGAGGCTCAATCCTTGTCACTGACTGAGAATCAATCCCTGTCACTGACTGTAGTTCAATCCCTGTCACAGACAGAGATTCAATCCATGTCACTGACTGAGATTCAATCCCTGTCACTGATTGAGATTCAATCCCAGTCACAGACTGAGATTCACTTCCTGTCACTGAATGAGATCCAATCCCTGTCACTGACTGATGCTCAATCCTTATCACTGACAGAGAATCAATCCCTGTCACTGACTGTTGTTCAATCCCTGTCACAGACTGAGATTCAATCCCTGTCACTGACTGAGATTCAATCCCTGTCACTGATTGAGATTCATTCCCAGTCACAGACTGAGATTCACTTCCTGTCACTGAATGAGATTCAATCCCTGTCACTGACTGAGGGTCAATCCCTGTCACTGACTGAGATTCAATCTCTGTCACAGACTGAGATTGAATCCCTGCCACTGACTGAGATTCAATCCCTGTTACTAACTGAAATTCAATCTCTGTCACTAACTGAGATTCAATCCCTGTCACTGACTGAGATTCAATCCCTCTCACTGTCTGCGGATCAATCCCAGCCACTGACTGAGATTAAATCCCTGTCACTAACTGAGGCTCAATCCCTGTCACTGACTGAGAATCAATCCCTGTCACTGACTGAAGTTCAATCCCTGTCACAGACTGAGATTCAATCCCTGTCACTGTCTGCGGGTCAATTCCGCTCACTGACAGTGATTAAATCCCTGTCACTAACTGAGATTCAATCCCTGTCACTGACTGAGGCTCAATCCTTGTCACTGACTGAGAATCAATCCCTGTCACTGACTGTAGTTCAACCCCTGTCACTGACTGAGAATCAATCCCTGTCACTGACTGTAGTTCAATCCCTGTCACAGACTGAGATTCAATGCCTGTCACTGACTGAGATTCAATCCCTGTCACTGATTAGATTCATTCCCAGTCACAGACTGAGATTCACTTCGTGTCACTGAATGAGATTCAATCCCTGTCACTGACTGAGGGTCGATCCCTGTCACTGACTGAGATTCAATCCCTGCCACAGACAGAGATTGAATCCCTGCCACTGACTGAGATTCAATCCCTGTTACTAACTGAAATTCAATCTCTGTCGCTAACTGAGATTCAATCCCTGTCACTGACTGAGATTCAATCCCTGTCACTGTCTGCGGATCAATCACAGCCACTGACTGAGATTAAATCCCTGTCACTAACTGAGGCTCAATCCCTGTTACTGACTGAGAATCAATCCCTGTCACTGACTGAAGTTCAATCCCTGTCACAGACTGAGATTCTATCCCTGTAACTGACTGAGATTCAATTTCTGTCACTGAATGAGATTCAATCCCTGTCACTGACTGAGATTCAATCCCTGTCACTAACTGAAATTAAATCCCTGTCACTGACTGAGGGTCAATCCCGGTCACTGACTAAGGCTCAATCCCTGTCACTGACAAAGGTTCAATCCCTGTCACTGACGGAGCTTCAATCCCTGTCACTGACTGAGATTGAATTCCAATTAACGAACTGAAATTCAATCCCTGGCACTGACTGAGGTTCATTCCCTGTCACTGACTGAGACTCAATCCCTGTCACTGACTGAGATTCAATCCCTGTCACTGTCTGCGGGTCAATTCCACTCACTGACTGAGATTAAGTCCCTGTCACTAACTGAGATTCAATCCCTGTCACTGACTGAGGCTCAATCCTTGTCACTGACTGAGAATCAATCCCTGTCACTGACTGTAGTTCAATCCCTGTCACAGACTGAGAATCAATCCCTGTCACTGACTGTCGTTCAATCCCTGTCACAGACTGAGATTCAATCCATGTCACTGACTGAGATTCAATCCCTGTCACTGATTGAGATTCATTCCCAGTCACAGACTGAGATTCACTTCCTGTCACTGAATGAGATTCAATCCCTGTCACTGACTGAGATTCAATTTCTGTCACTGAATGAGATTCAATCCCTGTCACTGACTGAGGTTCAATCCCTGTCACTAACTGAGATTCAATCCCTGTCACTGACTGAGAATCAATCCCTGTCACTGACTGAAGTTCAATCCCTGTCACAGACTGAGATTCAATCCCTGTCACTGTCTGCGGGTCAATTCCACTCACTGACTGAGATTAAATCCCTGTCACTAACTGAGATTCAATCCCTGTCACTGACTGAGGCTCAATTCTTGTCACTGACTGAGAATCAATCCCTGTCACTGACTGTAGTTCAATCCCTGCCACTGACTGCGAATCAATCCCTGTCACTGACTGTAGTTGAATCCCTGTCACAGACTGAGATTCAATCCCTGTCACTGACTGAGATTCAATCCCTGTCACTGACTAGATTCATTCCCAGTCACAGACTGAGATTCACTTCCTGTCACTGAATGAAATTCAATCCCTGTCACTGACTGAGGGTCAATCCCTGTCACTGACTGAGATTCAATCCCTGTCACAGACAGCGATTGAATCCCTGCCACTGACTGAGATTCAATCCCTGTTACTAACTGAAATTCAATCTCTGTCGCTAAATGAGATTCAATCCCTGTCACTGACTGAGATTCAATCCCTGTCACTGTCTGCGGATCAATCCCAGCCACTGACTAAGATTAAATCCCTGTCACTAACTGAGGCTCAATCCCTGTTACTAACTGAGAATCAATCCCTGTCACTGACTGAAGTTCAATCCCTGTCACAGACTGAGATTCAATCCCTGTAACTGACTGAGATTCAATTTCTGTCAATGAATGAGATTCAATCCCTGTCACTGACTGAGGTTCAATCCCTGTCACTAACTGAGATTAAATCCCTCTCACTGACTGAGGGTCAATCCCGGTCACTGACTAAGGTTCAATCCCTGTCACTGATTGAGATTCAATTCCAGTCACTGTCTGAGGTTCAATCCCTGTCACTGACTGAGATTGAATTCCATTTAACGAACTGAAATTCAATCCCTGTCACTGACTGAGGTACAATCCCTGTCACTGACTGAGACTCAATCCCTGTCACTGACTGAGATACAATTCCTATCACTGTCTGCGGGCCAATTCCACTCACTGACTGAGATTAAATCCCTGTCACTAACTGAAATTCAATCCCTATCACTGACTGTAGTTCAATCCCTGTCACAGACTGAGAATCAATCCCTGTCACTGACTGTAGTTCAACCCCTGTCACAGACTGAGATTCAATCCCTGTCACTGACTGAGATTCAATCCCTGTCACTGATTGAGATTCATTCCCAGTCACAGACTGAGATTCACTTCCTGTCACTGAATGAGATTCAATCCCTGTCACTGACTGAGGCTCAATCCTTGTCACTGACTGAGAATCAATCCCTGTCACTGACTGTAGTTCAATCCCTGTCACAGACTGAGATTCAATCCCTGTCACTGATTGAGATTCATTCCCAGTCACAGACTGAGATTCACTTCCTGTCACTGAATGAGATTCAATCCCTGTCAATGACTGTAGTTCAATCCCTGTCACAGACTGAGATTCACTTCCTGTCACTGAATGAGATTCAATCCCTGTCACTGACTGAGATTCAATCCCTGTCACTGACTGAGATTCAATCACTGTCACAGACTGAGATTGAATCCCTGCCACTGACTGAGATTCAATCCCTGTAACTAACTGAAATTCAATCTCTGTCACTAACTGAGATTTAATCCCTGTCACTGACTGAGATTAAATCCCAGTCACTGTCTGCGGATCAATCCCTGTCACTGACTGAAGTTCAATTCCTGTCACAGACTGAGATTCAATCCCTGTAACTGACGGAGATTCAATTTCTGTCACTGAATGAGATTCAATCCCTGTCACTGACTGAGGTTCAATCCCTGTCACTAACTGAGATTAAATCCCTGTCACTGACTGAGGGTCAATCACTGTCACTGACTAAGGTTCAATACCTGTCACTGACGGAGGTTCAATCCCTGTCACTGATTGAGATTCATTTCCTGTCACTGTCTGAGGTTCAATCCCTGTCACTGACTGAGATTGAATCCCATTTAACTAACTGAAATTCAATCCCTGTCACAGACTGAGGTTCAATTCCTGTCACTGATGGACGTTCAATCACTGTCACTGACTGAGATTCAATCCCTGTCACTGACTGAGATTCAATCCCTGTCACTGTCTGCGGGTCAATTCCAGTCACTGACTGAGATTAATCCCTGTCACTAACTGAGATTCAATCCCTGTCACTGACTGAGGCTCCATCCCTGTCACTGACTGAAAATCAATCCCTGTCACTGACATTAATCAATCCCTGTCACAGACTGAGATTCAATCCCTGTCACTGACTGAGATTCAATCCCTGTCACTGACTGAGGTTCAATCGCTGTCACAGACAGAGATTCAATCACTGCCACTGACTGAGATTCAATCCCTGTCACTGATTGAGATTCAATCCCAGTCACTGTTTGAGATTCAATCCCAGTCACTGACTGAGGGTCAATCCCTGTCACTGATGAAGGCTCAAGCCCTGTCACTGACTGCGATTCAATCACAGTCATAGACTGAGATTGAATCCCTGTCACAGACTGAGGTTCAACCGCTTACACTGACTCATGTTCAATCCCTGTCACTGACTGTTGCTTAATCCCTGTCACTGACTGATGTTCAATCCCACTCACTGACTGACATTCAATCCCTGTCACTGACTGAATTTCAATCCCTCTCACTGACTGAGATTCAATCCCTCTCATTGACTGAGATTCACTCCCTGTCACTGACTGAGATTTAATCCCTGTCACTGACTGAGATTCAATCCCTGTCACTGACTGAGGCTCAATCCTTGTCACTGACTGAGAATCAATCCCTGTCACTGAGTGTAGTTCAATCCCTGTCACAGACTGAGAATCAATCCCTGTCACTGATTGTCGTTCAATCCCTGTCACAGACTGAGATTCAATCCATGTCACTGACTGAGATTCAATCCCTGTCACAGATTGAGATTCATTCCCAGTCACAGACTGAGATTCACTTCCTGTCACTGAATGAGATCCAATCCCTGTCACTGACTGAGGCTCAATCCTTGTCACTGACTGAGAATCAATCCCTGTCACTGACTGTAGTTCAATCCCTGTCACAGACTGAGATTCAATGCCTGTCACTGACTGAGGTTCAATCCCTGTCACTGACTGAGACTCAATCCCTGTCACTGACTGAGATTCAATCCCTGTCACTGTCTGCGGGTCAATTCCACTCACTGACTGAGATTAAATCCCTGTCACTAACTGAGATTCAATCCCTGTCACCGACTGAGGCTCAATCCTTGTCACTGACTGAGAATCAATCCCTATCACTGACTGTAGTTCAATCCCTGTCACAGACTGAGAATAAATCCCTCTCACTGATTGAGATTCAATCCCTCTCATTGACTGAGATTCACTCCCTGTCACTGACTGTGATTTAATCCCTGTGACTGACTAAGATTCAATCCCTGTCACTGACTGAGGCTCAATCCTTGTCACTGACTGAGAATCAATCCCTGTCACTGACTGTAGTTCAATCCCTGTCACAGACTGAGAATCAATCCCTGTCACTGACTGTCGTTCAATCCCTGTCACAGACTGAGATTCAATCCATGTCACTGACTGAGATTCAATCCCTGTCACTGATTGAGATTCATTCCCTGTCACAGACTGAGATTCACTTCCTGTCACTGAATGAGATCCAATCCCTGTCACTGACTGAGGCTCAATCCTTGTCACTGACTGAGAATCAATCCCTGTCACTGACTGTAGTTCATTCCCTGTCACAGACTGAGAATCAATCCCTGTCACTGACTGTAGTTCAATCCCTGTCACAGACTGAGATTCAATGCCTGTCACTGACTGAGATTCAATCCCTGTCACTGTCTGCGGATCAGTCCCAGCCACTGACTGAGATTAAATCCCTGTCACTGACTGAGGTTCAATCCCTGTCACTGACTGAGACTCAATCCCTGTCACTGACTGAGATTCAATCCCTGTCACTGTCTGCGGGTCAATTCCACTCACTGACTGAGATTAAATCCCTGTCACTAACTGAGATTCAATCCCTGTCACCGACTGAGACACAATCCTTGTCACTGACTGAGAATCAATCCCTATCACTGACTGTAGTTCAATCCCTGTCACAGACTGAGAATCAATCCCTGTCACTGACTGTAGTTCAACCCCTGTCACAGACTGAGATTCAATCCCTGTCACTGACTGAGATTCAATCCCTGTCACTGATTGAGATTCATTCCCAGTCACAGACTGAGATTCACTTCCTGTCACTGAATGAGATCCAATCCCTGTCACTGACTGAGGCTCAATCCTTGTCACTGACTGAGAATCAATCCCTGTCACTGACTGTAGTTCAATCCCTGTCACAGACTGAGATTCAATCCCTGTCACTGATTGAGATTCATTCCCAGTCACAGACTGAGATTCACTTCCTGTCACTGAATGAGATTCAATCCCTGTCACTGACTGAGATTCACTTCCTGTCACTGAATGAGATTCAATCCCTGTCACTGACTGTAGTTCAATCACTGTCACAGACTGAGATTCACTTCCTGTCACTGAATGAGATTCAATCTCTGTCACTGACTGAGGGTCAATCCCTGTCACTGACTGAGGCTCAATCACTGTCACTGACTGAGAATCAATCCCTGTCACTGACTGTAGTTCAATCCCTGTCACAGACTGAGAATCAATCCCTGTCACTGACTGTCGTTCAATCCCTGTCACAGACTGAGAATAAATCCCTCTCACTGATTGAGATTCAATCCCTCTCATTGACTGAGATTCACTCCCTGTCACTGACTGTGATTTAATCCCTGTGACTGACTAAGATTCAATCCCTGTCACTGACTGAGGCTCAATCCTTGTCTCTGACTGAGAATCAATCCCTGTCACTGACTGTAGTTCAATCCCTGTCACAGACTGAGAATCAATCCCTGTCACTGACTGTCGTTCAATCCCTGTCACAGACTGAGATTCAATCCATGTCACTGACTGAGATTCAATCCCTGTCACTGATTGAGATTCATTCCCAGTCACAGACTGAGATTCACTTCCTGTCACTGAATGAGATCCAATCCCTGTCACTGACTGAGGCTCAATCCTTGTCACTGACTGAGAATCAATCCCTGTCACTGACTGTAGTTCATTCCCTGTCACAGACTGAGAATCAATCCCTGTCACTGACTGTAGTTCAATCCCTGTCACAGACTGAGATTCAATGCCTGTCACTGACTGAGATTCAATCCCTGTCACTGTCTGCGGATCAGTCCCAGCCACTGACTGAGATTAAATCCCTGTCACTGACTGAGGTTCAATCCCTGTCACTGACTGAGACTCAATCCCTGTCACTGACTGAGATTCAATCCCTGTCACTGTCTGCGGGTCAATTCCACTCACTGACTGAGATTAAATCCCTGTCACTAACTGAGATTCAATCCCTGTCACCGACTGAGGCACAATCCTTGTCACTGACTGAGAATCAATCCCTATCACTGACTGTAGTTCAATCCCTGTCACAGACTGAGAATCAATCCCTGTCACTGACTGTAGTTCAACCCCTGTCACAGACTGAGATTCAATCCCTGTCACTGACTGAGATTCAATCCCTGTCACTGATTGAGATTCATTCCCAGTCACAGACTGAGATTCACTTCCTGTCACTGAATGAGATTCAATCCCTGTCACTGACTGAGGCTCAATCCTTGTCACTGACTGAGAATCAATCCCTGTCACTGACTGTAGTTCAATCCCTGTCACAGACTGAGATTCAATCCCTGTCACTGATTGAGATTCATTCCCAGTCACAGACTGAGATTCACTTCCTGTCACTGAATGAGATTCAATCCCTGTCACTGACTGTAGTTCAATCACTGTCACAGACTGAGATTCACTTCCTGTCACTGAATGAGATTCAATCTCTGTCACTGACTGAGGGTCAATCCCTGTCACTGACTGAGGCTCAATCACTGTCACTGACTGAGAATCAATCCCTGTCACTGACTGTAGTTCAATCCCTGTCACAGACTGAGAATCAATCCCTGTCACTGACTGTCGTTCAATCCCTGTCACAGACTGAGATTCAATCCATGTCACTGACTGAGATTCAATCCCTGTCACTGATTGAGATTCATTCCCAGTCACAGACTGAGATTCACTTCCTCTCACTGAATGAGATCCAATCCCTGTCACTGACTGAGGCTCAATCCTTGTCACTGACTGAGGCTCAATCCTTGAGACTCATTGAGGCTCAATCCTGTCACTGACTGAGATTCAATCCCTGTCACTGTCTGAGGGTCAATGCCAGTTACTGACTGATATTGAATCCCTGTCACTGACTGAGGTTCAATCCTTGTCACTAACTGAGATTAAATCCCTGTCTCTGACAGAGGGTCAATCCCGGTCACTCACTTCGGTTCAATCCCTGTTACTGACTGAGGTTCAATCCCTGTCACAGACTGAGATTCAATCCCTGTCAATGTCTGAGACTCAATAACTGTCACTGACTAAGGTTCAATCCCTGTCACTGACGGAGGTTCAATCCCTGTCACTGATTGAGATTCTAATCCTGTCACTGTCTGAGGTTCAATCCCTGTCACTGACTGTGATTGAATTCCATTTAACGAACTGAAATTCAATCCCTGTCACTGACTGAGGTTCAATCCCTGTCACTGATGGAGGTTCAATCCCTGTCACTGACTGAGACTCAATCCCTGTCACTGACTGAGATTCAATCCCTGTCACAGTCTGCGGGTCAATTCCAGTCACTAACTGAGATTCAATGCCTGTCACTGACTGAGGCTCAATCCTTGTCACTGACTGTGAATCAATCCCTGTCACTGACTGTAGTTCAATCCCTGTCACAGACTGAGATTCAATCCCTGTCACTGACTGAGATTCAATCCCGGTCACTGATTGAGATTCATTCCCAGTCACAGACTGAGATTCACTTCCTGTCACTGAATGAGATTCAATCCCTGTCACTGACTGAGGGTCAATCCCTGTCACTGACTAAGATTCAATCACTGTCACAGACTGAGATTGAATCCCTGCCACTGACTGAGATTCAATCCCTGTAACTAACTGAAATTCAATCTCTGTCACTAACTGAGAATCAATCCCTGTCACTGACTGAGATTCAATCCCTGTCACTGTCTGCGGATCCATCCCAGCCACTGACTGAGATTAAATCCCTGTCACTAACTGAGGCTCAATCCCTGTCACTGACTGAGAATCCATCCCTGTTACTGACTGAAGTTCAATCCCTGTCACAGACTGAGATTCCATCCCTGTCACTGACTGAGATTCAATTTCTGTCACTGAATGAGATTCAATCCCTGTCACTGACTGAGGTTCAATCCCTGTCACTAACTGAGATTCAATCCCTGTCACTGACTGAGGGTCAATCCCGATCACTGACAAAGGTTCAATCCCTGTCACTGAGTGAGGCTCAATCCCTGTCACTGACTGAAATTCAATCCCTGTTACTGACTGAGGATCAATCCCTGTCACTGTCTGAGGTTCAATCCCAGTCACTGACCGAGATTCAATCCAACTCACTGACTGAAGCTCAATCCCTGTCACAGACTGAGATTCAATCCCTGTCACTGACTGAGATTCAATCCCTGTCACTGACTGAGGTTCAATCCCTGTCACTGACTGAAATTCAATCACTGCCACTGACTGAGATTCAATCCCAGTCACTGACTGAGGGTCAATTCCAGTCACTGACTGAGATTAAATCCCTGTCACTAACTGAGATTCAATCCCTGTCACTGACTGAGGCTCCATCCCTGTCCCTGACTGAGAATCAATCCCTGTCACTGACTGTCGTTCAATCCCTGTCACAGACTGAGATTCAATCCCTGTCACGGACTGAGATTCAATCCCTGTCACTGACTGAGGTTCAATCCCTGTCACAGACTGAGATTCAATGACTGCCACTGACTGAGACTCAATCCCTGTCAATGTGTGAGGGTCAATCCCTGTCACTGATTGAGAATAAATCCCAGTCACTGACTGAGGGTCAATCCCTATCACTGATAGAGGCTCAATACCTGTCACTGACTGTGATTCAATCACAGTCATAGACTGAGATTGAATCTCTGTCACAGACTGAGGTTCAATCCCTGTCACTGATTGAGGTTCAATCGCTTTCACTGACTCATGTCCAATCGCTGTCACTGACTGATCCTTAATCCCTGTCACTGACTGATGTTCAATCCCACTCACTGACTGAGATTCAATCCCTGTCACTGACTTAATTTCAATCCCTCTCACTGACTGAGATTCAATCCCTCTCACTGACTGAGATTCACTCCCTGTCACTGACTGAGATTCAATCCCTGTCACTGACTGAGATTCAATCCCTGTCACTGTCTGCAGGTCAATCCCAGTCACTAGTGAGATTAAATCCCTGTCACTAACTGAGGCTCAATCCCTGTCACTGACTGAAGTTCAATCCCTGTCACCGACTGAGATTCAATCCCTGTCACTGACTGAGATTCAATCCCTGTCACTGTCTGAGGGTCAATCCCTGTCACTTACTGAGGCTCCATCCCTGTCACTGACTGTAGTTCAACCCCTGTCACAGACTGAGATTCAATCCCTGTCACTGACTGAGATTCAATCCCTGTCACTGATTGAGATTCATTCCCAGTCACAGACTGAGATTCACTTCCTGTCACTGAATGAGATTCAATCCCTGTCACTGACTGAGGCTCAATCCTTGTCACTGACTGAGAATCAATCCCTGTCACTGACTGTAGTTCAATCCCTGTCACAGACTGAGATTCAATCCCTGTCACTGATTGAGATTCATTCCCAGTCACAGACTGAGATTCACTTCCTGTCACTGAATGAGATTCAATCCCTGTCACTGACTGTAGTTCAATCACTGTCACAGACTGAGATTCACTTCCTGTCACTGAATGAGATTCAATCTCTGTCACTGACTGAGGGTCAATCCCTGTCACTGACTGAGGCTCAATCACTGTCACTGACTGAGAATCAATCCCTGTCACTGACTGTAGTTCAATCCCTGTCACAGACTGAGAATCAATCCCTGTCACTGACTGTCGTTCAATCCCTGTCACAGACTGAGATTCAATCCATGTCACTGACTGAGATTCAATCCCTGTCACTGATTGAGATTCATTCCCAGTCACAGACTGAGATTCACTTCCTCTCACTGAATGAGATCCAATCCCTGTCACTGACTGAGGCTCAATCCTTGTCACTGACTGAGGCTCAATCCTTGAGACTCATTGAGGCTCAATCCTGTCACTGACTGAGATTCAATCCCTGTCACTGTCTGAGGGTCAATGCCAGTTACTGACTGATATTGAATCCCTGTCACTGACTGAGGTTCAATCCTTGTCACTAACTGAGATTAAATCCCTGTCTCTGACAGAGGGTCAATCCCGGTCACTCACTAAGGTTCAATCCCTGTTACTGACTGAGGTTCAATCCCTGTCACAGACTGAGATTCAATCCCTGTCAATGTCTGAGACTCAATAACTGTCACTGACTAAGGTTCAATCCCTGTCACTGACGGAGGTTCAATCCCTGTCACTGATTGAGATTCTAATCCTGTCACTGTCTGAGGTTCAATCCCTGTCACTGACTGTGATTGAATTCCATTTAACGAACTGAAATTCAATCCCTGTCACTGACTGAGGTTCAATCCCTGTCACTGATGGAGGTTCAATCCCTGTCACTGACTGAGACTCAATCCCTGTCACTGACTGAGATTCAATCCCTGTCACAGTCTGCGGGTCAAATCCGGTCACTAACTGAGATTCAATGCCTGTCACTGACTGAGGCTCAATCCTTGTCACTGACTGTGAATCAATCCCTGTCACTGACTGTAGTTCAATCCCTGTCACAGACTGAGATTCAATCCCTGTCACTGACTGAGATTCAATCCCGGTCACTGATTGAGATTCATTCCCAGTCACAGACTGAGATTCACTTCCTGTCACTGAATGAGATTCAATCCCTGTCACTGACTGAGGGTCAATCCCTGTCACTGACTAAGATTCAATCACTGTCACAGACTGAGATTGAATCCCTGCCACTGACTGAGATTCAATCCCTGTAACTAACTGAAATTCAATCTCTGTCACTAACTGAGAATCAATCCCTGTCACTGACTGAGATTCAATCCCTGTCACTGTCTGCGGATCCATCCCAGCCACTGACTGAGATTAAATCCCTGTCACTAACTGAGGCTCAATCCCTGTCACTGACTGAGAATCCATCCCTGTTACTGACTGAAGTTCAATCCCTGTCACAGACTGAGATTCCATCCCTGTCACTGACTGAGATTCAATTTCTGTCACTGAATGAGATTCAATCCCTGTCACTGACTGAGGTTCAATCCCTGTCACTAACTGAGATTCAATCCCTGTCACTGACTGAGGGTCAATCCCGATCACTGACAAAGGTTCAATCCCTGTCACTGAGTGAGGCTCAATCCCTGTCACTGACTGAAATTCAATCCCTGTTACTGACTGAGGATCAATCCCTGTCACTGTCTGAGGTTCAATCCCAGTCACTGACCGAGATTCAATCCAACTCACTGACTGAAGCTCAATCCCTGTCACAGACTGAGATTCAATCCCTGTCACTGACTGAGATTCAATCCCTGTCACTGACTGAGGTTCAATCCCTGTCACTGACTGAGATTCAATCACTGCCACTGACTGAGATTCAATCCCAGTCACTGACTGAGGGTCAATTCCAGTCACTGACTGAGATTAAATCCCTGTCACTAACTGAGATTCAATCCCTGTCACTGACTGAGGCTCCATCCCTGTCCCTGACTGAGAATCAATCCCTGTCACTGACTGTCGTTCAATCCCTGTCACAGACTGAGATTCAATCCCTGTCACGGACTGAGATTCAATCCCTGTCACTGACTGAGGTTCAATCCCTGTCACAGACTGAGATTCAATGACTGCCACTGACTGAGACTCAATCCCTGTCAATGTGTGAGGGTCAATCCCTGTCACTGATTGAGAATAAATCCCAGTCACTGACTGAGGGTCAATCCCTATCACTGATAGAGGCTCAATACCTGTCACTGACTGTGATTCAATCACAGTCATAGACTGAGATTGAATCTCTGTCACAGACTGAGGTTCAATCCCTGTCACTGATTGAGGTTCAATCGCTTTCACTGACTCATGTCCAATCGCTGTCACTGACTGATCCTTAATCCCTGTCACTGACTGATGTTCAATCCCACTCACTGACTGAGATTCAATCCCTGTCACTGACTTAATTTCAATCCCTCTCACTGACTGAGATTCAATCCCTCTCACTGACTGAGATTCACTCCCTGTCACTGACTGAGATTCAATCCCTGTCACTGACTGAGATTCAATCCCTGTCACTGTCTGCAGGTCAATCCCAGTCACTAGTGAGATTAAATCCCTGTCACTAACTGAGGCTCAATCCCTGTCACTGACTGAAGTTCAATCCCTGTCACCGACTGAGATTCAATCCCTGTCACTGACTGAGATTCAATCCCTGTCACTGTCTGAGGGTCAATCCCTGTCACTTACTGAGGCTCCATCCCTGTCACTGACTGAGGCTCAATCCCTGTCACTGACTGAGATTCAATCCCAGTCACTGTCTGAGGGTCAATGCCAGTCACTGACTGAGATTGAATCCCTGTCACTGACGGAGGTTCAATCCGTGTCACTTACTCAGGCTCAATCCCTGTCACTGACTGAGATTCAATCCCTGTGACTGACGGAGGTTCAATCCCTGTCACTGACTGAGGCTCAATCCTTGTCACTCATTGAGGCTCAACCCTGTCACTGACTGAGATTCAATCCATGTCACTGTCTGAGGATCAATACCAGTTACTGACTGAGATTCAATCCCTGTCACTGACTGAGATTCAATCCCTGTCACTGTCTGAGGGTCAATCCCTGTCACTTACTGAGGCTCCATCCCGGTCACTGACTGAGGCTCAATCCCTGTCACTGACTGAAATTCAATCCCTGTCACTGACGGAGGTTCAATCCCTGTCACTGACTGAGGCTCAATCCTTGTCACTCATTGAGGCTCAATCCTGTCACTGACTGAGATTCAATCCCTGTCACTGTCTGAGGATCAATGCCAGTTACTGACTGATATTGAATCCCTGTCACTGACTGAGGTTCAATCCTAGTCACTAACTGAGATTAAATCCCTGTCTCTGACTGAGTGTCAATCCCGGTCACTCACTAAGGTTCAATCCCTGTCACTGACGGAGGTTCAATCCCTGTCACTGATTGAGATTCTATTCCTGTCACTGTCTGAGGTTCAATCCCTGTCACTGACTGAGACTCAATCCCTGTCACTGACTGAGATTCAATCCCTGTCACTGTCTGCGGGTCAATTCCACTCACTGACTGAGATTAAATCCCTGTCACTAACTGAGATTCAATCCCTGTCACTGACTGAGGCTCAATCCTTGTCACTGACTGAGAATCAATCCCTGTCACTGACTGTAGTTCAATCCCTGTCACAGACTGAGATTCAATCCATGTCACTGACTGAGATTCAATCCCTGTCACTGATTGAGATTCATTCCCAGTCACAGACTGAGATTCACTTCCTGTCACTGAATGAGATCCAATCCCTGTCACTGACTGAGGCTCAATCCTTGTCACTGACTGAGAATCAATCCCTGTCACTGACTGTTGTTCAATCCCTGTCACAGACTGAGATTCAATCCCTGTCACTGAATGAGATTCAATCCCTGTCACTGATTGAGATTCATTCCCAGTCACAGACTGAGATTCACTTCCTGTCACTGAATGAGATTCAATCCCTGTCACTGACTGAGGGTCAATCCCTGTCACTGACTGAGATTCAATCTCTGTCACAGACTGAGATTGAATCCCTGCCACTGACTGAGATTCAATCCCTGTTACTAACTGAAATTCAATCTCTGTCACTAACTGAGATTCAATCCCTGTCACTGACTGAGATTCAATCCCTCTCACTGTCTGCGGATCAATCCCAGCCACTGACTGAGATTAAATCCCTGTCACTAACTGAGGCTCAATCCCTGTCACTGACTGAGAATCAATCCCTGTCACTGACTGAAGTTCAATCCCTGTCACAGACTGAGATTCAATCCCTGTCACTGTCTGCGGGTCAATTCCGCTCACTGACTGAGATTAAATCCCTGTCACTAACTGAGATTCAATCCCTGTCACTGACTGAGGCTCAATCCTTGTCACTGACTGAGAATCAATCCCTGTCACTGACTGTAGTTCAATCCCTGTCACTGACTGTGAATCAATCCCCGTCACTGACTGTAGTTCAATCCCTGTCACAGACTGAGATTCAATCCCTGTCACTGACTGAGATTCAATCCCTGTCACTGATTAGATTCATTCCCAGTCACAGACTGAGATTCACTTCCTGTCACTGAATGAGATTCAATCCCTGTCACTGACTGAGGGTCAATCCCTGTCACTGACTGAGATTCAATCCCTGTCACAGACAGAGATTGAATCCCTGCCACTGACTGAGATTCAATCCCTGTTACTAACTGAAATTCAATCTCTGTCGCTAACTGAGATTCAATCCCTGTCACTGACTGAGATTCAATCCCTGTCACTGTCTGCGGATCAATCACAGCCACTGACTGAGATTAAATCCCTGTCACTAACTGAGGCTCAATCCCTGTTACTGACTGAGAATCAATCCCTGTCACTGACTGAAGTTCAATCCCTGTCACAGACTGAGATTCAATCCCTGTAACTGACTGAGATTCAATTTCTGTCACTGAATGAGATTCAATCCCGTCACTGACTGAGATTCAATCCCTGTCACTAACTGAAATTAAATCCCTGTCACTGACAGAGGGTCAATCCCGGTCACTGACTAAGGTTCAATCCCTGTCACTGACTAAGGTTCAATTCCTGTCACTGACGGAGGTTCAATCCCTGTCACTGACTGAGATTGAATTCCATTTAACGAACTGAAATTCAATCCCTGGCACTGACTGAGGTTCATTCCCTGTCACTGACTGAGACTCAATCCCTGTCACTGACTGAGATTCAATCCCTGTCACTGTCTGCGGGTCAATTCCACTCACTGACTGAGATTAAGTCCCTGTCACTAACTGAGATTCAATCCCTGTCACTGACTGAGGCTCAATCCTTGTCACTGACTGAGAATCAATCCCTGTCACTGACTGTAGTTCAATCCCTGTCACAGACTGAGAATCAATCCCTGTCACTGACTGTAGTTCAATCCCTGTCACAGACTGAGATTCAATCCATGTCACTGACTGAGATTCAATCCCTGTCACTGATTGAGATTCATTCCCAGTCACAGACTGAGATTCACTTCCTGTCACTGAATGAGATCCAATCCCTGTCACTGACTGAGGCTCAATCCTTGTCACTGACTGAGAATCAATCCCTGTCACTGACTGTAGTTCAATCCCTGTCACAGACTGAGATTCAATGCCTGTGACTGACTGAGGTTCAATCCCTGTCACTGACTGAGACTCAATCCCTGTCACTGACTGAGATTCAATCCCTGTCACTGTCTGCGGGTCAATTCCACTCACTGACTGAGATTAAATCCCTGTCACTAACTGAGATTCAATCCCTGTCACCGACTGAGGCTCAATCCTTGTCACTGACTGAGAATCAATCCCTATCACTGACTGTAGTTCAATCCCTGTCACAGACTGAGAATCAATCCCTCTCACTGATTGAGATTCAATCCCTCTCATTGACTGAGATTCACTCCCTGTCACTGACTGTGATTTAATCCCTGTAACTGACTAAGATTCAATCCCTGTCACTGACTGAGGCTGAACCCTTGTCACTGACTGAGAATCAATCCCTGTCACTGACTGTAGTTCAATCCCTGTCACAGACTGAGAATCAATCCCTGTCACTGACTGTCGTTCAATCCCTGTCACAGACTGAGATTCAATCCATGTCACTGACTGAGATTCAATCCCTGTCACTGATTGAGATTCATCCCCAGTCACAGACTGAGATTCACTTCCTGTCACTGAATGAGATTCAATCCCTGTCACTGACTGAGGCTCAATCCTTGTCACTGACTGAGAATCAATCCCTGTCACTGACTGTAGTTCAATCCCTGTCACAGACTGAGAATCAATCCCTGTCACTGACTGTAGTTCAATCCCTGTCACAGACTGAGATTCAATGCCTGTCACTGACTGAGATTCAATCCCTGTCACTGTCTGCGGATCAGTCCCAGCCACTGACTGAGATTAAATCCCTGTCACTGACTGAGGTTCAATCCCTGTCACTGACTGAGACTCAATCCCTGTCACTGACTGAATTTCAATCCCTGTCACTGTCTGCGGGTCAATTCCACTCACTGACTGAGATTAAATCCCTGTCACGAACTGAGATTCAATCCCTGTCACCGACTGAGGCACAATCCTTGTCTCTGACTGAGAATCAATCCCTATCATTGACTGGAGTTCAATCCCTGTCACAGACTGAGAATCAATCCCTGTCACTGACTGTAGTTCAACCCCAGTCACAGACTGAGATTCAATCCCTGTCACTGACTGAGATTCAATCCCTGTCACTGATTGAGATTCATTCCCAGTCACAGACTGAGATTCACTTCCTGTCACTGAATGAGATTCAATCCCTGTCACTGACTGAGGCTCAATCCTTGTCACTGACTGAGAATCAATCCCTGCCACTGACTGTAGTTCAATCCCTGTCACAGACTGAGATTCAATCCCTGTCACTGATTGAGATTCATTCCCAGTCACAGACTGAGATTCACTTCCTGTCACTGAATGAGATTCAATCCCTGTCACTGACTGTAGTTCAATCCCTGTCACAGACTGAGATTCACTTCCTGTCACTGAATGAGATTCAATCCCTGTCACTGACTGATGGTCAATCCCTGTCACTGACTGAGATTCAATCACTGTCACAGGCTGAGATTGAATCCCTGCCACTGACTGAGATTCAATCCCTGTAACTAACTGAAATTCAATCTCTGTCACTAACTGAGTTTCAATCCCTGTCACTGACTGAGATTCAATCCCTGTCACTATCTGCGGATCAATCCCTGTCACTGACTGAAGTTCAATTCCTGTCACAGACTGAGATTCAATCCCTGTAACTGACGGAGATTCAATTTCTGTCACTGAATGAGATTCAATCCCTGTCACTGACTGAGGTTCAATCCCTGTCACTAACTGAGATTAAATCCCTGTCACTGACTGAGGGTCAATCCCGGTCACTGACTAAGGTTCAATCCCTGTCACAGACTGAGATTCAATCCCTGTCACTGTCTGAGATTCAATCACTGTCACTGACTAAGGTTCAATACCTGTCACTGACGGAAGTTCAATCCCTGTCACTGATTGAGATTCAATTCCTGTCACTGTCTGAGGTTCAATCCCTGTCACTGACTGAGATTGAATCCCATTTAACTAACTGAAATTCAATCCCTGTCACTGACTGAGGTTCAATTCCTGTCACTGATGGACGTTCAATCACTGTCACTGACTGAGATTCAATCCCTGTCACTGACTGAGATTCAATCCCTGTCACTGTCTGCGGGTCAATTCCAGTCACTGACTGAGATTAATCCCTGTCACTAACTGAGATTCAATCCCTGTCACTGACTTAGGCTCCATCCCTGTCACTGACTGAAAATCAATCCCTGTCACTGACATTAGTTCAATCCCTGTCACAGACTGAGATTCAATCCCTGTCACTGACTGAGATTCAATCCCTGTCACTGACTGAGGTTCAATCGCTGTCACAGACAGAGATTCAATCACTGCCACTGACTGAGATTCAATCCCTGTCACTGATTGAGATTCAATCCCAGTCACTGTTTGAGATTCAATCCCAGTCACTGACTGAGGGTCAATCCCTGTCACTGATGAAGGCTCAAGCCCTGTCACTGACTGCGATTCAATCACAGTCATAGACTGAGATTGAATCCCTGTCACAGACTGAGGTTCAATCCCTGTCACTGATTGAGGTTCAATCCCTTACACTGACTCATGTTCAATCCCTGTCACTGACTGTTGCTTAATCCCTGTCACTGACTGATGTTCAATCCCACTCACTGACTGACATTCAATCCCTGTCACTGACTGAATTTCAATCCCTCTCACTGACTGAGATTCAATCCCTCTCATTGACTGAGATTCACTCCCTGTCACTGACTGAGATTTAATCCCTGTCACTGACTGAGATTCAATCCCTGTCACTGACTGAGGCTCAATCCTTGTCACTGACTGAGAATCAATCCCTGTCACTGACTGTAGTTCAATCCCTGTCACAGACTGAGAATCAATCCCTGTCACTGACTGTCGTTCAATCCCTGTCACAGACTGAGATTCAATCCATGTCACTGACTGAGATTCAATCCCTGTCACTGATTGAGATTCATTCCCAGTCACAGACTGAGATTCACTTCCTGTCACTGAATGAGATCCAATCCCTGTCACTGACTGAGGCTCCATCCTTGTCACTGACTGAGAATCAATCCCTGTCACTGACTGTAGTTCAATCCCTGTCACAGACTGAGATTCAATGCCTGTCACTGACTGATATTCAATCCCTGTCACTGTCTGCGGATCAATCCCAGCCACTGACTGAGATTAAATCCCTGTCACTAACTGAGGCTCAATCCCTGTCACAGACTGAGAATCAATCCCTGTTACTGACTGAAGTTCAATCCCTGTCACAACTGAGATTCAATCCCTGTCACTGACTGAGATTCAATTTCTGTCACTGAATGAGATTCAATCCCTGTCACTGACTGAGGTTCAATCCCTGTCACTAACTGAGATTCAATCCCTGTCACTGACTGAGAATCAATCCCTGTCACTGACTGAAGTTCAATCCCTGTCACAGACTGAGATTCAATCCCTGTCACTGTCTGCGGGTCAATTCCACTCACTGACTGAGATTAAATCCCTGTCACTAACTGAGATTCAATCCCTGTCACTGACTGAGGCTCAATCCTTGTCACTGACTGAGAATCAATCCCTGTCACTGACTGTAGTTCAATCCCTGTCACTGACTGTAGTTCAATCCCTGTCACAGACTGAGATTCAATCCCTGTCACTGACTGAGATTCAATCCCTGTCACTGATTAGATTCATTCCCAGTCACAGACTGAGATTCACTTCCTGTCACTGAATGAGATTCAATCCCTGTCACTGACTGAGGGTCAATCCCTGTCACTGACTGAGATTCAATCCCTGTCACAGACAGCGATTGAATCCCTGCCACTGACTGAGATTCAATCCCTGTTACTAACTGAAATTCAATTTCTGTCGCTAACTGAGATTCAATCCCTGTCACTGTCTGCGGATCAATCCCAGCCACTGACTAAGATTAAATCCCTGTCACTAACTGAGGCTCAATCCCTGTTACTGACTGAGAATCAATCCCTGTCACTGACTGAAGTTCAATCCCTGTCACAGACTGAGATTCAATCCCTGTAACTGACTGAGATTCAATTTCTGTCACTGAATGAGATTCAATCCCTGTCACTGACTGAGGTTCAATCCCTGTCACTAACTGAGATTAAATCCCTCTCACTGACTGAGGGTCAATCCCGGTCACTGACTAAGGTTCAATCCCTGTCACTGACTAAGGTTCAATCCCTGTCACTGACGGAGGTTCAATCTCTGTCACTGATTGAGATTCAATTCCTGTCACTGTCTGAGGTTCAATCCCTGTCACTGACTGAGATTGAATTCCATTTAACGAACTGAAATTCAATGCCTGTCACTGACTGAGGTTCAATCCCTGTCACTGACTGAGACTCAATCCCTGTCACTGACTGAGATTCAATCCCTGTCACTGTCTGCGGGTCAATTCCACTCACTGACTGAGATTAAATCCCTGTCACTAACTGAGATTCAATCCCTGTCACCGACTGAGGCTCAATCCTTGTCACTGGCTGAGAATCAATCCCTATCACTGACTGTAGTTCAATCCCTGTCACAGACTGAGAATCAATCCCTGTCACTGACTGTAGTTCAAACCCTGTCACAGACTGAGATTCAATCCCTGTCACTGACTGAGATTCAATCCCTGTCACTGATTGAGATTCATTCCCAGACACAGACTGAGATTCACTTCCTGTCACTGAATGAGATTCAATCCCTGTCACTGACTGAGGCTCAATCCTTGTCACTGACTGAGATTCAATCCCTGTCACTGACTGTAGTTCAATCCCTGTCACAGACTGAGATTCACTTCCTGTCACTGAATGAGATTCAATCCCTGTCACTGTCTGAGGATCAATGCCAGTTACTGACTGATATTGAATCCCTGTCACTGACTGAGGTTCAATCCTAGTCACTAACTGAGATTAAATCCCTGTCTCTGACTGAGTGTCAATCCCGGTCACTCACTAAGGTTCAATCCCTGTCACTGACGGAGGTTCAATCCCTGTCACTGATTGAGATTCTATTCCTGTCACTGTCTGAGGTTCAATCCCTGTCACTGACTGAGACTCAATCCCTGTCACTGACTGAGATTCAATCCCTGTCACTGTCTGCGGGTCAATTCCACTCACTGACTGAGATTAAATCCCTGTCACTAACTGAGATTCAATCCCTGTCACTGACTGAGGCTCAATCCTTGTCACTGACTGAGAATCAATCCCTGTCACTGACTGTAGTTCAATCCCTGTCACAGACTGAGATTCAATCCATGTCACTGACTGAGATTCAATCCCTGTCACTGATTGAGATTCATTCCCAGTCACAGACTGAGATTCACTTCCTGTCACTGAATGAGATCCAATCCCTGTCACTGACTGAGGCTCAATCCTTGTCACTGACTGAGAATCAATCCCTGTCACTGACTGTTGTTCAATCCCTGTCACAGACTGAGATTCAATCCCTGTCACTGACTGAGATTCAATCCCTGTCACTGATTGAGATTCATTCCCAGTCACAGACTGAGATTCACTTCCTGTCACTGAATGAGATTCAATCCCTGTCACTGACTGAGGGTCAATCCCTGTCACTGACTGAGATTCAATCTCTGTCACAGACTGAGATTGAATCCCTGCCACTGACTGAGATTCAATCCCTGTTACTAACTGAAATTCAATCTCTGTCACTAACTGAGATTCAATCCCTGTCACTGACTGAGATTCAATCCCTCTCACTGTCTGCGGATCAATCCCAGCCTCTGACTGAGATTAAATCCCTGTCACTAACTGAGGCTCAATCCCTGTCACTGACTGAGAATCAATCCCTGTCACTGACTGAAGTTCAATCCCTGTCACAGACTGAGATTCAATCCCTGTCACTGTCTGCGGGTCAATTCCGCTCACTGACTGAGATTAAATCCCTGTCACTAACTGAGATTCAATCCCTGTCACTGACTGAGGCTCAATCCTTGTTACTGACTGAGAATCAATCCCTGTCACTGACTGTAGTTCAATCCCTGTCACTGACTGTGAATCAATCCCCGTCACTGACTGTAGTTCAATCCCTGTCACAGACTGAGATTCAAACCCTGTCACTGACTGAGATTCAATCCCTGTCACTGATTAGATTCATTCCCAGTCACAGACTGAGATTCACTTCCTGTCACTGAATGAGATTCAATCCCTGTCACTGACTGAGGGTCAATCCGTGTCACTGACTGAGATTCAATCCCTGTCACAGACAGAGATTGAATCCCTGCCACTGACTGAGATTCAATCCCTGTTACTAACTGAAATTCAATCTCTGTCGCTAACTGAGATTCAATCCCTGTCACTGACTGAGATTCAATCCCTGTCACTGTCTGCGGATCAATCACAGCCACTGACTGAGATTAAATCCCTGTCACTAACTGAGGCTCAATCCCTGTTACTGACTGAGAATCAATCCCTGTCACTGACTGAAGTTCAATCCCTGTCACAGACTGAGATTCAATCCCTGTAACTGACTGAGATTCAATTTCTGTCACTGAATGAGATTCAATCCCGTCACTGACTGAGATTCAATCCCTGTCACTAACTGAAATTAAATCCCTGTCACTGACAGAGGGTCAATCCCGGTCACTGACTAAGGTTCAATCCCTGTCACTGACTAAGGTTCAATCCCTGTCACTGACGGAGGTTCAATCCCTGTCACTGACTGAGATTGAATTCCATTTAACGAACTGAAATTCAATCCCTGGCACTGACTGAGGTTCATTCCCTGTCACTGACTGAGACTCAATCCCTGTCACTGACTGAGATTCAATCCCTGTCACTGTCTGCGGGTCAATTCCACTCACTGACTGAGATTAAGTCCCTGTCACTAACTGAGATTCAATCCCTGTCACTGACTGAGGCTCAATCCTTGTCACTGACTGAGAATCAATCCCTGTCACTGACTGTAGTTCAATCCCTGTCACAGACTGAGAATCAATCCCTGTCACTGACTGTCGTTCAATCCCTGTCACAGACTGAGATTCAATCCATGTCACTGACTGAGATTCAATCCCTGTCACTGATTGAGATTCATTCCCAGTCACAGACTGAGATTCACTTCCTGTCACTGAATGAGATCCAATCCCTGTCACTGACTGAGGCTCAATCCTTGTCACTGACTGAGAATCAATCCCTGTCACTGACTGTAGTTCAATCCCTGTCACAGACTGAGATTCAATGCCTGTGACTGACTGAGGTTCAATCCCTGTCACTGACTGAGACTCAATCCCTGTCACTGACTGAGATTCAATCCCTGTCACTGTCTGCGGGTCAATTCCACTCACTGACTGAGATTAAATCCCTGTCACTAACTGAGATTCAATCCCTGTCACCGACTGAGGCTCAATCCTTGTCACTGACTGAGAATCAATCCCTATCACTGACTGTAGTTCAATCCCTGTCACAGACTGAGAATCAGTCCCTCTCACTGATTGAGATTCAATCCCTCTCATTGACTGAGATTCACTCCCTGTCACTGACTGTGATTTAATCCCTGTAACTGACTAAGATTCAATCCCTGTCACTGACTGAGGCTGAACCCTTGTCACTGACTGAGAATCAATCCCTGTCACTGACTGTAGTTCAATCCCTGTCACAGACTGAGAATCAATCCCTGTCACTGACTGTCGGTCAATCCCTGTCACAGACTGAGATTCAATCCATGTCACTGACTGAGATTCAATCCCTGTCACTGATTGAGATTCATCCCCAGTCACAGACTGAGATTCACTTCCTGTCACTGAATGAGATTCAATCCCTGTCACTGACTGAGGCTCAATCCTTGTCACTGACTGAGAATCAATCCCTGTCACTGACTGTAGTTCAATCCCTGTCACAGACTGAGAATCAATCCCTGTCACTGACTGTAGTTCAATCCCTGTCACAGACTGAGATTCAATGCCTGTCACTGACTGAGATTCAATCCCTGTCACTGTCTGCGGATCAGTCCCAGCCACTGACTGAGATTAAATCCCTGTCACTGACTGAGGTTCAATCCCTGTCACTGACTGAGACTCAATCCCTGTCACTGACTGAGATTCAATCCCTGTCACTGTCTGCGGGTCAATTCCACTCACTGACTGAGATTAAATCCCTGTCACGAACTGAGATTCAATCCCTGTCACCGACTGAGGCACAATCCTTGTCTCTGACTGAGAATCAATCCCTATCATTGACTGGAGTTCAATCCCTGTCACAGACTGAGAATCAATCCCTGTCACTGACTGTAGTTCAACCCCAGTCACAGACTGAGATTCAATCCCTGTCACTGACTGAGATTCAATCCCTGTCACTGATTGAGATTCATTCCCAGTCACAGACTGAGATTCACTTCCTGTCACTGAATGAGATTCAATCCCTGTCACTGACTGAGGCTCAATCCTTGTCACTGACTGAGAATCAATCCCTGCCACTGACTGTAGTTCAATCCCTGTCACAGACTGAGATTCAATCCCTGTCACTGATTGAGATTCATTCCCAGTCACAGACTGAGATTCACTTCCTGTCACTGAATGAGATTCAATCCCTGTCACTGACTGTAGTTCAATCCCTGTCACAGACTGAGATTCACTTCCTGTCACTGAATGAGATTCAATCCCTGTCACTGACTGATGGTCAATCCCTGTCACTGACTGAGATTCAATCACTGTCACAGGCTGAGATTGAATCCCTGCCACTGACTGAGATTCAATCCCTGTAACTAACTGAAATTCAATCTCTGTCACTAACTGAGTTTCAATCCCTGTCACTGACTGAGATTCAATCCCTGTCACTATCTGCGGATCAATCCCTGTCACTGACTGAAGTTCAATTCCTGTCACAGACTGAGATTCAATCCCTGTAACTGACGGAGATTCAATTTCTGTCACTGAATGAGATTCAATCCCTGTCACTGACTGAGGTTCAATCCCTGTCACTAACTGAGATTAAATCCCTGTCACTGACTGAGGGTCAATCCCGGTCACTGACTAAGGTTCAATCCCTGTCACAGACTGAGATTCAATCCCTGTCACTGTCTGAGATTCAATCACTGTCACTGACTAAGGTTCAATACCTGTCACTGACGGAAGTTCAATCCCTGTCACTGATTGAGATTCAATTCCTGTCACTGTCTGAGGTTCAATCCCTGTCACTGACTGAGATTGAATCCCATTTAACTAACTGAAATTCAATCCCTGTCACTGACTGAGGTTCAATTCCTGTCACTGATGGACGTTCAATCACTGTCACTGACTGAGATTCAATCCCTGTCACTGACTGAGATTCAATCCCTGTCACTGTCTGCGGGTCAATTCCAGTCACTGACTGAGATTAATCCCTGTCACTAACTGAGATTCAATCCCTGTCACTGACTTAGGCTCCATCCCTGTCACTGACTGAAAATCAATCCCTGTCACTGACATTAGTTCAATCCCTGTCACAGACTGAGATTCAATCCCTGTCACTGACTGAGATTCAATCCCTGTCACTGACTGAGGTTCAATCGCTGTCACAGACAGAGATTCAATCACTGCCACTGACTGAGATTCAATCCCTGTCACTGATTGAGATTCAATCCCAGTCACTGTTTGAGATTCAATCCCAGTCACTGACTGAGGGTCAATCCCTGTCACTGATGAAGGCTCAAGCCCTGTCACTGACTGCGATTCAATCACAGTCATAGACTGAGATTGAATCCCTGTCACAGACTGAGGTTCAATCCCTGTCACTGATTGAGGTTCAATCGCTTACACTGACTCATGTTCAATCCCTGTCACTGACTGTTGCTTAATCCCTGTCACTGACTGATGTTCAATCCCACTCACTGACTGACATTCAATCCCTGTCACTGACTGAATTTCAATCCCTCTCACTGACTGAGATTCAATCCCTCTCATTGACTGAGATTCACTCCCTGTCACTGACTGAGATTTAATCCCTGTCACTGACTGAGATTCAATCCCTGTCACCGACTGAGGCTCAATCCTTGTCACTGACTGAGAATCAATCCCTGTCACTGACTGTAGTTCAATCCCTGTCACAGACTGAGAATCAATCCCTGTCACTGACTGTCGTTCAATCCCTGTCACAGACTGAGATTCAATCCATGTCACTGACTGAGATTCAATCCCTGTCACTGATTGAGATTCATTCCCAGTCACAGACTGAGATTCACTTCCTGTCACTGAATGAGATCCAATCCCTGTCACTGACTGAGGCTCCATCCTTGTCACTGACTGAGAATCAATCCCTGTCACTGACTGTAGTTCAATCCCTGTCACAGACTGAGATTCAATGCCTGTCACTGACTGATATTCAATCCCTGTCACTGTCTGCGGATCAATCCCAGCCACTGACTGAGATTAAATCCCTGTCACTAACTGAGGCTCAATCCCTGTCACAGACTGAGAATCAATCCCTGTTACTGACTGAAGTTCAATCCCTGTCACAACTGAGATTCAATCCCTGTCACTGACTGAGATTCAATTTCTGTCACTGAATGAGATTCAATCCCTGTCACTGACTGAGGTTCAATCCCTGTCACTAACTGAGATTCAATCCCTGTCACTGACTGAGAATCAATCCCTGTCACTGACTGAAGTTCAATCCCTGTCACAGACTGAGATTCAATCCCTGTCACTGTCTGCGGGTCAATTCCACTCACTGACTGAGATTAAATCCCTGTCACTAACTGAGATTCAATCCCTGTCACTGACTGAGGCTCAATCCTTGTCACTGACTGAGAATCAATCCCTGTCACTGACTGTAGTTCAATCCCTGTCACTGACTGTAGTTCAATCCCTGTCACAGACTGAGATTCAATCCCTGTCACTGACTGAGATTCAATCCCTGTCACTGATTAGATTCATTCCCAGTCACAGACTGAGATTCACTTCCTGTCACTGAATGAGATTCAATCCCTGTCACTGACTGAGGGTCAATCCCTGTCACTGACTGAGATTCAATCCCTGTCACAGACAGCGATTGAATCCCTGCCACTGACTGAGATTCAATCCCTGTTACTAACTGAAATTCAATTTCTGTCGCTAACTGAGATTCAATCCCTGTCACTGTCTGCGGATCAATCCCAGCCACTGACTAAGATTAAATCCCTGTCACTAACTGAGGCTCAATCCCTGTTACTGACTGAGAATCAATCCCTGTCACTGACTGAAGTTCAATCCCTGTCACAGACTGAGATTCAATCCCTGTAACTGACTGAGATTCAATTTCTGTCACTGAATGAGATTCAATCCCTGTCACTGACTGAGGTTCAATCCCTGTCACTAACTGAGATTAAATCCCTCTCACTGACTGAGGGTCAATCCCGGTCACTGACTAAGGTTCAATCCCTGTCACTGACTAAGGTTCAATCCCTGTCACTGACGGAGGTTCAATCTCTGTCACTGATTGAGATTCAATTCCTGTCACTGTCTGAGGTTCAATCCCTGTCACTGACTGAGATTGAATTCCATTTAACGAACTGAAATTCAATGCCTGTCACTGACTGAGGTTCAATCCCTGTCACTGACTGAGACTCAATCCCTGTCACTGACTGAGATTCAATCCCTGTCACTGTCTGCGGGTCAATTCCACTCACTGACTGAGATTAAATCCCTGTCACTAACTGAGATTCAATCCCTGTCACCGACTGAGGCTCAATCCTTGTCACTGACTGAGAATCAATCCCTATCACTGACTGTAGTTCAATCCCTGTCACAGACTGAGAATCAATCCCTGTCACTGACTGTAGTTCAAACCCTGTCACAGACTGAGATTCAATCCCTGTCACTGACTGAGATTCAATCCCTGTCACTGATTGAGATTCATTCCCAGACACAGACTGAGATTCACTTCCTGTCACTGAATGAGATTCAATCCCTGTCACTGACTGAGGCTCAATCCTTGTCACTGACTGAGATTCAATCCCTGTCACTGACTGTAGTTCAATCCCTGTCACAGACTGAGATTCACTTCCTGTCACTGAATGAGATTCAATCCCTGTCACTGACTGAGGTTCAATCCTTGTCACTGACTGAGATTCAATCACTGTCACAGACTGAGATTGAATCCCTGCCACCGACTGAGATTCAATCCCTGTAACTAACTGAAATTCAATCTCTGTCACTAACTGAGATTCAATCCCTGTCACTGACTGAGATTCAATCCCTGTCACTATCTGCGGATCAATCCCTGTCACTGACTGAAGTTCAATTCCTGTCACAGACTGAGATTCAATCCCTGTAACTGACGGAGATTCAATTTCTGTCACTGAATGAGATTCAATCCCTGTCACTAACTGAGATTAAATCCCTGTCACTGACTGAGGGTCAATCCCGGTCACTGACTAAGGTTCAATCCCTGTCACAGACTGAGATTCAATCCCTGTCACTGTCTGAGATTCAATCACTGTCACTGACTAAGGTTCAATACCTGTCACTGACGGAGGTTCAATCCCTGTCACTGATTGAGATTCAATTCCTGTCACTGTCTGAGGTTCAATCCCTGTCACTGACTGAGATTGAATCCCATTTAACTAACTGAAATTCAATCCCTGTCACTGACTGAGGTTCAATTCCTGTCACTGATGGACGTTCAATCACTGTCACTGACTGAGATTCAATCCCTGTCACTGACTGAGATTCAATCCCTGTCACTGTCTGCGGGTCAATTCCAGTCACTGACTGAGATTAATCCCTGTCACTAACTGAGATTCAATCCCTGTCACTGACTTAGGCTCCATCCCTGTCACTGACTGAAAATCAATCCCTGTCACTGACCTTAGTTCAATCCCTGTCACAGACTGAGATTCAATCCCTGTCACTGACTGAGATTCAATCCCTGTCACTGACTGAGGTTCAATCGCTGTCACAGACAGAGATTCAATCACTGCCACTGACTGAGATTCAATCCCTGTCACTGATTGAGATTCAATCCCAGTCACTGTTTGAGATTCAATCCCAGTCACTGACTGAGGGTCAATCCCTGTCACTGATGAAGGCTCAAGCCCTGTCACTGACTGCGATTCAATCACAGTCATAGACTGAGATTGAATCCCTGTCACAGACTGAGGTTCAATCCCTGTCACTGATTGAGGTTCAATCGCTTACACTGACTCATGTTCAATCCCTGTCACTGACTGTTGCTTAATCCCTGTCACTGACTGATGTTCAATCCCACTCACTGACTGACATTCAATCCCTGTCACTGACTGAGATTCAATCCCTGTCACTGACTGAGATTCAATCCCTGTCAATGTCTGCAGGTCAATCCCAGTCACTGACTGAGATTAAATCCCTGTCACTAACTGAGGCTCAATCCTTGTCACTGACTGAAGTTCAATCCCTGTCACAGACTGAGATTCATCCCTGTCACTGACTGAGATTCAATCCCTGTCACTCTCTGAGGGTCAATCCCTGTCACTTACTGAGGCTCAATCCCTGTCACTGACTGAGGCTCAATCCCTGTCACTGATTGAGTTTCAATCCCTGTCACTGTCTGAGGGTCAATCCCTGACACTAACTGAGATTCAATCCCTGTCACAGACTGAGGTTCAATCCCTGTCAATGACTGAAGTTCAATCCCTGTCACTAACTGAGATTCAATCCCTGTCACTGACTGAGTGTCAATCCCTGTCACTGACTGAGATTCAATCACTGTCACAAACTGATATTGAATCCCTGCCACTGTCTGAGATTCAATCCTTGTAACTAACTGAAATTCAATCTCTGTCACTAACTGAGATTCAATCCCTGTCACTGACTGAGATTCAATCCCTGTCACTGTCTGCGGATCATTCCCTGTCACTGACTGAAGTTCAATTCCTGTCACAGACTGAGATTCAATCCCTGTAACTGACGGAGATTCAATTTCTGTCACTGAATGAGATTCAATCCCTGTCACTGACTGAGTTTCAATCCCTGTCACTCTCTGAGGGTCAATCCCTGTCACTTACTGAGGCTCAATCCCTGTCACTGACTGAGGCTCAATCCCTGTCACTGATTGAGTTTCAATCCCTGTCACTGTCTGAGGGTCAATCCCTGACACTAACTGAGATTCAATCCCTGTCACTGACTGAGGTTCAATCCCTGTCACTGACTGCAGTTCAATCCCTGTCACTAACTGAGATTCAATCCCTGTCTCTGACTGAGGGTCAATCCCTGTCACTGACTGAGATTCAATCACTGTCACAGACTGAGATTGAATCCCTGCCACTGACTGAGATTCAATCCCTGTAACTAACTGAAATTCAATCTCTGTCACTAACTGAGATTCAATCCCTGTCACTGACTGAGATTCAATCCCTGTCACTGTCTGCGGATCAATCCCTGTCACTGACTGAAGTTCAATTCCTGTCACAGACTGAGATTCAATCCCTGTAACTGACGGAGATTCAATTTCTGTCACTGAATGAGATTCAATCCCTGTCACTGACTGAGGTTCAATCCCTGTCACTAACTGAGATTAAATCCCTGTCACTGACTGAGGGTCAATCCTGGTCACTGACTAAGGTTCAATCCCTGTCACAGACTGAGATTCAATCCCTGTCACTGTCTGAGATTCAATCACTGTAACTGACTAAGGTTGAGTACCTGTCACTGACGGAGGTTCAATCCCTGTCACTGATTGAGATTCAATTCCTGTCACTGTCTGAGGTTCAATCCCTGTCACTGACTGAGATTGAATCCCATTTAACTAACTGAAATTCAATCCCTGTCACTGACTGAGATTCAATTCCTGTCACTGATGGACGTTCAATCACTGTCACTGACTGAGATTCAATCCCTGTCACTGACTGAGATTCAATCCCTGTCACTGACTGAGATTCAATCCCTGTCACTGTCTGCGGGTCAATTCCAGTCACTGACTGAAATTAATCCCTGTCACTAACTGAGATTCAATCCCTGTCACTGACTTAGGCTCCATCCCTGTCACTGACTGAAAATCAATCCCTGTCACTGACATTAGTTCAATCCCTGTCACAGACTGAGATTCAATCCCTGTCACTGACTGAGATTCAATCCCTGTCACTGACTGAGGTTCAATCGCTGTCACAGACAGAGATTCAATCACTGCCACTGACTGAGATTCAATCCCTGTCACTGATTGAGATTCAATCCCAGTCATGTTTGAGATTCAATCCCAGTCACTGACTGAGGGTCAATCCCTGTCACTGATGAAGGCTCAAGCCCTGTCACTGACTGCGATTCAATCACAGTCATAGACTGAGATTGAATCCCTGTCACAGACTGAGGTTCAATCCCTGTCACTGATTGAGGTTCAATCGCTTACACTGACTCATGTTCAATCCCTGTCACTGACTGTTGCTTAATCCCTGTCACTGACTGATGTTCAATCCCACTCACTGACTGACATTCAATCCCTGTCACTGACTGAGATTCAATCCCTGTCACTGACTGAGATTCAATCCCTGTCAATGTCTGCAGGTCAATCCCAGTCACTGACTGAGATTAAATCCCTGTCACTAACTGAGGCTCAATCCTTGTCACTGACTGAAGTTCAATCCCTGTCACAGCCTGAGATTCATCCCTGTCACTGACTGAGATTCAATCCCTGTTACTCTCTGAGGGTCAATCCCTGTCACTTACTGAGGCTCAATCCCTGTCACTGACTGAGGCTCAATCCCTGTCACTGATTGAGTTTCAATCCCTGTCACTGTCTGAGGGTCAATCCCTGACACTAACTGAGATTCAATCCCTGTCACTGACTGAGGTTCAATCCCTGTCACTGACTGAAGTTCAATCCCTGTCACTAACTGAAATTCAATCCCTGTCACAGACTGAGATTCAATGCCTGTCACTGACTGAGATTCAATCCCTGTCACTGTCTGCGGATCAGTCCCAGCCACTGACTGAGACTCAATCCCTGTCACTGACTGAGATTCAATCCCTGTCACTGTCTGCGGGTCAATTCCACTCACAGACTGACATTAAATCCCTGTCACTAACTGAGATTCAATCCCTGTCACCGACTGAGGCACAATCCTTGTCACTGACTGAGAATCAATCCCTATCACTGACTGTAGATCAATCCCTGTCACAGACTGAGAATCAATCCCTGTCACTGACTGTAGTTCAACCCCTGTCACAGACTGAGATTCAATCCCTGTCACTGACTGTAGTTCAACCCCAGTCACAGACTGAGATTCAATCCCTGTCACTGACTGAGATTCAATCCCTGTCACTGATTGAGATTCATTCCCAGACACAGACTGAGATTCACTTCCTGTCACTGAATGAGATTCAATCCCTGTCACTGACTGAGGCTCAATCCTTGTCACTGACTGAGAATCAATCCCTGTCACTGACTGTAGTTCAATCCCTGTCACAGACTGAGATTCAATCCCTGTCACTGATTGAGATTCATTCCCAGTCACAGACTGAGATTCACTTCCTGTCACTGAATGAGATTCAATTCCTGTCACTGACTGTAGTTCAATCCATGTCACAGACTGAGATTCACTTCCTGTCACTGAATGAGATTCAATCCCTGTCACTGACTGAGGGTCAATCCCTGTCACTGACTGAGGCTCAATCACTGTCACAGACTGAGATTGAATCCCTGCCACTGACTGAGATTCAATCCCTGTAACTAACTGAAATTCAATCTCTGTCACTAACTGAGATTCAATCCCTGTCACTGACTGAGATTCAATCCCTGTCACTATCTGCGGATCAATCCCTGTCACTGACTGAAGTTCAATTCCTGTCACAGACTGAGATTCAATCCCTGTAACTGACGGAGATTCAATTTCTGTCACTGAATGAGATTCAATCCCTGTCACTGACTGAGGTTCAATCACTGTCACGAACTGAGATTAAATCCCTGTCACTGACTGAGGGTCAATCCCGGTCACTGACTAAGGTTCAATCCCTGTCACAGACTGAGATTCAATCCCTGTCACTGTCTGAGATTCAATCACTGTCACTGACTAAGGTTCAATACCTGTCACTGACGGAGGTTCAATCCCTGTCACTGATTGAGATTCAATTCCTGTCACTGTCTGAGGTTCAATCCCTGTCACTGACTGAGATTGAATCCCATTTAACTAACTGAAATTCAATCCCTGTCACTGACTGAAGTTCAATTCCTGTCACTGATGGACGTTCAATCTCTGTCACTGACTGAGATTCAATCCCTGTCACTGACTGAGATTCAATCCCTGTCACTGTCTGCGGGTCAATTCCAGTCACTGACTGAGATTAATCCCTGTCACTAACTGAGATTCAATCCCTGTCACTGATTGAGATTCATTCCCAGTCACAGACTGAGATTCACTTCCTGTCACTGAATGAGATTCAATCCCTGTCACTGACTGAGGCTCAATCCTTGTCACTGACTGAGAATCAATCCCTGTCACTGACTGTAGTTCAATCCCTGTCACAGACTGAGATTCAATCCCTGTCACTGATTGAGATTCATTCCCAGTCACAGACTGAGATTCACTTCCTGTCACTGAATGAGATTCAATTCCTGTCACTGACTGTAGTTCAATCCATGTCACAGACTGAGATTCACTTCCTGTCACTGAATGAGATTCAATCCCTGTCACTGACTGAGGGTCAATCCCTGTCACTGACTGAGGCTCAATCACTGTCACAGACTGAGATTGAATCCCTGCCACTGACTGAGATTCAATCCCTGTAACTAACTGAAATTCAATCTCTGTCACTAACTGAGATTCAATCCCTGTCACTGACTGAGATTCAATCCCTGTCACTATCTGCGGATCAATCCCTGTCACTGACTGAAGTTCAATTCCTGTCACAGACTGAGATTCAATCCCTGTAACTGACGGAGATTCAATTTCTGTCACTGAATGAGATTCAATCCCTGTCACTGACTGAGGTTCAATCACTGTCACTAACTGAGATTAAATCCCTGTCACTGACTGAGGGTCAATCCCGGTCACTGACTAAGGTTCAATCCCTGTCACAGACTGAGATTCAATCCCTGTCACTGTCTGAGATTCAATCACTGTCACTGACTAAGGTTCAATACCTGTCACTGACGGAGGTTCAATCCCTGTCACTGATTGAGATTCAATTCCTGTCACTGTCTGAGGTTCAATCCCTGTCACTGACTGAGATTGAATCCCATTTAACTAACTGAAATTCAATCCCTGTCACTGACTGAAGTTCAATTCCTGTCACTGATGGACGTTCAATCACTGTCACTGACTGAGATTCAATCCCTGTCACTGACTGAGATTCAATCCCTGTCACTGTCTGCGGGTCAATTCCAGTCACTGACTGAGATTAATCCCTGTCACTAACTGAGATTCAATCCCTGTCACTGACTTAGGCTCCATCCCTGTCACTGACTGAAAACCAATCCCTGTCACTGACATTAGTTCAATCCCTGTCACAGACTGAGATTCAATCCCTGTCACTGACTGAGATTCAATCCCTGTCACTGACTGAGGTTCAATCGCTGTCACAGACAGAGATTCAATCACTGCCACTGACTGAGATTCAATCCCTGTCACTGATTGAGATTCAATCCCAGTCACTGTTTGAGATTCAATCCCAGTCACTGACTGAGGGTCAATCCCTGTCACTGATGAAGGCTCAAGCCCTGTCACTGACTGCGATTCAATCACAGTCATAGACTGAGATTGAATCCCTGTCACAGACTGAGGTTCAATCCCTGTCACTGATTGAGGTTCAATCGCTTACACTGACTCATGTTCAATCCCTGTCACTGACTGTTGCTTAATCCCTGTCACTGACTGATGTTCAATCCCACTCACTGACTGACATTCAATCCCTGTCACTGACTGAATTTCAATCCCTCTCACTGACTGAGATTCAATCCCTCTCATTGACTGAGATTCACTCCCTGTCACTGACTGAGATTTAATCCCTGTCACTGACTGAGATTCAATACCTGTCACTGACTGAGGCTCAATCCTTGTCACTGACTGAGAATCAATCCCTGTCACTGACTGTAGTTCAATCCCTGTCACAGACTGAGAATCAATCCCTGTCACTGACTGTCGTTCAATCCCTGTCACAGACTGAGATTCAATCCATGTCACTGACTGAGATTCAATCCCTGTCACGGATTGAGATTCATTCCCAGTCACAGACTGAGATTCACTTCCTGTCACTGAATGAGATCCAATCCCTGTCACTGACTGAGGCTCAATCCTTGTCACTGACTGAGAATCAATCCCTGTCACAGACTGTAGTTCAATCCCTGTCACAGACTGAGATTCAATGCCTGTCACTGACTGAGATTCAATCCCTGTCACTGTCTGCGGATCAATCCCAGCCACTGACTGACATTAAATCCCTGTCACTAACTGAGGCTCAATCCCTGTCACAGACTGAGAATCAATCCCTGTTACTGACTGAAGTTCAATCCCTGTCACAGACTGAGATTCAATCCCTGTCACTGACTGAGATTCAATTTCTGTCACTGAATGAGATTCAATCCCTGTCACTGACTGAGGTTCAATCCCGGTCACTAACTGAGATTCAATCCCTGTCACTGACTGAGAATCAATCCCTGTCACTGACTGAAGTTCAATCCCTGTCACAGACTGAGATTCAATCCCTGTCACTGTCTGCGGGTCAATTCCACTCACTGACTGAGATTAAATCCCTGTCACTAACTGAGATTCAATCCCTGTCACTGACTGAGGCTCAATCCTTGTCACTGACTGAGAATCAATCCCTGTCACTGACTGTAGTTCAATCCCTGTCACTGACTGAGAATCAATCCCTGTCACTGACTGTAGTTCAATCCCTGTCACAGACTGAGATTCAATCCCTGTCACTGACTGAGATTCAATCCCTGTCACTGATTAGATTCATTCCCAGTCACAGACTGAGATTCACTTCCTGTCACTGAATGAGATTCAATCCCTGTCACTGACTGAGGGTCAATCCCTGTCACTGACTGAGATTCAATCCCTGTCACAGACAGCGATTGAATCCCTGCCACTGACTGAGATTCAATCCCTGTTACTAACTGAAATTCAATTTCTGTCGCTAACTGAGATTCAATCCCTGTCACTGACTGAGATTCAATCCCTGTCACTGTCTGCGGATCAATCCCAGCCACTTACTGAGAATCAATCCCTGTCACTAACTGAGGCTCAATCCCTGTTACTGACTGAGAATCAATCCCTGTCACTGACTGAAGTTCAATCCCTGTCACAGACTGAGATTCAATCCCGGTAACTGACTGAGATTCAATTTCTGTCACTGAATGAGATTCAATCCCTGTCACTGACTGAGGTTCAATCCCTGTCACTAACTGAGATTAAATCCCTCTCACTGACTGAGGGTCAATCCCGGTCACTGACTAAGGTTCAATCCCTGTCACTGACTAAGGTTCAATCCCTGTCACTGACGGAGGTTCAATCTCTGTCACTGATTGAGATTCAATTCCTGTCACTGTCTGAGGTTCAATCCCTGTCACTGACTGAGATTGAATTCCATTTAACGAACTGAAATTCAATGCCTGTCACTGACTGAGGGTCAATCCCTGTCACTGACTGAGATTCAATCACTGTCACAGACTGAGATTGAATCCCTGCCACTGACTGAGATTCAATCCCTGTAACTAACTGAAATTCAATCTCTGTTACTAACTGAGGTTCACTCCCTGTCACTGACTGAGATTCAATCCCTGTCACTGTCTGAGATTCAATCACTGTCACTGACTGAGATTCAATCCCTGTCACTGACTGAGGTTCAACCACTGTCACTGACGGAGGTTCAATCCCTGTCACTGATTGAGATTCAATTCCTGTCACTGTCTGCGGTTCTATCCTTTTCACTGACTGAGATTGAATCCCATTTAACGAACTGAAATTCAATCCCTGTCACTGACTGAGGTTCAATCCCTGTCACTGACTGAGATTCAATCCAAGTCACTGACTGAGATTAAATCCATGTCACTGTCTGCGGGTCAATTCCAGTCACTGACATGAGATTAAATCCCTGTCACTAACTGAGATTAAATCCCTGTCACTGACTGAGGCTCAATCCCTGTCACTGATTGAGGTTCAATCGCTTTCACTGACTCATGTTCAATCGCTGTCACTGACTGATGCTTAATCCCTGTCACTGACTAATGTTCAATCCCACTCATTGACTGAGATTAAATCCCTGTCACTTTCTGAATTTCAATCCCTCTCACTGACTGAGATTCAATCCCTCTCACTGACTGAGACACAATCCCTGTCACTGACTGAGATTCAAACCCTGTCACTGACTGAGATTCAATCCCTGTCACTGTCTGAGGGTCAATGCCAATCACTGACTGAGATTGAATCTCTGTCACTGACGGAGGTTCAATCCCTGTCACTTACTCAGGCTCAATCCCTGTCACTGACTGAGATTCAATACCTGTCACTGACGGAGGTTCAATCCCTGTCACTCATTGAGGCTCAATCCTGTCACTGATTGAGATTCAATCCCTGTCACTGTCTGAGGGTCAATGCCAGTTACTGACTGAGATTGAATCCCTGTCACTAACTGAGATTCAATCCCTGTCACTAACTGAGATTAAATCCCTGTCACTGACTGAGGGTCAATCCCGGTCACTGACTAAGGTTCAATCCCTGTCACTGACTGAGGTTCAATCCCTGTCACAGACTGTGATTCCATCCCTGTAACTGACTGAGATTCAATTTCTGTCACTGAATGAGATTCAATCCCTGTCACTGACTGAGATTCAATCCCTGTCACTGACTGAGGTTCAATCCCTGTCACAGACACAGATTCAATCACTGCCACTGACTGAGATTCAATCCCTGTCACTGTGTGAGGGTCAATCCCTGTCACTGATGGAGGCTCAATCCCTGTCACTGACTGCGATTCAATCACAGTCATAGACTGAGATTGAATCCCTGTCACAGACTGAGGTTCAATCCCTGTCACTGATTGAGGTTCAATCGCTTTCACTGAATCATGTTCAATCCCTGTCACTGACTGTTGCTTAATCCCTGTCACTGACAGATGTTCAATTCCACTCACTGACTGAGATTAAATCCCTGTCACTAACTGAGGCTCAATCCCTGTCACTGACTGAGAATCAATCCCTGTCAGTGACTGTAGTTCAATCCCTGTCACAGACTGAGATTCAATCCCTGTAACTGACTGAGATTCAATTTCTGTCACTGAATGAGATTCAATCCCTGTCACTGACTGAGGTTCAATCCCTGTCACTAACTGAGATTAAATCCCTCTCACTGACTGAGGGTCAATCCCGGTCACTGACTAAGGTTCAATCCCTGTCACTGACTAAGGTTCAATCCCTGTCACTGACGGAGGTTCAATCTCTGTCACTGATTGAGATTCAATTCCTGTCACTGTCTGAGGTTCAATCCCTGTCACTGACTGAGATTGAATTCCATTTAACGAACTGAAATTCAATGCCTGTCACTGACTGAGGTTCAATCCCTGTCACTGACTGAGACTCAATCCCTGTCACTGACTGAGATTCAATCCCTGTCACTGTCTGCGGGTCAATTCCACTCACTGACTGAGATTAAATCCCTGTCACTAACTGAGATTCAATCCCTGTCACCGACTGAGGCTCAATCCTTGTCACTGACTGAGAATCAATCCCTATTACTGACTGTAGTTCAATCCCTGTCACAGACTGAGAATCAATCCCTGTCACTGACTGTAGTTCAACCCCTGTCACAGACTGAGATTCAATCCCTGTCACTGACTGAGATTCAATCCCTGTCACTGATTGAGATTCATTCCCAGACACAGACTGAGATTCACTTCCTGTCACTGAATGAGATTCAATCCCTGTCACTGACTGAGGCTCAATCCTTGTCACTGACTGAGATTCAATCCCTGTCACTGATTGAGATTCATTCCCAGTCACAGACTGAGATTCACTTCCAGTCACTGAATGAGATTCAATCCCTGTCACTGACTGTAGTTCAATCCCTGTCACAGACTGAGATTCACTTCCTGTCACTGAATGAGATTCAATCCCTGTCACTGACTGAGGGTCAATCCCTGTCACTGACTGAGATTCATTCACTGTCACAGACTGAGATTGAATCCCTGCCACTGACTGAGATTCAATCCCTGTAACTAACTGAAATTCAATCTCTGTTACTAACTGAGGTTCACTCCCTGTCACTGACTGAGATTCAATCCCTGTCACTGTCTGAGATTCAATCACTGTCACTGACTGAGATTCAATCCCTGTCACTGACTGAGGTTCAACCACTGTCACTGACGGAGGTTCAATCCCTGTCACTGATTGAGATTCAATTCCTGTCACTGTCTGCGGTTCTATCCTTTTCACTGACTGAGATTGAATCCCATTTAACGAACTGAAATTCAATCCCTGTCACTGACTGAGGTTCAATCCCTGTCACTGACTGAGATTCAATCCAAGTCACTGACTGAGATTAAATCCATGTCACTGTCTGCGGGTCAATTCCAGTCACTGACATGAGATTAAATCCCTGTCACTAACTGAGATTAAATCCCTGTCACTGACTGAGTCTCAATCCCTGTCACTGATTGAGGTTCAATCGCTTTCACTGACTCATGTTCAATCGCTGTCACTGACTGATGCTTAATCCCTGTCACTGACTAATGTTCAATCCCACTCATTGACTGAGATTAAATCCCTGTCACTTTCTGAATTTCAATCCCTCTCACTGACTGAGATTCAATCCCTCTCACTGACTGAGACACAATCCCTGTCACTGACTGAGATTCAAACCCTGTCACTGACTGAGATTCAATCCCTGTCACTGTCTGAGGGTCAATGCCAATCACTGACTGAGATTGAATCTCTGTCACTGACGGAGGTTCAATCCCTGTCACTTACTCAGGCTCAATCCCTGTCACTGACTGAGATTCAATACCTGTCACTGACGGAGGTTCAATCCCTGTCACTCATTGAGGCTCAATCCTGTCACTGATTGAGATTCAATCCCTGTCACTGTCTGAGGGTCAATGCCAGTTACTGACTGAGATTGAATCCCTGTCACTAACTGAGATTCAATCCCTGTCACTAACTGAGATTAAATCCCTGTCACTGACTGAGGGTCAATCCCGGTCACTGACTAAGGTTCAATCCCTGTCACTGACTGAGGTTCAATCCCTGTCACAGACTGTGATTCCATCCCTGTAACTGACTGAGATTCAATTTCTGTCACTGAATGAGATTCAATCCCTGTCACTGACTGAGATTCAATCCCTGTCACTGACTGAGGTTCAATCCCTGTCACAGACACAGATTCAATCACTGCCACTGACTGAGATTCAATCCCTGTCACTGTGTGAGGGTCAATCCCTGTCACTGATGGAGGCTCAATCCCTGTCACTGACTGCGATTCAATCACAGTCATAGACTGAGATTGAATCCCTGTCACAGACTGAGGTTCAATCCCTGTCACTGATTGAGGTTCAATCGCTTTCACTGAATCATGTTCAATCCCTGTCACTGACTGTTGCTTAATCCCTGTCACTGACAGATGTTCAATCCCACTCATTGACTGAGATTAAATCCCTGTCACTTTCTGAATTTCAATCCCTCTCACTGACTGAGATTCAATCCCTCTCACTGACTGAGACACAATCCCTGTCACTGACTGAGATTCAAACCCTGTCACTGACTGAGATTCAATCCCTGTCACTGTCTGAGATTCAATCACTGTCACTGACTAAGGTTCAATACCAGTCACTGACGGAGGTTCAATCCCTGTCACTGATTGAGATTCAATTCCTGTCACTGTCTGAGGTTCAATCCCTGTCACTGACTGAGATTGAATCCCATTTAACTAACTGAAATTCAATCCCTGTCACTGACTGAGGTTCAATTCCTGTCACTGATGGACGTTCAATCACTGTCACTGACTGAGATTCAATCCCTGTCACTGACTGAGATTCAATCCCTGTTACTGTCTGCGGGTCAATTCCAGTCACTGACTGAGATTAATCCCTGTCACTAACTGAGATTCAATCCCTGTCACTGACTTAGGCTCCATCCCTGTCACTGACTGAAAATCAATCCCTGTCACTGACATTAGTTCAATCCCTGTCACAGACTGAGATTCAATCCCTGTCACTGACTGAGATTCAATCGCTGTCACTGACTGAGGTTCAATGGCTGTCACAGACAGAGATTCAATCACTGCCACTGACTGAGATTCAATCCCTGTCACTGATTGAGATTCAATCCCAGTCACTGTTTGAGATTCAATCCCAGTCACTGACTGAGGGTCAATCCCTGTCACTGATGAAGGCTCAAGCCCTGTCACTGACTGCGATTCAATCACAGTCATAGACTGAGATTGAATCCCTGTCACAGACTGAGGTTCAATCCCTGTCACTGATTGAGGTTCAATCGCTTACACTGACTCATGTTCAATCCCTGTCACTGACTGTTGCTTAATCCCTGTCACTGACTGATGTTCAATCCCACTCACTGACTGACATTCAATCCCTGTCACTGACTGAATTTCAATCCCTCTCACGGACTGAGATTCAATCCCTCTCATTGACTGAGATTCACTCCCTGTCACTGACTGAGATTTAATCCCTGTCACTAACTGAGGCTCAATCCTTGTCACTGACTGAAGTTCAATCCCTGTCACAGACTGAGATTCATCCCTGTCACTGACTGAGATTCAATCCCTGTCACTCTCTGAGGGTAAATCCCTGTCACTTACTGAGGCTCAATCCCTATCACTGACTGAGGCTCAATCCCTGTCACTGATTGAGTTTCAATCCCTGTCACTGTCTGAGGGTCAATCCCTGACACTAACTGAGATTCAATCCCTGTCACTGACTGAGGGTCAATCCCAATCACTGACTGAGGCTCAATCCCTGTCACTGATTGAGGTTCAATCGCTTTCACTGACTCATGTTCAATCGCTGTCACTGACTGATGCTTAATCCCTGTCACTGACTAATGTTCAATCCCACTCATTGACTGAGATTAAATCCCTGTCACTTTCTGAATTTCAATCCCTCTCACTGACTGAGATTCAATCCCTCTCACTGACTGAGACACAATCCCTGTTACTGACTGAGATTCAAACCCTGTCACTGACTGAGATTCAATCCCTGTCACTGTCTGAGGGTCAATGCCAATCACTGACTGAGATTGAATCTCTGTCACTGACGGAGGTTCAATCCCTGTCACTTACTCAGGCTCAATCCCTGTCACTGACTGAGATTCAATACCTGTCACTGACGGAGGTTCAATCCCTGTCACTCATTGAGGCTCAATCCTGTCACTGATTGAGATTCAATCCCTGTCACTGTCTGAGGGTCAATGCCAGTTACTGACTGAGATTGAATCCCTGTCACTAACTGAGATTCAATCCCTGTCACTAACTGAGATTAAATCCCTGTCACTGACTGAGGGTCAATCCCGGTCACTGACTAAGGTTCAATCCCTGTCACTGACTGAGGTTCAATCCCTGTCACAGACTGTGATTCCATCCCTGTAACTGACTGAGATTCAATTTCTGTCACTGAATGAGATTCAATCCCTGTCACTGACTGAGATTCAATCCCTGTCACTGACTGAGGTTCAATCCCTGTCACAGACACAGATTCAATCACTGCCACTGACTGAGATTCAATCCCTGTCACTGTGTGAGGGTCAATCCCTGTCACTGATGGAGGCTCAATCCCTGTCACTGACAGCGATTCAATCACAGTCATAGACTGAGATTGAATCCCTGTCACAGACTGAGGTTCAATCCCTGTCACTGATTGAGGTTCAATCGCTTTCACTGAATCATGTTCAATCCCTGTCACTGACTGTTGCTTAATCCCTGTCACTGACAGATGTTCAATTCCACTCACTGACTGAGATTAAATCCCTGTCACTAACTGAGGCTCAATCCCTGTCACTGACTGAGAATCAATCCCTGTCAGTGACTGTAGTTCAATCCCTGTCACAGACTGAGATTCAATCCCTGTAACTGACTGAGATTCAATTTCTGTCACTGAATGAGATTCAATCCCTGTCACTGACTGAGGTTCAATCCCTGTCACTAACTGAGATTAAATCCCTCTCACTGACTGAGGGTCAATCCCGGTCACTGACTAAGGTTCAATCCCTGTCACTGACTAAGGTTCAATCCCTGTCACTGAAGGAGGTTCAATCTCTGTCACTGATTGAGATTCAATTCCTGTCACTGTCTGAGGTTCAATCCCTGTCACTGACTGAGATTGAATTCCATTTAACGAACTGAAATTCAATGCCTGTCACTGACTGAGGTTCAATCCCTGTCACTGACTGAGACTCAATCCCTGTCACTGACTGAGATTCAATCCCTGTCACTGTCTGCGGGTCAATTCCACTCACTGACTGAGATTAAATCCCTGTCACTAACTGAGATTCAATCCCTGTCACCGACTGAGGCACAAGCCTTGTCACTGACTGAGAATCAATCCCTATCACTGACTGTAGTTCAATCCCTGTCACAGACTGAGAATCAATCCCTGTCACTGACTGTAGTTCAACCCCTGTCACAGACTGAGATTCAATCCCTGTCACTGACTGAGATTCAATCCCTGTCACTGACTGAGGCTCAATCCTTGTCACTGACTGAGATTCAATCCCTGTCACTGATTGAGATTCATTCCCAGTCACAGACTGAGATTCACTTCCTGTCACTGAATGAGATTCAATCCCTGTCACTGACTGTAGTTCAATCCCTGTCACAGACTGAGATTCACTTCCTGTCACTGAATGAGATTCAATCCCTGTCACTGACTGAGGGTCAATCCCTGTCACTGACTGAGGCTCAATCACTGTCACAGACTGAGATTGAATCCCTACCACTGACTGAGATTCAATCCCCGTAACTAACTGAAATTCAATCTCTGTCACTAACTGAGATTCAATCCCTGTCACTGACTGAGATTCAATCCCTGTCACTGTCTGCGGATCAATCCCTGTCACTGACTGAAGTTCAATTCCTGTCACAGACTGAGATTCAATCCCTGTAACTGACGGAGATTCAATTTCTGTCACTGAATGAGATTCAATCCCTGTCACTGACTGAGGTTTAATCCCTGTCACTAACTGAGATTAAATCCCTGTCACTGACTGAGGGTCAATCCCGGTCACTGACTAAGGTTCAATCCCTGTCACAGACTGAGATTCAATCCCTGTCACTGTCTGAGATTCAATCACTGTCACTGACTAAGGTTCAATACCTGTCACTGACGGAGGTTCTATCCCTGTCACTGATTGAGATTCAATTCCTGTCACTGTCTGAGGTTCAATCCCTGTCACTGACTGAGATTGAATCCCATTTAACTAACTGAAATTCAATCCCTGTCACTGACTGAGGTTCAATTCCTGTCACTGATGGACGTTCAATCACTGTCACTGACTGAGATTCAATCCCTGTCACTGACTGAGATTCAATCCCTGTTACTGTCTGCGGGTCAATTCCAGTCACTGACTGAGATTAATCCCTGTCACTAACTGAGATTCAATCCCTGTCACTGACTTAGGCTCCATCCCTGTCACTGACTGAAAATCAATCCCTGTCACTGACATTAGTTCAATCCCTGTCACAGACTGAGATTCAATCCCTGTCACTGACTGAGATTCAATCGCTGTCACTGACTGAGGTTCAATGGCTGTCACAGACAGAGATTCAATCACTGCCACTGACTGAGATTCAATCCCTGTCACTGATTGAGATTCAATCCCAGTCACTGTTTGAGATTCAATCCCAGTCACTGACTGAGGGTCAATCCCTGTCACTGATGAAGGCTCAAGCCCTGTCACTGACTGCGATTCAATCACAGTCATAGACTGAGATTGAATCCCTGTCACAGACTGAGGTTCAATCCCTGTCACTGATTGAGGTTCAATCGCTTACACTGACTCATGTTCAATCCCTGTCACTGACTGTTGCTTAATCCCTGTCACTGACTGATGTTCAATCCCACTCACTGACTGACATTCAATCCCTGTCACTGACTGAATTTCAATCCCTCTCACGGACTGAGATTCAATCCCTCTCATTGACTGAGATTCACTCCCTGTCACTGACTGAGATTTAATCCCTGTCACTAACTGAGGCTCAATCCTTGTCACTGACTGAAGTTCAATCCCTGTCACAGACTGAGATTCATCCCTGTCACTGACTGAGATTCAATCCCTGTCACTCTCTGAGGGTCAATCCCTGTCACTTACTGAGGCTCAATCCCTATCACTGACTGAGGCTCAATCCCTGTCACTGATTGAGTTTCAATCCCTGTCACTGTCTGAGGGTCAATCCCTGACACTAACTGAGATTCAATCCCTGTCACTGACTGAGGTTCAATCCCTGTCACTGACTGAAGTTCAATCCCTGTCACTAACTGAGATTCAATCTCTGTCACTGACTGAGGGTCAATCCCGATCACTGACTAAGGTTCAATCCCTGTCACTGACTGAGGTTCACTCCCTGTCACAGACTGAGATTCAATCCCTGTCACTGTCTGAGATTCAATCACTGTCACTGACTGAGATTCAATCCCTGTCACTGACTGAGGTTCAATCACTGTCACTGACGGAGGTTCAATCCCTGTCACTGATTGAGATTCAATTCCTGTCACTGTCTGAGGTTCAATCCTTTTCACTGACTGAGATTGATTCCCATTTAACGAACTGAAATTCAATCCCTGTCACTGACTGAGGTTCAATCCCTCTCACTGACTGAGATTCAATCCAAGTCACTGACTGAGATTAAATCCATGTCACTGTCTGCGGGTCAATTCCAGTCACTGACATGAGATTAAATCTCTGTCACTAACTGAGATTAAATACCTGTCACTGACTGAGGCTCAATCCTTGTCACTGTCTGATAATCAATCCCTGTCACTGACTGTAGTTCACTCCCGGTCACAGACTGAGATTCAATCCCTGTCACTGACTGAGATTCAATACCTGTCACTGATTGTGTTTCAATCCCAGTCACAGACTGAGATTCACTTCCTGTCACTGAAAGAGATTCAATCCCTGTCACTGACTGCGATTCAATCACAGTCATAGTCTGAGATTGAATCCCTGTCACAGACTGAGGTTCAATCCCTGTCACTGATTGAGGTTCAATCGCTTTCACTGACTCATGTTCAATCGCTGTCACTGACTGAGGCTCAATCCCTGTCACTGATTGAGTTTCAATCCCTGTCACTGTCTGAGGGTCAATCCCTGACACTAACTGAGATTCAATCCCTGTCACTGACTGTGGGTCAATCCCGATCACTGACTAAGGTTCAATCCCTGTCACTGACTGAGGTTCACTCCCACTCACTGACTGAGATTAAATCCCTGTCACTTTCTGAATTTCAATCCCTCTCACTGACTGAGATTCAATCCCTCTCACTGACTGAGACACAATCCCTGTCACTGACTGAGATTCAAACCCTGTCACTGACTGAGATTCAATCCCTGTCACTGTCTGAGGGTCAATGCCAATCACTGACTGAGATTGAATCTCTGTCACTGATGGAGGTTCAATCCCTGTCACTTACTCAGGCTCAATCCCTGTCACTGACTGAGATTCAATACCTGTCACTGACGGAGGTTCAATCCCTGTCACTCATTGAGGCTCAATCCTGTCACTGATTGAGATTCAATCCCTGTCACTGTCTGAGGGTCAATGCCAGTTACTGACTGAGATTGAATCCCTGTCACTAACTGAGATTCAATCCCTGTCACTAACTGAGATTAAATCCCTGTCACTGACTGAGGGTCAATCCCGGTCACTGACTAAGGTTCAATCACTGTCACTGACAGAGGTTCAATCCCTGTCACAGACTGAGATTCAATTTCTGTCACTGAATGAGATTCAATCCCTGTCACTGACTGAGGTTCAATCCCTGTCACTATCTGAGATTAAATCCCTGTCACTGACTGTGGGTCAATCCCGGTCACTGACTAAGGTTCAATCCCTGTCACTGACTGCGATTCAATCACAGTCATAGACTGAGATTGAATCCCTGTCACAGACTGAGGTTCAATCCCTGTCACTGACTGAGATTCAATCCCTGTCACTGACTGAGGTTCAATCCCTGTCAATGTCTGCAGGTCAATCCCAGTCACTGACTGAGATTAAATCCCTGTCACTAACTGAGGCTCAATCCTTGTCACTGACTGAAGTTCAATCCCAGTCACAGACTGAGATTCATCCCTGTCACTGACTGAGATTCAATCCCTGTCACTCTCTGAGGGTCAATCACAGTCACTTACTGAGGCTCAATCCCTGTCACTGACTGAGGCTCAATCCCTGTCACTGATTGAGTTTCAATCCCTGTCACTGTCTGAGGGTCAATCCCTGACACTATCTGAGATTCAATCCCTGTCACTGACTGAGGATCAATCCCTGTCACTAACTGAGATTAAATCCCTGTCACTGACTGAGGGACAATCCCGATCATTGACTAAGGTTCAATCCCTGTCACTGACTGAGGTTCACTCCCTGTCACAGACTGAGATTCAATCCCTGTCACTGTCTGAGATTCAATCACTGTCACTGACTGAGATTCAATCCCTGTCACTGACTGACGTTCAATCACTGTCACTGACGGAGGTTCAATCCCTGTCACTGATTGTGATTCAATTCCTGTCACTGTCTGAGGTTCAATCCTTTTCACTGACTGAGATTGAATCCCATTTAACGAACTGAAATTCAATCCCTGTCACTGACTGAGGTTGAATCCCTGTCACTGACTGAGATTCAATCCCTGTCACTGACTGAGATTAAATCCATGTCACTGTCTGCGGGTCAATTCCAGTCACTGACATGAGATTAAATCCCTGTCACTAACTGAGATTAAATCCCTGTCACTGACTGAGGCTCAATCCCTGTCACTGACTGTAGTTCAATCCCTGTCACAGACTGAGATTCAATCCCTGTCACTGACTGAGATTCAATCCCTGTCATTGATTGTGATTCAATCCCAGTCACAGAATGAGTTCACTTCCTGTCACTGAAAGAGATTCAATCCCTGTCACTGACTGCGATTCAATCAAAGTCATAGACTGAGATTGAATCCCTGTCACAGACTGAGGTTCAATCCCTGTCACTGATTGAGGTTCAATCGCTATCACTGACTCATGTTCAATCGCTGTCACTGACTGTTGCTTAATCCCTGTCACTGACTAATGTTCAATCCCACTCACTGACTGAGATTAAATCCCTGTCTCTTTCTGAATTTCAATCCCTCTCACTGACTGAGATTCAATCCCTCTCACTGACTGAGATTCAATCCCTGTCACTGACTGAGATTCAAACCCTGTCACTGACTGAGATTCAATCCCTGTCACTGACTGAGATTCAAACCCTGTCACTGACTGAGATTGAATCTCTGTCACTGACGGAGGTTCAATCCCTGTCACTTACTCAGGCTCAATCCCTGTCACTGACTGAGATTCAATACCTGTCACTGACGGAGGTTCAATCCCTGTCACTCATTGAGGCTCAATCCTGTCACTGATTGAGATTCAATCCCTGTCACTGTCTGAGGGTCAATGCCAGTTACTGACTGAGATTGAATCCCTGTCACTAACTGAGATTCAATCCCTGTCACTAACTGAGATTAAATCCCTGTCACTGACTGAGGGTCAATCCCGGTCACTGACTAAGGTTCAATCCCTGTCACTGACTGAGGTTCAATCCCTGTCACAGACTGTGATTCAATCCCTGTAACTGACTGAGATTTAATTTCTGTCACTGAATGAGATTCAATCCTTGTCACTGACAGAGGTTCAATCCCTGTCACTAACTGAGATTAAATCCCTGTCACTGACTGAGGGTCAATCCCGGTCACTGACTAAGGTTCAATCCCTGTCACTGACTGCGATTCACTCAAAGTCATAGACTTAGATTGAATCCCTGTCACAGACTGAGGTTCAATCCCTGTCACTGATTGAGGTTCAATCGCTTTCACTGACTCATGTTCAATCCCTGTCACTGACTGTTGCTTAATGCCTGTCACTGACTTATGTTCAATTCCACTCACTGACTGAGGTTAAATCCCTGTCACTAACTGAGGCTCAATCTCTGTCACTGACTGAGGTTCAATCCCTGTCACTGATGGAGGTTCAATCACTGTCACTGACTGAGATTCAATCCCTGTCACTGACTGAGATTCAATCCCTGTCACTGTCTGCGGGTCAATTCCAGTCACTGACTGAGATTAATCCCTGTCACTAACTGAGATTCAATCCCTGTCACTGACTGAGGCTCCATCCCTGTCACTGACTGAGAATCATTCCCTGTCACAGACACAGATTCAATCACTGCCACTGACTGAGATTCAATCCCTGTCACTGTGTGAGGGTCAATCCCTGTCACTGATGGAGGCTCAATCCCTGTCACTGACTGCGATTCAATCACAGTCATAGACTGAGATTGAATCCCTGTCACAGACTGAGGTTCAATCCCTGTCACTGATTGAGGTTCAATCGCTTTCACTGAATCATGTTCAATCCCTGTCACTGACTGTTGCTTAATCCCTGTCACTGACAGATGTTCAATTCCACTCACTGACTGAGATTAAATCCCTGTCACTAACTGAGGCTCAATCCCTGTCACTGACTGAGAATCAATCCCTGTCACTGACTGAAGTTCAATCCCTGTCACTGACTGAGGATCACTCCCTGTAACTGACGGAGATTCAATTTCTGTCACAGACTGAGATTCAATCCTGTCACTGACTGAGATTCAATCCCTGTCACTGACTGAGGTTCAATCCCTGTCACAGACACAGATTCAATCACTGCCACTGACTGAGATTCAATCCCTGTCACTGTGTGAGGGTCAATCCCTGTCACTGATGGAGGCTCAATCCCTGTCACTGACTGCGATTCAATCACAGTCATAGACTGAGATTGAATCCCTGTCACAGACTGAGGTTCAATCCCTGTCACTGATTGAGGTTCAATCGCTTTCACTGAATCATGTTCAATCCCTGTCACTGACTGTTGCTTAATCCCTGTCACTGACAGATGTTCAATTCCACTCACTGACTGAGATTAAATCCCTGTCACTAACTGAGGCTCAATCCCTGTCACTGACTGAGAATCAATCCCTGTCACTGACTGAAGTTCAATCCCTGTCACTGACTGAGGTTCAATCCCTGTAACTGACGGAGATTCAATTTCTGTCACTGAATGAGATTCAATCCCTGTCACTGACTGAGGTTCAATCCCTGTCACTAACTGAGATTAAATGCCTCTCACTGACTGAGGGTCAATCCCGGTCACTGACTAAGGTTCAATCCCTGTCACTGACTAAGGTTCAATCCCTGTCACTGACGGAGGTTCAATCCCTGTCACTGATGGAGATTCAATTCCTGTCACTGTCTGAGGTTCAATCCCTGTCACTGACTGAGATTGAATTCCATTCAACGAACTGAAATTCAATCCCTGTCACCTACTGAGATTCAATCCCTGTCACTGATGGAGGTTCAATCCCTGTCACTGACTGAGACTCAATCCCTGTCACTGACTGAGATTCAATGCCTTTCACTGTCTGCGGGTCAATTCCACTCACTGACTGAGATTAAATCCCTGTCACTAACTGAGATACAATCCCTGTCACTGACTGAGGCTCAATCCTTGTCACTGACTGAGAATCAATCCCTGTCACTGACTGTAGTTCAATCCCTGTCACAGACTGAGAATCAATCCCTGTCACTGACTGTAGTTCAACCCCTGTCACTGACTGTAGTTCAACCCCTGTCACTGACTGAGATTCAATCCCTGTCACTGATTGAGATTCATTCCCTGTCACAGACTGAGATTCACTTCCTGTCACTGAATGAGATTCAATCCCGGTCACTGACTGAGGCTCAATCCTTGTCACTGACTGAGAATCAATCCCTGTCACTGACTGTAGTTCAATCCCTGTCACAGACTGAGATTTAATCCCTGTCACTGATTGAGATTCATTCCCAGTCACAGACTGAGATTCACTTCCTGTCACTGAATGAGATTCAATCCCTGTCACTGACTGAGGCTCAATCCTTGTCCCTAACTGAGAATCAATCCCTGTCACTGACTGTAGTTCAATCCCTGTCACTGACTGAGATTCACTTCCTGTCACTGAATGAGATTCAATCCCTGTCACTGACTGAGGGTCAATCCCTGTCACTGACTAAGATTCAATCACTGTCACAGACTGAGATTGAATCCCTGCCACTGACTGAGATTCAATCCCTGTAACTAACTGAAATTCAATCTCTGTCACTATCTGAGATTCAATCCCTGCCACTGACTGAGATTCAATCCCTGTCACTGTCTGCGGATCAATCCCAGTCACTGACTGAGATTAAATCCCTGTCACTAACTGAGGCTCAATCCCTGTCACTGACTGAGAATCAATCCCTGTCACTGACTGAAGTTCAATCCCTGTCACAGACTGAGATTCAATCCCTGTAACTGACGGAGATTCAATTTCTGTCACTGAATGAGATTGAATCCCTGTCACTGACTGAGATTAAATCCCTGTCACTGACTGAGGGTCAATCCCGGTCACTGACTAAGGTTCAATCCCTGTCACAGACTGAGATTCAATCCCTGTCACTGTCTGAGATTCAATCACTGTCACTGACTAAGGTTCAATCCCTGTCACTGATTGAGATTCAATTCCTGTCACTGTCTGAAATTCAATCCCTGTCACTGACTGAGATTGAATCCCATTTAACTAACTGAAAATCAATCCCTGTCACTGACTGAGGTTCAATCCCTGTCACTGATGGACGTTCAATCACTGTCACTGACTGAGATTCAATCCCTGTCACTGACTGAGATTCAATCCCTGTCACTGACTGAGGTTCAATCCCTGTCACAGACCCAGATTCAATCACTGCCACTGACTGACATTCAATCCCTGTCACTGTGTGAGGGTCAATCCCTGTCACTGATGGAGGCTCAATCCCTGTCACTGACTGCGATTCAATCACAGTCATAGACTGAGATTGAATCCCTGTCACAGACTGAGGTTCAATCCCTGTCACTGATTGAGGTTCAATCGCTTTCACTGACTCATGTTCAATCCCACTCACTGACTGAGATTCAATCCCTGTCACTGACTGAATTTCAATCCCTCTTTCTGACTGAGATTCAATCCCTCTCACTGACTGAGATTCAATCCCTGTCACTGACTGAGATTCAATCCCTGTCACTGACTGAGATTCAATTCCTGTCACTGTCTGCAGGTCAATCCCAGTCACTGACTGAGATTAAATCCCTGTCACTAACTGAGGCTCAATCCCTGTCACTGACTGAAGTTCAATCCCTGTCTCAGACTGAGATTCAATCCCTGTCACTGACTGAGATTCAATCGCTGTCACTGTCTGAGGGTCAATCCCTGTCACTTACTGAGGCTCAATCCCTGTCACTGACTGAGATTCAATCCCTGTCACTGACGGAGGTTCAATCCCTGTCACTTACTGAGGCTCAATCCCTGTCACTCATTGAGTCTCAATCCTGTGACTGATTGAGATTCAATCCCTGTCACTGTCTGAGGGTCAATCCCTGTCACTAACTGAGATTCAATCCCTGTCACTGACTGAGGTACAATCCCTGTCACTAACTGAGATTAAATCCCTGTCACTGACTGAGGGTCAATTCCGATCACTGACTCCGGTTCAATCCCTGTCACTGACTGAGGTTCAATCCCTGTCACAGTCTGAGATTCAATCCCTGTCACTGTCTGAGATTCAATCACTGTCACTGACTAAGGTTCAATCCCTGTCACTGACGGAGGTTCAATCCCTGTCACTGATTGAGATTCAATTCCTGTCACTGTCTGAGGTTCAATCCTTTTCACTGACTGAGATTGAATCCCATTTAACGAACTGAAATTCAATCCCTGTCACTGACTGTGGTACAATCCCTGTCACTGACTGAGGCTCAATCCTTGTCACTGACTGAGAATCAATCCCTGTCACTAACTGTAGTTCAATCCCTGTCACAGACTGAGATTCAATCCCAGTCACAGACTGAGATTCACTTCCGGTCACTGAATGAGATTCAATCCCTGTCACTGACTGAGGGTCAATCCCTGTCACTGATGGCGGCTCACTCCCTGTCACTGACTGCGATTCAATCACAGTCATAGACTGAGATTGAATCCCTGTCACAGACTGAGGTTCAATCCCTGTCACTGATTGAGGTTCAATCGCTTTCACTGACTCATGTTCAATCGATGTCACTGACTGATGCTTAATCCCTGTCACTGACTAATGTTCAATCCCACTCACTGACTGAGATTCAATCCCTGTCACTGACTGCGATTCAATCCCTGTCACTGACTGAGATTCAATCCCTGTCACTGACTGAGATTCAATCCCTGTCACTGTCTGAGGGTCAATGCCAATCACTGACTGAGATTGAATCCCTGTCACTGACGGAGGTTCAATCCCTGTCACTTACTCAGGCTCAATCCCTCTCACTGACTGAGATTCAATACCTGTCACTGACGGAGGTTCAATCCCTGTCACTCATTGAGAGTCAATCCTGTCACTGATTGAGATTCTATCCCTGTCACTGTCTGAGGGTCAATGCCAGTTACTGACTGAGATTGAATCCCCGTCACTGACTGAGGTTCAATCCCTGTCACGGATTGAGGTTCAATCGCTTTCACTGTCTCATGTTCAATCGCTGTCACTGACTGATGCTTCATCCCTGTCACTGACTGAGATTCAATTCCATTCACTGATTGAGATTCAATCCCTGTCGCTGACTGCAATTCTATGCCTGTCAATGACTGAGCTTTCATTCCTATCACTGACTGAGCGTCAATCCCTGTCATTGACTGAGATTCAATCCCTGTCACTGACTGAGGTTCAGTCGCTGTCATTGACTGAGATTCAATCCCTGTCACTGACTGCGATTCAATCCCTGTCAGTGACGGAGGATCAATCCCTGTCACTGACTGAGTGTCAATCCCTGTCACTGACTGAGGCTCAATCCCTGTCACTGACTGAGGCTCAATCCCTGACACTGTCTGAGGGTCAATCCCCAGTCACTGACTGAGATTCAATTGCTGTCACCAACTGAAAATCAATCCCTGTCACCGAGTGATTCTCAATCCCTGTCACTGACTGAGATTGAATCCCTGTCAATGACTGAGGTTCAATCCCTGTCACAGACTGAGATTCAATTCCTGTCACTTTCTGATATTCAATCCCTGTCACTGACTAAGGTTCAATCCCTGTCACTGACTAAGGTTCAATCCCTGTCACTGACGGAGGTTCAATCCCTGTCACTGATGGAGATTCAATTCCTGTCACTGTCTGAGGTTCAATCCCTGTCACTGACTGAGATTGAATTCCATTCAACGAACTGAAATTCAATCCCTGTCACCTACTGAGATTCAATCCCTGTCACTGATGGAGGTTCAATCCCTGTCACTGACTGAGACTCAATCCCTGTCACTGACTGAGATTCAATGCCTTTCACTGTCTGCGGGTCAATTCCACTCACTGACTGAGATTAAATCCCTGTCACTAACTGAGATACAATCCCTGTCACTGACTGAGGCTCAATCCTTGTCACTGACTGAGAATCAATCCCTGTCACTGACTGTAGTTCAATCCCTGTCACAGACTGAGAATCAATCCCTGTCACTGACTGTAGTTCAACCCCTGTCACTGACTGTAGTTCAACCCCTGTCACTGACTGAGATTCAATCCCTGTCACTGATTGAGATTCATTCCCTGTCACAGACTGAGATTCACTTCCTGTCACTGAATGAGATTCAATCCCGGTCACTGACTGAGGCTCAATCCTTGTCACTGACTGAGAATCAATCCCTGTCACTGACTGTAGTTCAATCCCTGTCACAGACTGAGATTTAATCCCTGTCACTGATTGAGATTCATTCCCAGTCACAGACTGAGATTCACTTCCTGTCACTGAATGAGATTCAATCCCTGTCACTGACTGAGGCTCAATCCTTGTCCCTAACTGAGAATCAATCCCTGTCACTGACTGTAGTTCAATCCCTGTCACTGACTGAGATTCACTTCCTGTCACTGAATGAGATTCAATCCCTGTCACTGACTGAGGGTCAATCCCTGTCACTGACTAAGATTCAATCACTGTCACAGACTGAGATTGAATCCCTGCCACTGACTGAGATTCAATCCCTGTAACTAACTGAAATTCAATCTCTGTCACTATCTGAGATTCAATCCCTGCCACTGACTGAGATTCAATCCCTGTCACTGTCTGCGGATCAATCCCAGTCACTGACTGAGATTAAATCCCTGTCACTAACTGAGGCTCAATCCCTGTCACTGACTGAGAATCAATCCCTGTCACTGACTGAAGTTCAATCCCTGTCACAGACTGAGATTCAATCCCTGTAACTGACGGAGATTCAATTTCTGTCACTGAATGAGATTGAATCCCTGTCACTGACTGAGATTAAATCCCTGTCACTGACTGAGGGTCAATCCCGGTCACTGACTAAGGTTCAATCCCTGTCACAGACTGAGATTCAATCCCTGTCACTGTCTGAGATTCAATCACTGTCACTGACTAAGGTTCAATCCCTGTCACTGATTGAGATTCAATTCCTGTCACTGTCTGAAATTCAATCCCTGTCACTGACTGAGATTGAATCCCATTTAACTAACTGAAAATCAATCCCTGTCACTGACTGAGGTTCAATCCCTGTCACTGATGGACGTTCAATCACTGTCACTGACTGAGATTCAATCCCTGTCACTGACTGAGATTCAATCCCTGTCACTGACTGAGGTTCAATCCCTGTCACAGACCCAGATTCAATCACTGCCACTGACTGACATTCAATCCCTGTCACTGTGTGAGGGTCAATCCCTGTCACTGATGGAGGCTCAATCCCTGTCACTGACTGCGATTCAATCACAGTCATAGACTGAGATTGAATCCCTGTCACAGACTGAGGTTCAATCCCTGTCACTGATTGAGGTTCAATCGCTTTCACTGACTCATGTTCAATCCCACTCACTGACTGAGATTCAATCCCTGTCACTGACTGAATTTCAATCCCTCTTTCTGACTGAGATTCAATCCCTCTCACTGACTGAGATTCAATCCCTGTCACTGACTGAGATTCAATCCCTGTCACTGACTGAGATTCAATTCCTGTCACTGTCTGCAGGTCAATCCCAGTCACTGACTGAGATTAAATCCCTGTCACTAACTGAGGCTCAATCCCTGTCACTGACTGAAGTTCAATCCCTGTCTCAGACTGAGATTCAATCCCTGTCACTGACTGAGATTCAATCGCTGTCACTGTCTGAGGGTCAATCCCTGTCACTTACTGAGGCTCAATCCCTGTCACTGACTGAGATTCAATCCCTGTCACTGACGGAGGTTCAATCCCTGTCACTTACTGAGGCTCAATCCCTGTCACTCATTGAGTCTCAATCCTGTGACTGATTGAGATTCAATCCCTGTCACTGTCTGAGGGTCAATCCCTGTCACTAACTGAGATTCAATCCCTGTCACTGACTGAGGTACAATCCCTGTCACTAACTGAGATTAAATCCCTGTCACTGACTGAGGGTCAATTCCGATCACTGACTCCGGTTCAATCCCTGTCACTGACTGAGGTTCAATCCCTGTCACAGTCTGAGATTCAATCCCTGTCACTGTCTGAGATTCAATCACTGTCACTGACTAAGGTTCAATCCCTGTCACTGACGGAGGTTCAATCCCTGTCACTGATTGAGATTCAATTCCTGTCACTGTCTGAGGTTCAATCCTTTTCACTGACTGAGATTGAATCCCATTTAACGAACTGAAATTCAATCCCTGTCACTGACTGTGGTACAATCCCTGTCACTGACTGAGGCTCAATCCTTGTCACTGACTGAGAATCAATCCCTGTCACTAACTGTAGTTCAATCCCTGTCACAGACTGAGATTCAATCCCAGTCACAGACTGAGATTCACTTCCGGTCACTGAATGAGATTCAATCCCTGTCACTGACTGAGGGTCAATCCCTGTCACTGATGGCGGCTCACTCCCTGTCACTGACTGCGATTCAATCACAGTCATAGACTGAGATTGAATCCCTGTCACAGACTGAGGTTCAATCCCTGTCACTGATTGAGGTTCAATCGCTTTCACTGACTCATGTTCAATCGATGTCACTGACTGATGCTTAATCCCTGTCACTGACTAATGTTCAATCCCACTCACTGACTGAGATTCAATCCCTGTCACTGACTGCGATTCAATCCCTGTCACTGACTGAGATTCAATCCCTGTCACTGACTGAGATTCAATCCCTGTCACTGTCTGAGGGTCAATGCCAATCACTGACTGAGATTGAATCCCTGTCACTGACGGAGGTTCAATCCCTGTCACTTACTCAGGCTCAATCCCTCTCACTGACTGAGATTCAATACCTGTCACTGACGGAGGTTCAATCCCTGTCACTCATTGAGAGTCAATCCTGTCACTGATTGAGATTCTATCCCTGTCACTGTCTGAGGGTCAATGCCAGTTACTGACTGAGATTGAATCCCCGTCACTGACTGAGGTTCAATCCCTGTCACGGATTGAGGTTCAATCGCTTTCACTGTCTCATGTTCAATCGCTGTCACTGACTGATGCTTCATCCCTGTCACTGACTGAGATTCAATTCCATTCACTGATTGAGATTCAATCCCTGTCGCTGACTGCAATTCTATGCCTGTCAATGACTGAGCTTTCATTCCTATCACTGACTGAGCGTCAATCCCTGTCATTGACTGAGATTCAATCCCTGTCACTGACTGAGGTTCAGTCGCTGTCATTGACTGAGATTCAATCCCTGTCACTGACTGCGATTCAATCCCTGTCAGTGACGGAGGATCAATCCCTGTCACTGACTGAGTGTCAATCCCTGTCACTGACTGAGGCTCAATCCCTGTCACTGACTGAGGCTCAATCCCTGACACTGTCTGAGGGTCAATCCCCAGTCACTGACTGAGATTCAATTGCTGTCACCAACTGAAAATCAATCCCTGTCACCGAGTGATTCTCAATCCCTGTCACTGACTGAGATTGAATCCCTGTCAATGACTGAGGTTCAATCCCTGTCACAGACTGAGATTCAATTCCTGTCACTTTCTGATATTCAATCCCTGTCACAGACTGAGATTCACTCCCTGTCACTGTTGGAGGTTCAATGCCTGTCATTGGCTGAGATTCACTTCCTGTCACTGACTGAGGTTCAATCCCTGTCACAGACTGAGGTTCAATCCCTGTCACTGACGGAGGATCAATACCTGTCACTGACAGAGCGTCAATCCCTGTCCCTGACTTAGGTTCAATTCCTGTCACTGACTGAGTCTCAATCCCTATCACTGACTTTGGTTCAATCCCTGTCACTAACTGAGATTCAATCCCTGATACTGTCTGAGATTCAATCCCTGTCACTGTCTGAGGGTCAATCCCCAGTCACTGACTGAGATTCAATTGCTGTCACTAACTGAAAATCAATCCCTGTCACCGAGTGATTCTCAATCCCTGTCACTAACTGAGATTAAATCCCTGTCACTAACTGAGATTCAATCCCTGTCACTAACTGAGATTAAATCCCTTTCACTAACTGAGATTCAATCCCTGTCACTAACTGAGATTCAATCCTTGTCACTAACTGAGATTCAATCCCTGTCATTGACTGTGGCTGAATCCCTGCCACTGACTGAGATTCAATCCCTTTCACTGACTGAGGTTCAATCCCTGTCACAGACTGAGATTCAAACCCTGTCGCTGACTGAGGTTCAATCCCTGTCACTAGTTGAGATTCACTTCCTGTCACAGACTGAGGCTCAATCCCTGTCACTGACTGATATTCAATCCCTGTCACTGTCTGAGGTTCAATGCCAGTCACTGACTGAGTTTGAATCCCTGTCACTACCTGAGATTCAATCCCTGTCACTGACTGAGGTTCAATCCCTGTCACAGACTGAGATTCAATCCCTGTCACTGACTGAGGGTCAATGCCTCTATATTGGGGAGACGGGCCGCCTACTTGCGGAGCGTTTCAGGGAACACCTCTGGGACACCCGGACCGAACAACCCAACCACCCTGTAGCTCAACATTTCAATTCCCCCTCCCACTCCACCCAGGATATGCAGGTCTTTGGACTCCTCCATCGTCAGACCACAGCGAAACGACGGTTGGAGGAAGAACGCCTCATCTTCCGGCTAGGAACCCTCCAACCACAAGGGTTGAACTCGGATTTCACCAGTTTCCTCATTTCCCCTCCCACCAGCCTGTCTCAGTCAAATCCATCAAATTCAGCACCGCCTTCCTAACCTGCAATCTTCTTCCCGACCTCTCCGCCCCCACCCTAGTCTGACCTATCACCCTCACCTTGACCTCTTTCCACCTATCACATTTCCGACGCCCCTCCCCCAAGTCCCTCCTCCCTATCTTTTATCTTAGCCTGCTGGACCAACTTTCCTCATTCCTGAAGGAGGGCTAATGCCCGAAACGTCGATTCTCCTGTTCCCTAGATGCTGCCTGACCTGCTGCGCTTTTCCAGCAACACATTTCCATCTCTGATCTCCAGCATCTGCAGACCTCACTTTCTCCTCAATACCAGTCACTGACTGAGGTTCAATCCTTGTCACTGATGGAGGTCAATCCCTGTCTCTGACTGAGATTCAATCCTTGTCACTAACTGAGATTCAATTCCTGTCACGAACTGAGATTCAATCCCTGTCACTGATTGAGCTTCAATCCCTGTCACAGACTGAGATTCAATCCCTGTCACTGACTGCGATTCAATCCCAGTCACTGACTGAGTTTCAATCCCTGTCACTGACTGAGATTCAATCCCTCTCACTGACTAAGATTCAATGCCTTTCACTGACTGAGATGAAATTCCTGTCACTGACTGTGATTCAATTCCTGTCACAGACTGCGGTTCAATCCCTGTCACTGACTGAGGTAAAATCCCTGTCACTGACTGAGATTCAATCACTGTCACTGATGGAGGTTCAATCCCTGTCACTGGCTGAGATTCAATCCCTGTCACTGACAGGGATTGAAACTCAGACAGTGACAGAGATTGAATCTCAGTCAGTGTTAGGGAGTGAATCCCAGTCAGTGAGAGGGATTGAATCTCAGTCAGTGAGAGGTTTTGAAATTCAGTCAGTGACAGGGATTGATTCTCAGTCAGTGAGTGGGATTGAACATCAGTCAGTGACAGGGATTAAGCATCAGTCAGTGACAGCGATTGGACATTAGTCAGTGAAAGCGATTGAACCTCAATCAGTGACAGGGATTGAACCTCAGACTGTGACAGGGATTCAATCTCAGTCTCTGACTGTGATTGAATCGCAGTCAATGACAGGGATTGAGCCTCCATCAGTGACAGGGATTGACCCTCAGTCAGTGACTGGGATTGAATCTCAATCAGTGACAGGGATTGACCCGCACACAGTGACAGGGATTGAATCTCAGTCAGTGGCAGTGATTGAATCTCAGTCTGTGACAGGGATTGACCATCAGTCAGTGACAGGGATTGAATCTCAGTCAGTGACAGGGATTGAATCTCAGTCTGTGACAGGGATTGAACTACAGTCAGTGACAGGGATTGATTCTCAGTCAGTGACAGGGATGGAGCCTCAGTCAGTGACAGGGATGGAGCCTCAGTCAGTGACAGGAATTGAATCACAGTAAGTGACAGGAATTCAATCTCAGTTAGTGACAGGGATTTAACCTCCATCAGTGACAGGGATTGAAACTCAGTTAGTGACAGGGATTGAATCTCCGTCAGTGACAGGGATTGAATCTCAGTCAGTGACAGGGATTGAAACTCAGTCAGTGACTGGGATTGAATCGCAGTCAGTGACAGGGATTGAATCTCAGACTGTGACAGAAATTGAATCTCAGTCAATGACACTGATTGAACCTCAGTCAGTGAAAGGGATTGATTCTCAATCAGTGACAGGGAATAAGCATCAGTCAGTGACAGCGATTGAACATGAGTCAGTGACAGGGATTGAACCTCAGTCAGTGACAGGGATTGAACCTCAGTCTGTGACAGGGATTCAATCGTAGTCTGTGACAGGGATTGAATCGCTGTGAGTGACAGGGATTGAGCCTCATTCAGTGACAGGGATTGCCCCTCAGTCAGTGACAGGGTTTAAGAATCAGTCAATGACAGCGATTGACCCTCAATCAGTGACAGGGATTGAACCTCAGTCTGTGACAGGGATTCAATCTCAGTCTGTGACAGGAATTGAATCGCAGTCAGTGACAGGGATTGAGCCTGAATCAGTGACCGGGATCGATCCTCAGTCAGTGACTGGGATTGGGCCTCCACCAGTGACATGGATTGAATCTCAGGCAGTGACAGGGATTGAGCTTCAGTCAGTGACAGGGATTGAGCCTCAGACAGTGAGAGGGATTGAGCCTCATTCAGTGACAGGGATTGAACCTCAGTCAGTGACAGGACATGAATCTCAGCCAGTGACAGGGATTGAACCTCAATCAGTAACAGGGATTGAATCTCAGTCTGTGACAGGGATTGAACCTCAATCAGTGACAGGGATTGAACATTAGTCTGTGACCGGTATTGACCCTCAGTCAGTGACAGGGATTGAATCTCAGTCTGTGACAGGGATTGAATCTCAGTTAGTGACAGGGATTCAATCTCAGTCAGTGGCTGGCATTGACCCACAGACAGTGACAGGGATTGAATCTCAGTCTGTGACATCGATTGAATCGCAGTCAGTGACTGGAATTGAATCTCAATCAGTGTCAGGGATTGAATCTCAATCAGTGACAGGGATTGAATCTCAGTCTGTGACAGGGATTGAATATCAGTCTGTGACAGGGATTGAACCTCAGTTAGTGACAGGGATTGAATCTCAGTCAGTGACAGGTTTTGAGCCTCAGTCAGAGACAGGGATTGAATCTCAATCAGTGACAGGTTTGAATGTCAGTCAGTAACAGGGTTTGAATCTCAGTCAGTGACAGGGACAGAATCTCAGTCAGTGACTACGTTTGAATCTCAGTTATTGACAGGAATTGATTCTCAGTCAGAGACAGGGATTGAATCTCAATCAGTGACAGGATTGAATTTCAGTCAGTGACAGGGATTGAGATTCATTCAGTGACAGGGATTGACCATCAGTCAGTGAAATGAATTGAATCTCAGTCAGTGACAAGGACTGAGACTCAGTCAGTGACAGGGATTGAATCTCAGTCAGTGACAGGGATAGACCATCAATTAGTTACAGGGATTGAATCTCATTCAGTGACAGGGATTGAATCCCAGTCAGTGACAGGGATTCAACCTCAGTCTGTGACAGGTATTGAAACACAATCAGTGACAGGAATTGAATATCAGTCAGTGACAGGGATTGAATCTCAGTCAGAGACAGGAAATGAGCTTCAGTCAGTGACATGGATTGATTCTCAATCAGTGATAGGAATTGAACCTCAGTCAGTGACAGGGATTGAATTTCAGTCAATGTCAGGGATTCAGCCTCAAATAGTGACAGGGATTGAACCTCAGTCAGTGACAGAGATTGAATCTCCATCTGTGACAGGGATTGAACCTCAGTCAGTGACAGGGATTGAATCTCAATCAGTGACAGGGATTGAAACTCAGTCAGTCACAGGGATTGAATCTCAGTTAGTGACAGGGATTGACAATCAGTCAGTGACAGGGATTGAATCTCAGTCAGTGACAGTGATTGACAATCAGTCAGTGACAGAGATTGAATCTCAGTCATTGACTGGGATTGACCCTCAGTCTGTGACAGGGATTGACCCTCAGTCAGTGACATGGATTGAACCGCAGTCAGTGACAGGAATTGAGCCTCAGTCAGTGACAGGGATTGAATCTCAGTCAGTGACAGGGATTGAGCCTCAGTTAGTGACAGGGATTGAGCCTCAGTCAGTGAGAGGGATTGAGCCTCAGTCAGTGACAGGGATTGAATCACAATCAGTGACAGGGATTGAATCTCAGTCAGTGACAGGGATTGAATCTCAGTCAGTGACAGGGATTGACCCGCAGTCAGTGAGAGGGATTGAATCTCAGTCTGTGACAGGGATTGAATATCAGTCTGTGACAGGGATTGAACCTCAGTCAGTGACAGGGATTGAATCTCAGTCTGTGACAGGGATTGAACCTCAGACTGTGACAGGGATTGAATCTCAGTCAGTGACAGGGATTGAATCTCAGTCAGTGACAGGGATTGAATCTCAATCAGTGACAGGGACTGAATCTCAGTCTGTGACAGGGATTGAATATCAGTCTGTGACAGGGATTGAACCTCAGTCAGTGACAGGGAATGAATGTCAGTCTGTGACAGGGATTGAATATCAGTCTGTGACAGGTTTTGAGCCTCAGTCAGTGACAGGGATTGAATCTTAATCAGTGACAGGGATTTAATCTCAATCAGTAACAGGGATTGAATCTCATTCAGTGACAGGGATTGAATCTCAGTCAGTGACAGGAATGGAACATCAGTCAGTGACAGGGATTGACCCTCAGTCAGTGACTGGGTTTGAATCTCAGTCAGTGACAGGGATTGAACCTCAGTCAGTGACAGGGATTGAACCTCAGTCAGTGAGAGGAATTGAATCTCAATCAGTGAGAGGGATTGAGCCACAGTCAGTGACAGGGATTCAATCTCAGTCATTGACATGGATTGACCCTCAGTCAGTGACAGAGAATGAATCTCAGTCAGTGACAGGGATTGACCCTCAGCCTGTGACAGGGATTGAACCTCAGTCAGTGACAGGGATTGAGCCTCAATCAGTGACAGGGTTTGAGCCTCAGGCAGTGACAGGGATTGAATCTCAGTCAGTGACAGGGATTGAATCTCAATCAATGACAGGAATTGAAAATTAGTCCGTGACAGGGATTGAACCTCAGTCAGTGACAAATATTGTACCTTAGTCAGTGACAGGGATTGAATCTCATTCAGTGACAGGGATTGAATCTCAGTCAGTGACTGGAATTGAATCTCAGTCAGTGACAGGAATTGAATCTCAGTCAGTGACAGGGAGTGAGCCTCAGTCAGTGACAAGGATTGAACCTCAGTCTGTGACAGGGATTGAACCTCAGTTAGTGACAGGGATTGAATCACAGTCAGTGACAGGGATTGAACCGCAGTCAGTGACAGGGATTGAACCGCTGTCAGTGACAGGAATTGAATCTTAATCAGTGACAGGGATTGACCCTCAATCAGTAACAGGTTTGAATCTCAGTCAGTGACAGGGACTGAATCTCAGTCAGTGACTAGGTTTGAATCTCAGTTATTGACTGGGATTGAATCTCAGTCAGAGACAGCGATTGAATCTCAGTCGGAGACAGTAATTGAATCTCAGTCAGTGACTGGGATTGAGATTCATTCAGTGACAGGGATTGACCCTCAGTCAGTGAAATGAATTGAATCTCAGTCAGTGACAGGGATTGAACCTCAGTCAGTGACAGGGATTGAGCCTCAATCAGTGACAGGGATTGAGACACAACCAGTACTGGGATTGAATCTCAGTCAGTGACAGGAATTGAATCTCAGTCAGTGACAGGGAGTGAGCCTCAGTCAGTGACAAGGATTGAACCTCAGTCTGTGACAGGGATTGAACCTCAGTTAGTGACAGGGATTGAATCACAGTCAGTGACAGGGATTGAACCGCAGTCAGTGACAGGGATTGAACCGCTGTCAGTGACAGGAATTGAATCTTAATCAGTGACAGGGATTGACCCTCAATCAGTAACAGGTTTGAATCTCAGTCAGTGACAGGGACTGAATCTCAGTCAGTGACTAGGTTTGAATCTCAGTTATTGACTGGGATTGAATCTCAGTCAGAGACAGCGATTGAATCTCAGTCGGAGACAGTAATTGAATCTCAGTCAGTGACTGGGATTGAGATTCATTCAGTGACAGGGATTGACCCTCAGTCAGTGAAATGAATTGAATCTCAGTCAGTGACAGGGATTGAACCTCAGTCAGTGACAGGGATTGAGCCTCAATCAGTGACAGGGATTGAGACACAACCAGTACTGGGATTGAATCTCAGTCAGTGACAGGGATTGAAAATTAGTCCGTGACAGGGATTGAATCTCAGTCAGTGACAAGGATTGAACCTCAGTCAGTGACAGGGAGTGAATCTCAGTCAGTGACTGAAATTGAATCTCAGTCAATGACAGGAATTGTATCTCAGTCAGTGACAGGGAGTGAGCCTCAGTCAGTGACAAGGATTGAACCTCAGTCTGTGACAGGGTTTGAGCCTAATCAATAACAGGGATTGAACCTCAGTCAGTGACAGGGTTTAAATCTCAGTCAGTGACTGGGTTTGAATCTCAGTCAGTGACAGGGACAGAATCTCAGTCAGTGACTGGGTTTGAATCTCAGTTATTGACAGGGATTGAATATCAGTCAGAGACAGGGATTGAATTTCAATCAGTGACAGGGATTGAATCTCAGTCAGTGACAGGGATTGAGATTCATTCTGTGACAGGGATTGACCCTCAGTCAGTGAAGGAATTAAATCTCAGTCAGTGACAGGGATTGAATCTCAGTCAATGACAGGGATTGAACCTTAGTCAGTGAGAGGGATTGAGCCTCAGTCAGTGACAGGGATTGAGCCTCAGTCAGTCATAGGAATTTACCCTGAGACAGTGACAGGGATTGTCATTCAGTCAGTGACAGAGAATGAATCTCAGTCAGTTACAGGGATTGAGCCTCAGTCAGTGACAGGGATTGAATCTCGATCAGTGACAGGGATTGAATCTCAATCAGTGACAGGGATTGACCATCAATCAGTGACAGGGATTGAATCTCAGTCAGTGACAGGGATTGAGCCTCAGTCAGTGGCTGGGGTTGAGCCTCAGTCCGTCATAGGAATTGTCCCTGAAACAGTGACAGGGATTGACATTCAGTCAGTGACAGGGATTGAATCTCAGTCAGTTACAGGGATTGAGCCTCAGACAGTGACAGGGATTGAATCTCAGTCAGTGACAGGGTTTGAATCTGAGTCATTGACATGGATTGACCCTCAGTCTGTGAAAGGGATTGACCCTCAGTCAGTGACAGGGATTGAACCTCAGTCAGTGACAGGAATTGAGCCTCAGTCAGTGACAGAGATTGAATCTCAGTCAGAGACAGGGATTGAATCTCAGTCAGTGACAGGGATTGACCCTCAATCAGTGACAGGGATTGAACCTCGGTCAGTGACAGATATTGAACCTCAGTCAGTGACACACATTGAAACACAGTCCGTGACAGCGGTTGAACCTCAGTCAGTGACAAGAATTGAGCCGCAGTCAGTGACAGGGATTGAATCTCAGTCAGTGACAGGGATTGAATCATATTCAGTGACAGAGATTGAACCTCAGTCAGTGACAGGGATGGAGGCTCAGTCAGTGACATGGATTGAATCTCAATCAGTGACAGGAATTGAACCTCAGTCAGTGATAGGGATTGAATATCAGTCAGTGACAGGAATTGAATCTCAGTCAGAGGCAGGAATTTATATCTCAGTCAGTGGCAGGAATTGAATCTCAGTAAATGATAGGGATTGAATCTCAGTCAGTGACAGGGATTAAACCTCAGTCAGTGACAGGGATTGAATCTCAGTCAGAGACAGGGATTGAATCTCAGTCCGTTGACAGGGATTGAGCCTAAGCCAGTGACAGGGTTTGAGCCTAAGCCAGTGACAGGGTTTGAATCTCAATCAGTGACAGGGACTGAACCTCAGTCAGTGACAGGGATTGAATCTCAGTCCGTGACAGGGATTGTATCTCATCAGTGACAGGGATTGAAACTCAGTCAGGCACAGCGATTGAATCTCAATCAGTGACAGGGATTGAGCCTCAGTCAGTTACAGGGATTGAATCTCAGTCAGAGACAGGGATTGAATCTCAGTCCGTTGACAGGGATTGAGCCTAAGCCAGTGACAGGGTTTGAGCCTAAGCCAGTGACAGGGTTTGAATCTCAATCAGTGACAGGGACTGAACCTCAGTCAGTGACAGGGATTGAATCTCAGTCCGTGACAGGGATTGAGCCTAAGCCAGTGACAGGGTTTGAATCTCAATCAGTGACAGGGATTGAGCCTCAGACTGTGACAGGGATTGAATCTCAGTTCGTGACCGAGATTGATCCTCAGTCAGTGAGAGGGATTGAGCCTCAGTCAGTGACAGGGATTGACCCATAGTCAGTGACAGGGATTGAATCTCAGTCAGTGACAGGGATTTAACCTCAGTCAGTGACAGGGATGGAATCTCAGTCAGTGAAAGGGATTGAGCCTCAATTAGTGACAGGGATGGAGCCTCAGTCAGTGACAGGAAAAGAATCTCAATCAGTGACTGGGATTGAACCTCAGTCAGTGACAGGGATTGAACCTCAGTCAGTGACAGGGATTGAATCTCAGTCAGTGACAGGAAATGAATCTCAGTCAGTGACAGGGATTGACCCAAAGTCAGTGACAGGGATTGAACCTCAGTCAGTGACAGGGATGGAATCTCAATCTGTAGCAGTTATTGTATCACAATAAGGACAGGGATTGAACCTCAGTCAGTGACAGGGATTGAATCTCAATCAGTAACAGGGATATCAATCTCAGTCAGTGACAGACATTGAATCTCAGTCAGTGACAGGAATTGAATCTCAATCAGTGACAGGGATTGAGCCTCAGTCAGTGACAGGGATTGAACCTCAGTCAGTGACAGGGATTGAATCTCAGTCAGTGACAGGGATTGAATCTCATTTAGTGGCAGGTATTGGCGCTCAGAAAGTGACAGGGATTGAATCTTAGTCAGTGACAGTGACTGAGTTTCAGTCAGTGACAGAGATTGAATCTCAGTCTGTGACAGGGATTGAACCTTAGTCAGTGTCAGGGATTGAACCTCGGTCAGTGACAGATATTGAACCTCAGTCAGTGACACACATTGAAACACAGTCCGTGACAGCGGTTGAACCTCAGTCAGTGACAAGAATTGAGCCGCAGTCAGTGACAGGGATTGAATCTCAGTCAGTGACAGGGATTGAATCATATTCAGTGACAGAGATTGAACCTCAGTCAGTGACAGGGATGGAGGCTCAGTCAGTGACATGGATTGAATCTCAATCAGTGACAGGAATTGAACCTCAGTCAGTGATAGGGATTGAATATCAGTCAGTGACAGGAATTGAATCTCAGTCAGAGGCAGGAATTTATATCTCAGTCAGTGGCAGGAATTGAATCTCAGTAAATGATAGGGATTGAATCTCAGTCAGTGACAGGGATTGACCCTCAGTCAGTGAACGGAATTGAATCGCAGTCAGTGACAGGGATTGAATCTCAATCAGTGGCAGGGATTGAATCTCAGGCAGTGACAGGGATTGAATCTCAATCAGTGACAGGGATTGAATCTCAGTCAGTGACAGGGATTGAATCTCGATCAGTGACAGGAATGGAATCTAAGTCTGTGACAGGAATTGAATCTCAGTCAGTGACAGGGAGTGATCCGCAGTCAGTGACAAGAATTGAACCTCAGTTTGTGACAGGGATTAAACCTCAGTTAGTGACAGGGATTTAATCTCAGTCAGAGGCAGGAATTTATATCTCAGTCAGTGGCAGGAATTGAATCTCAGTAAATGATAGGGATTGAATCTCAGTCAGTGACAGGGATTGACCCTCAGTTAGTGAACGGAATTGAATCGCAGTCAGTGACAGGGATTGAATCTCAATCAGTGGCAGGGATTGTATCTCCGGCAGTGACAGGGATTGAATCTCAATCAGTGACATGGATTGAACCTCATTCAGAGACATTTCTTGAACCTCAGTCAGTGTCAGGGATTGAACCTTAGTCAGTGACAGTGATTGAATCTCAGTCAGTGACAGGGATTGAATCTCAGTCAGTGAAAGGGATTGACCCTCAGTCAGTGGCAGGGATTGAACCTCAGTCTGTGACAGGGATTGAATCTCAGTCAGTGACAGGGATTGAATCTCAGAGAGTGACAGGGATTGAATCTCTGTCAGTGACAGGCATTGAATCTCAGTCAGTGAGAGGCATTGAATCTCAGTCAGTGACAGGAATTGAGCCTCAAATAGTGACAGGGATTGACCCTCAGTCAGTGACAGGGATTGAATCTCAGTCAGTGGTAGGAATTGCATCTCAGTCAGTGACAGGGATTGACCCACAGTCAGTGACACGGACTGATCCTTAGTTAGGGACAGACCTTGAATCTCAGTCAGTGACTGGGATTGAGCCTCAGACAGTGACAGGCATTGAATCTCAGTCAGTGACAGGGATTGAGCCTCAGACATTGACAGGGATTGAACCTCAGTCAGTGACAGGGATTGAATCTCAGTCAGTGACACGGATTGAATCTCAGTCAGTGACAGGGATTGCTTCTCAATCAGTGACTGGGATTTAATCTCAGTCAGTGACAGGGATGGAATCTCAGTAAGTGACAGGGATTGAACCTCAGTCAGTGACAGGGATTGCATCTCAATCAGTCACAGGGATTGACGCTCAGAAAGTGTTAGGAATGAAATCTCAATCAGTGACAGGCATAGAATAGCAGTCACTGACAGTGATGGAATCTCAGTCAGTGACAGGGGTTGAATCTCAGTCATTGACAGGGATTGAACCTCAGACATCGACAGGGATTGAATCTCAATCAGTGACTGGGATTGAATCTCAGTCAGTGACAAGCGTTGAATCTCAGTGAGTGACAAAGAATGAACCTCAGTCAGTGACAGGGATTAAATCTCAGTCAGTGACAGGGATTGAATCTCAGTCAATGACAGGGATTGAATCTCAGTCAGAGGCAGGAATTGTATCTCAGTCAGTGGCAGGAATTGAATCTCAGTTAGTGATAGGGATTGAATCTCAGTCAGTGACAGGGATTGAATCTCAGTCAGTGAACGGAAATGAATCGCAGTCAGTGACAGGGATTGAATCTCATTCTGTGACAGGGATTGAACCTCAGACATTGACAGGGATGAAGCCTCCGTCAGTGACACGGTCTGCTCCTCAGTCAGTGACAGAGATTGAATCTCAGTCTGTGACAGGGATTGAATCTCAGTCAGTGACAGGGATTGACCCTCAATCAGTGACAGGGATTGAACCTCGGTCAGTGACAGATATTGAACCTCAGTCAGTGACACACATTGAAACACAGTCCGTGACAGCGGTTGAACCTCAGTCAGTGACAAGAATTGAGCCGCAGTCAGTGACAGGGATTGAATCTCAGTCAGTGACAGGGATTGAATCATTTTAAGTGACAGAGATTGAACCTCAGTCAGTGACAGGGATGGAGGCTCAGTCAGTGACATGGATTGAATCTCAATCAGTGACAGGAATTGAACCTCAGTCAGTGATAGGGATTGAATATCAGTCAGTGACAGGAATTGAATCTCAGTCAGAGGCAGGAATTTATATCTCAGTCAGTGGCAGGAATTGAATCTCAGTAAATGATAGGGATTGAATCTCAGTCAGTGACAGGGATTAAACCTCAGTCAGTGACAGGGATTGAATCTCAGTCAGTGACAGGGATTGAATCTCATCAGTGACAGGGATTGAAACTCAGTCAGGCACAGCGATTGAATCTCAATCAGTGACAGGGATTGAGCCTCAGTCAGTTACAGGGATTGAATCTCAGTCAGAGACAGGGATTGAATCTCAGTCCGTTGACAGGGATTGAGCCTAAGCCAGTGACAGGGTTTGAGCCTAAGCCAGTGACAGGGTTTGAATCTCAATCAGTGACATGGACTGAACCTCAGTCAGTGACAGGGATTGAATCTCAGTCCGTGACAGGGATTGAGCCTAAGCCAGTGACAGGGTTTGAATCTCAATCAGTGCCAGGGATTGAGCCTCAGACTGTGACAGGGATTGAATCTCAGTTCGTGACCGAGATTGATCCTCAGTCAGTGACAGGGATTGAGCCTCAGTCAGTGACAGGGATTGACCCATAGTCAGTGACAGGGATTGAATCTCAGTCAGTGACAGGGATTTAACCTCAGTCAGTGACAGGGATGGAATCTCAGTCAGTGAAAGGGATTGAGCCTCAATTAGTGACAGGGATGGAGCCTCAGTCAGTGACAGGAAAAGAATCTCAATCAATGACTGGGATTGAACCTCAGTCAGTGACAGGGATTGAATCTCAGTCAGTGGTAGGAATTGCATCTCAGTCAGTGACAGGGATTGACCCACAGTCAGTGACACGGACTGATCCTTAGTTAGTGACAGACCTTGAATCTCAGTCAGTGACTGGGATTGAGCCTCAGACAGTGACAGGCATTGAATCCCAGTCAGTGACAGGGATTGAGCCTCAGACATTGACAGGGATTGAACCTCAGTCAGTGACAGGGATTGAATCTCAGTCAGTGACACGGATTGAATCTCAGTCAGTGACAGGGATTGCTTCTCAATCAGTGACTGGGATTTAATCTCAGTCAGTGACAGGGATGGAATCTCAGTAAGTGACAGGGATTGAACCTCAGTCAGTGACAGGGATTGCATCTCAATCAGTCACAGGGATTGACGCTCAGAAAGTGTTAGGAATGAAATCTCAATCAGTGACAGGCATAGAATAGCAGTCACTGACAGTGATGGAATCTCAGTCAGTGACAGGGGTTGAATCTCAGTCATTGACAGGGATTGAACATCAGACATTGACAGGGATTGAATCTCAATCAGTGACTGGGATTGAATCTCAGTCAGTGACAAGCGTTGAATCTCAGTAAGTGTCAGAGAATGAACCTCAGTCAGTGACAGGGATTAAATCTCAGTCAGTGACAGGGACTGAATCTCAGTCAATGACAGGGATTGACCCTCAGATAGTGACACGGACTGAATCTTAGTCAGTGAAAGTGATTAAGTTTCAGTCAGTGATAGGGATTGACCCTCAGTCAGTGTCAGGGATTGAACCTCAGTCAGTGACAGTGATTGAATCTCAGTAAGTGACACAGATTGAAACTCATTCTGTGACAGGGATTGAACCTCAGGCAGTGACGGTGATTAAGCATCAGTCAGTGACAGGATTGAACCTCTTTCAGAGACAGATATTGAACCTCAGTCAGTGTCAGGGTTTGAACCTTAGTCACTGACCGGGATTAACCCTCAGTCAGTGACAGGGATTGAATCTCAGACAGTGACAGGGATTGAACCTCAGTCAGTGACAGGGAATGAACCTCAGTCAGTGACAGGGATTGAACATACGTCAGTGACAGGGATTGAAACTTAGTCAGTGACAGGGATTGAATCTCAGTCTGTGACAGTGATTGAATCTCAGTCTGTGACAGGAATTTAACCTCAGTCAGTGTCAGGGATGAACCTTAGTCAGTGACAGTGATTGAATCTCAGTCAGTGACAGGGATTGAATCTCAGTCAGTGAAAGGGATTGAGCCTCAGTCAGTGACAGAGATTGAATCTCAGGCAGTGACAGGGATTAAATCTCAGTCTGTGACTGGGATTGAACCTCAGTCAGTGATAGGGATTGAATCTCAGTCAGTGACAGGGATTGAGCCTCAGTCAGTGACAGGGATTGAAACTCAGTTAGTGACAGGGATTGATTCTCAGTCAGTGACAGGGATTGACCCTCAGACAGTGACAGGGATTGAATCTCAGTCAGTGACAGGGATTGAATCTCAGTTAGCAAAATGGGATTGAATCTCAGTCAGTGACAGGGATTGAACCTCAGTCAGTGACAGGAATTGAATCTCAATCAGTGACAGGGATTGAACCTCCGTCAGTGACAGGGATTGAACCTCTGTCAGTACAGTGATTGAATCTCAATCAGTGACTGGGATTGAGCCTCAGTCAGTGACAGGGATTGAAACTCAGACAGTGACGATGATTGAATCACAGTCAGTGACAGGGATTCAATCTCAGACAGTGACAGGGATTGAATCTCAGTATTTGACAGGGATTGAACCTCAGTCAGTGACAGGGATTGAATCTCAGTCAGTAACAGGGATTGAGCCTCAATCCGTGACAGGTATTGAGCCTCATGCTGTGACAGGGTTTGATCCTCAGTCAGTGACAGGGATTGAGCCTCAATCAGTGACTGGAATTGAATCTCATTCAGTGACAGGAATTGAATCTCAGTAAGTGACAGGGATTGAATCTCAGTCAGTGACAGGAAATGAATCCCTGTCAGTGACAGGGATTGAATCTCAGTCAGTGACAGGAATTGAATCTCAGTCAGTGACAGGGACTTTATCTCAGTCTGTGACAGGAATTGAATCTCAGTAAGTGACAGGAATTAAATCTCAGTCAGTGTTAGGGATTGAACCTCTGTCGTGACAGGGATTGAACCACAGTTAGTGACAGGGATTGAGCCTCAGTAGGTGACAGGAAGTGAATCTCAGCCAGTGACAGGGATTGAACCTCAATCAGTGACATGGATTGAATCTCAGTCAGTGACAGGGATTGAACCTTAGTCAGTGACAGGGATTGAACCTCAATCAGTGACAGTGATTGAACCTCAGTCAGTGACATGGATTGAATCTCAGTCAGTGACTGGCATTGACCCTCAGACAGTAACATGGATTGAGCCTCAGTCAGTGACAGGGATTGACCCTCATTTAGTGACAGGGATTGAACCTCCATCAGTGACAGGGATTGAACCTCAGTCAGTGACAAGGATTGAATCTCAGCCAGTGACAGGGATTGAACCACAATCAGTGACAGGGATTGAATCTCATTCAGTGACTGGCATTGACCCTCAGACAGTGACATGTATTGAATCTCAGTCAGTGACAGAGATTGAGCCTCAGTCAGAGACACGGATTGAGCCTCAGTAAGTGACAGGGATTGACCCTCAGACAGTGACAGGGATTTAATCTCAGTCAGTGACAGGGATTGAGCCTCAGTCAGTGACAGGGATTGAATCTCGTTTCCTGAGAGGGATTGAACCTCAGTCAGTGACAGGGATTGAGCCTCAGTCAGTGACAGGAAGAGAATCTCAGCCAGTGACAGAGATTGAACCTCAGACAGTGACTGGGATTGACTCTCAGTCTGTGACAGGGATTGAATCTCAGTCAGTGACAGGGAATGAATCTCAGACAGTGACCGGGATTGACTCTCAGTCTGTGACAGGGATTGAATCTCTGTCAGTGACAGGGATTGAATCTCAGACAGTGACAGGCATTGAATCTCAGTCTGTGACAGGGATTGAACCTCATTCAGTGACAGGGATTGAATCTCAGACAGTGACAGGGATTGAATCTCAGTCTGTGACAGGGATTAAACCTCAGTCAGTGACAGGGATTGAATCTCAGTCAGTGAATGGGATTGAATCTCAATTTGTGACTGCAATTGAATCTCTGCCAGTGACCTGGATTGACCCACAGACAGTGACAGGGATTGAATCTCAGTCAGTGAGAGGGATAGAGCCTCAGTCAGTGACAGGGATTGAATCTCATTTCGTGACAGGGATTGAATCTCTGTCAGTGACTGGGATTGACCCTCAGACAGTGACAGCAATTGAATCTCAATCAGTGAGAGGGATTGAACATCCTTTAGTGACAGGGATTGAACCTTAGACAGTGACTGGGATTGAATCTCAGTCAGTGACATCGATTGAGCCTCTGTCAGTGACAGGGATTGAACCTCAGTCAGTGACAAGGATTGACCCTCAGTCAGTGACAGGGATTGAATCTCAGTCAGTGGCAGGGATTGAATCTCAGTCAGTGACAGGGATTGAATCTAAATCTGTTACAGGTATTGACGCTCAGACAGTGATAGGAATGGAATCTCAGTCATTGACAGGCATTGAATCACAGTCAGTGACACGGGTTGAATCTCAGTCAGTGACAGGGATTGAATCTCAGTCAGTGACAGGGATTGAAATTCAGTCAGTGACAGGGATTGAATCTCAGTCAGTCAGTGGGATTGAACATCAGTCAGTGACAGGGATTAAGCATCAGTCAGTGACAGTGATTGAACATGAGTCAGTGACAGCGATTGAACCTCAGTCAGTGACAGGGATTGAACCACATCTGTGACAGGGATTCAACCTCAGTCTGTGACATGGATTGAATCGCAGTTCGTGACAGGGATTGAATCTCTGTCAGTGATTGGGACTGATCCTCACACAGTAACAGGGATTGAATCTCAGTCAGTGACTGGGATTGAAACTTAGTTAGTGACAGGGATTGATTCTCAGTCAGTGACAGGGATGTAACCTCCATCAGTGACAGGGATTGAACCTCAGTCAGTGAAAGGGATTGAATCTCGGTCAGTGACAGGGATTGAATCTCAGTCTGTGACAGGGATTGAATCTCAGTCAGTGACAGGGATTGAATCTCAGTTAGTGACAGGGATTGAACATCCTTTAGTGACAGGGATTGAACCTTAGACAGTGACAGGGATAGAATCTCAGTCAGTGACATCGATTGAGCCTCTGTCAGTGACAGGAATTGAACCTCAGTCAGTGACAAGGATTGACCCTCAGTCAGTGACAGGGATTGAATCTCAGTCAGTGGCAGGGATTGAATCTCAGTCAGTGACAGGGATTGAATCTAAATCTGTTACAGGTATTGACGCTCAGACAGTGATAGGAATGGAATCTCAGTCATTGACAGGCATTGAATCACAGTCAGTGACACGGGTTGAATCTCAGTCAGTGACAGGGATTGAATCTCAGTCAGTGACAGGGATTGAAATTCAGTCAGTGACAGGGATTGAATCTCAGTCAGTCAGTGGGATTGAACATCAGTCAGTGACAGGGATTAAGCATCAGTCAGTGACAGGGATTGAACCACAGTCTGTGACAGGGATTCAACCTCAGTCTGTGACAGGGATTGAATCGCAGTTCGTGACAGGGATTGAATCTCTGTCAGTGATTGGGATTGATCCTCACACAGTGACAGGGATTGATTCTCAGTCAGTGACAGGGATGTAACCTCCATCAGTGACAGGGATTGAACCTCAGTCAGTGAAAGGGATTGAATCTCGGTCAGTGACAGGGATTGAATCTCAGTCTGTGACAGGGATTGAATCTCAGTCAGTGACAGGGATTGAATCTCAGTTAGTGACAGGGATTGAATCTCAGTCAGTGACAGGGATTGAACCTCAGTCAGTGACAGGGATTGAATCTCAGTAAGTGACACGGATTGAATCTCAGTCAGTGACAGGGATTGAACCTCAGTCAGTGACAGGGATTGAACCTCAGTCAGTGACAGGGATTGAATCTCAGTCAGTGACAGGGATTGAATCTCAGTCAGTGACAGGGATTGAATCTCAGTCATTGAGTGGGATTGAACATCAGTCAGTGACAGGGATTAAGCATCAGTCAGTGACAGTGATTGAACATGAGTCAGTCACTGCGATTGAACCTCAGTCAGTGATAGGTATTGAACCTCAGTCTGTGACAGGGATTGACCCTCAGACAGTGACAGGGATTGAATCTTAGTCATTGACAGTGATTGAGTTTCAGTCAGTGATCGGGATAGAACCTCAGTAAGTGACAGGGATTTAATCTCAGTCTGTGAGGGGGATTGAAGCTCAGTGAGTGACAGGGATTGAACCTTAGTCAGTGACAGGGATTGAACATCAGTCAGTGACAGATATTGAATCTCAGTCGTTGACAGGGGTTGAATCACAGTCTGTGACAGGGATTGAACCTCAGTCAGTGACAAATATTGAACCTCTGTCAGTGTCAGGGATTGAACCTTAGTCAGTGACAGTGATTGAATCTCAGTCTGTGACAGGGATTGAATCTCAGTCAGTGACTGGGATTGACCCTCAGACAGTGACAGGGATTGAATCTCAGTCAGTGACACGGATTGAGCCTCAGACAGTGACATGGATTGAACCTCAGTCAGTGATTGTGATTGAATCGCAGTCATTGACAGGGATTGAACATCAGTCACTGACAGATATTGAACCTCAATCAGTGACAGGGATTGACCCTCAGTCAGTGACAGGGATTGAACCTCAGACAGTGACAGGGATTGAATCTCAGTCAGTGACAGGGATTGAGCCTCAGTCAGTGACGGGGATGGAGTCTCAGTCAGAGACAGGGATTGAGACTCAGTCAGTGACAGGCATTGAACCTCAGTCAGTGAGAGGGATTGAATCTTAGTCAGTGATAGGGATTGAACCTCAGTCTGTGACAGGGATTCAACATCAGTCTGTGACAGGGATTGAGCCTCAGTCAGTGGCAGGGTTTGAACCTCAGTCAGTGACAGGGATTGAATCTCAGTCAGTGACAGGGATTGAATCTCAGTCAGTGACAGGGATTGAATCTCAGTCATTGAGTGGGATTGAACATCAGTCAGTGACAGGGATTAAGCATCAGTCAGTGACAGTGATTGAACATGAGTCAGTCACTGCGATTGAACCTCAGTCAGTGATAGGTATTGAACCTCAGTCTGTGACAGGGATTGACCCTCAGACAGTGACAGGGATTGAATCTTAGTCATTGACAGTGATTGAGTTTCAGTCAGTGATCGGGATAGAACCTCAGTAAGTGACAGGGATTTAATCTCAGTCTGTGAGGGGGATTGAAGCTCAGTGAGTGACAGGGATTGAACCTTAGTCAGTGACAGGGATTGAACATCAGTCAGTGACAGATATTGAATCTCAGTCGTTGACAGGGGTTGAATCACAGTCTGTGACAGGGATTGAACCTCAGTCAGTGACAAATATTGAACCTCTGTCAGTGTCAGGGATTGAACCTTAGTCAGTGACAGTGATTGAACCTCAGTCTGTGACAGGGATTCAACATCAGTCTGTGACAGGGATTGAGCCTCAGTCAGTGGCAGGGTTTGAGTCTCAGTAAGTGACAGGGATTGTACCTCAGTCAGTGACAGGGATTGACCCTCAGTCAGTGACAGGGATTGAACCTCCGTCAGTGGCAGGGATTGTGACTCAGTAAGTGACAGGGATTGAACCTCAGTCAGTGAAAGGGATTGACCCTCAGTCAGTGACAGGGATTGAACCTCTGTCAGTGACTGGGATTGAACCTCAGTCAGTGACATGGATTGAATCACATGCCAGTGACAGGGAATGAATCTCAGTCTGTGACAGGGATTGACCCTCAGTCTGTGACAGGGATTGAAACTCAGTAAGTGACAGGGATTGAATCTCAGTTAGTGACAGGGATTGAACATCAGTCAGTGACAGGGAATGACACTCAGACAGTGACAGGGATTGAATCTCAGTCAGTTAAATGGGATTGAATCTCAGTCAGTGACAGGGATTAAACCTCAGTAAGTGACAGGGATTGAATCTCAGACAGCGACTGGGATTGAACCTTAGTCAGTGAACGGGATTGAACCTCAGTCAGTGACAGGGATTGAATCTCAGTCTGTGACAGGGATTGAACCTCCGTCAGTGACTGGGATTGAACCTCAGTCAGTGACATGGATTGAATCACATGCCAGTGACAGGGATTGAATCTCAGTCTGTGACAGGGATTGAAAATCAGACAGTGACAGGGATTGAAACTCAGTAAGTGACAGGGATTGAATCTCAGTCAGTGACAGGGAATGAATCTCAGACAGTGACAGGGATTGTATCTCAGTCTGTGACAGGGATTGAGCCTCAGTCAGTGAGAGGGATTGAACCTTAGTCAGTGATAGGGATTGAACCTCAGTCCTTGACAGGGATTCAACCTCAGTCTGTGACAGGGATTGAATCGCAGTCAGTGACAGGGATTGAGCCTCATTCAGTGACAGGGATTGAATCTCAGTCAGTGACAGGGATTGAGCCTCAGTCAGTAACAGGGATTGAATCTCAGTCAGTGACAGGGATTGAGCCTCAGTCAGTAACAGGAATTGAATCTCAGTCAGTGACAGGGGTTAGGCCTCAAATAGTGGCAGGGATTGACCCTCAGTCAGTGACAGGGATTGAATCTCAGTCAGTGACAGGGATTGAGCCACAGTCAGTGACACGGATTCAGCCTCAGTCAGTGACAGGGATTAAACCTCAATCAGTGACATGGACTGAATCTCAGTCTGTGACAGGGAATGAACCTCAGTCAGTGACAGGAAGTGAATCACAATCAGTGACAGGGATTGAACCTCCGTCAGTGACAGGGATTGAACCTTTGTCAGTGACAGGGATTGAATCTCAGACAGCGACTGGGATTGAACCTTAGTCAGTGAACGGGATTGACCCTCAGTCAGTGACAGGGATTGAATCTCAGTCTGTGACAGGGATTGAACCTCAGTCAGTGACAGGAATTGAATCTCAATCAGTGACAGGGATTGAACCTCCGTCAGTGACAGGGATTGAACCTTTGTCAGTGACAGGGATTGAATCTCAGACAGCGACTGGGATTGAACCTTAGTCAGTGAACGGGATTGACCCTCAGTCAGTGACAGGGATTGAACCTCCGTCAGTGACAGGGATTGAACCTTTGTCACTGACAGGGATTGACCCTAAGACAGTGACATGGATTGAATCTCAGTCAGTGACAGGGATTGAGCCACAGTCAGTAACAGGGATTGAATCTCAGTCAGTGACAGGGATTGAGCCTCAGTCAGTAACAGGAATTGAATCTCAGTCAGTGACACGGATTGAGCCTCAGACAGTGACATGGATTTGACCTCAGTCAGTGATTGTGATTGAATAGCAGTCATTGACAGGGATTGAACATCAGTCACTGACAGATATTGAATCTCAATCAGTGACAGGGATTGACCCTCAGTCAGTGAAGGGATTGAACCTCAATCAGTGACAGGGATTAACCCTCAGACATTGACAGGGAATGAATCTCAGTCTGTGACAGGGATTGAACCTCAGTCAGTGAGAGGGATTGAACCTTAGTCAGTGATAGGGATTGAACCTCAGTCCTTGACAGGGATTCAACCTCAGTCTGTGACAGGGATTGAATCGCAGTCAGTGACAGGGATTGAGCCTCATTCAGTGACAGGGATTGAATCTCAGTCAGTGACAGGGATTGAGCCTCAGTCAGTAACAGGGATTGAATCTCAGTCAGTGACAGGGATTGAGCCTCAGTCAGTAACAGGAATTGAATCTCAGTCAGTGACAGGGGTTAGGCCTCAAATAGTGGCAGGGATTGACCCTCAGTCAGTGACAGGGATTGAATCTCAGTCAGTGACAGGGATTGAGCCACAGTCAGTGACACGGATTCAGCCTCAGTCAGTGACAGGGATTAAACCTCAATCAGTGACATGGACTGAATCTCAGTCTGTGACAGGGAATGAACCTCAGTCAGTGACAGGAAGTGAATCACAATCAGTGACAGGGATTGAACCTCCGTCAGTGACAGGGATTGAACCTTTGTCAGTGACAGGGATTGAATCTCAGACAGCGACTGGGATTGAACCTTAGTCAGTGAACGGGATTGACCCTCAGTCAGTGACAGGGATTGAATCTCAGTCTGTGACAGGGATTGAACCTCAGTCAGTGACAGGAATTGAATCTCAATCAGTGACAGGGATTGAACCTCCGTCAGTGACAGGGATTGAACCTTTGTCAGTGACAGGGATTGAATCTCAGACAGCGACTGGGATTGAACCTTAGTCAGTGAACGGGATTGACCCTCAGTCAGTGACAGGGATTGAACCTCCGTCAGTGACAGGGATTGAACCTTTGTCACTGACAGGGATTGACCCTAAGACAGTGACATGGATTGAATCTCAGTCAGTGACAGGGATTGAGCCACAGTCAGTGACACGGATTCAGCCTCAGTCAGTGACAGGGATTAAACCTCAATCAGTGACATGGACTGAATCACAGTCTGTGACAGGGAATGAACCTCAGTCAGTGACAGGAATTGAATCTCAATCAGTGACAGGGATTGAACCTCCGTCAGTGACAGGGATTGAACCTTTGTCAGTGACAGGGATTGAATCTCAGACAGCGACTGGGATTGAACTTTAGTCTGTGAACGGGATTGACCCTCAGTTAGTGACAGGGATTGCATCACAGTCAGTGACAGGGATTGAACCTCAGTCAGTGACAGGAATTGAATCTCAATCAGTGACAGGGATTGAACCTCAATCAGTGACAGGGATTGAACCTTTGTCAGTGACAGGGATTGAATCTCAGACAGCGACTGGGATTGAACCTTAGTCAGTGAACGGGATTGACCCTCAGTCAATGACAGGGATTGAATCTCAGTCTGTGACAGGGATTGACCCTAAGACAGTGACATGGATCGAATCTCAGTCAGTGACAGGGATTGAGCCACAGTCAGTGACACGGATTCAGCCTCAGTCAGTGACAGGGATTAAACCTCAATCAGTGACATGGACTGAATCTCAGTCAGTGACAGGGATTGAACCTCAGTCAGTGACAAGAATTGAATCTCAATCAGTGACAGGCATTGAACCTCCGTCAGTGACAGGGATTGAACCTTTGTCAGTGACATGGATTGAATCTCAGACAGCGACTGGGATTGAACCTTAGTCAGTGAACGGGATTGACCCTCAGTCAGTGTCAGGGATTAAACCTTAGTCAGTGATAGTGATTGAATCTCAGTCTGTGACAGGGATTGAATCTCAGTCTGTGAGGGGGATTAAAGCTCAGTGAGTGACAGGGATTGAACATCAGTCAGTGACAGGGATAGAACATCAGTCAGTGACCAATATTGAACCTCTGTCAGTGTCAGGGATTGAACCTTAGTCAGTGACAGTGATTGAATCTCAGTCCGTGACAGGGGTTGAATCTCAGTCAGTGACACGGATTGAGCCTCAGACAGTGACATGGATTTGACCTCAGTCAGTGATTGTGATTGAATAGCAGTCATTGACAGGGATTGAACATCAGTCACTGACAGATATTGAATCTCAATCAGTGACAGGGATTGACCCTCAGTCAGTGAAGGGATTGAACCTCAATCAGTGACAGGGATTAACCCTCAGACATTGACAGGGAATGAATCTCAGTCTGTGACAGGGATTGAACCTCAGTCAGTGAGAGGGATTGAACCTTAGTCAGTGATAGGGATTGAACCTCAGTCCTTGACAGGGATTCAACCTCAGTCTGTGACAGGGATTGAATCGCAGTCAGTGACAGGGATTGAGCCTCATTCAGTGACAGGGATTGAATCTCAGTCAGTGACAGGGATTGAGCCTCAGTCAGTAACAGGGATTGAATCTCAGTCAGTGACAGGGATTGAGCCTCAGTCAGTAACAGGAATTGAATCTCAGTCAGTGACAGGGGTTAGGCCTCAAATAGTGGCAGGGATTGACCCTCAGTCAGTGACAGGGATTGAATCTCAGTCAGTGACAGGGATTGAGCCACAGTCAGTGACACGGATTCAGCCTCAGTCAGTGACAGGGATTAAACCTCAATCAGTGACATGGACTGAATCTCAGTCTGTGACAGGGAATGAACCTCAGTCAGTGACAGGAAGTGAATCACAATCAGTGACAGGGATTGAACCTCCGTCAGTGACAGGGATTGAACCTTTGTCAGTGACAGGGATTGAATCTCAGACAGCGACTGGGATTGAACCTTAGTCAGTGAACGGGATTGACCCTCAGTCAGTGACAGGGATTGAATCTCAGTCTGTGACAGGGATTGAACCTCAGTCAGTGACAGGAATTGAATCTCAATCAGTGACAGGGATTGAACCTCCGTCAGTGACAGGGATTGAACCTTTGTCAGTGACAGGGATTGAATCTCAGACAGCGACTGGGATTGAACCTTAGTCAGTGAACGGGATTGACCCTCAGTCAGTGACAGGGATTGAACCTCCGTCAGTGACAGGGATTGAACCTTTGTCAGTGACAGGGATTGACCCTAAGACAGTGACATGGATTGAATCTCAGTCAGTGACAGGGATTGAGCCACAGTCAGTGACACGGATTCAGCCTCAGTCAGTGACAGGGATTAAACCTCAATCAGTGACATGGACTGAATCACAGTCTGTGACAGGGAATGAACCTCAGTCAGTGACAGGAATTGAATCTCAATCAGTGACAGGGATTGAACCTCCGTCAGTGACAGGGATTGAACCTTTGTCAGTGACAGGGATTGAATCTCAGACAGCGACTGGGATTGAACTTTAGTCTGTGAACGGGATTGACCCTCAGTTAGTGACAGGGATTGCATCTCAGTCAGTGACAGGGATTGAACCTCAGTCAGTGACAGGAATTGAATCTCAATCAGTGACAGGGATTGAACCTCCGTCAGTGACAGGGATTGAACCTTTGTCAGTGACAGGGATTGAATCTCAGACAGCGACTGGGATTGAACCTTAGTCAGTGAACGGGATTGACCCTCAGTCAATGACAGGGATTGAATCTCAGTCTGTGACAGGGATTGACCCTAAGACAGTGACATGGATCGAATCTCAGTCAGTGACAGGGATTGAGCCACAGTCAGTGACACGGATTCAGCCTCAGTCAGTGACAGGGATTAAACCTCAATCAGTGACATGGACTGAATCTCAGTCAGTGACAAGGATTGAACCTCAGTCAGTGACAAGAATTGAATCTCAATCAGTGACAGGCATTGAACCTCCGTCAGTGACAGGGATTGAACCTTTGTCAGTGACATGGATTGAATCTCAGACAGCGACTGGGATTGAACCTTAGTCAGTGAACGGGATTGACCCTCAGTCAGTGTCAGGGATTAAACCTTAGTCAGTGATAGTGATTGAATCTCAGTCTGTGACAGGGATTGAATCTCAGTCTGTGAGGGGGATTAAAGCTCAGTGAGTGACTGGGATTGAACATCAGTCAGTGACAGGGATAGAACATCAGTCAGAGACCAATATTGAACCTCTGTCAGTGTCAGGGATTGAACCTTAGTCAGTGACAGTGATTGAATCTCAGTCTGTGACAGGGATTGAATCTCAGTCAGTGACACGGATTGAGCCTCAGACAGTGACAGGGATTTGACCTCAGTCAGTGATTGTGATTGAATAGCAGTCATTGACAGGGATTGAACATCAGTCACTGACAGATATTGAATCTCAATCAGTGACAGGGATTGACCCTCAGTCAGTGAAGGGATTGAACCTCAATCAGTGACAGGGATTAACCCTCAGACATTGACAGGGAATGAATCTCAGTCTGTGACAGGGATTGAACCTCAGTCAGTGAGAGGGATTGAACCTTAGTCAGTGATCGGGATTGAACCTCAGTCAGTGACAGATATTGAATCTCAGTCAGTGACAGGGGTTGAATCTCAGTCTGTGACAGGGATTGAACCACAGTCATTGGCAGGGATTGTACCTTAGTCAGTGACAGGGAGTGAATCTCAGTCAGTGAGAGATATTGAACCTCAGTCATTGTCAGGGATTGAAACTTAGTCAGTGACAGTGATTGTATCTAAGTCTGTGACAGGGATTGAATCTCAGTCAGTGACTGGCATTGAACCTCAGACAGTGACAGGGATTGAATCTCAGTCAGTGACAGGGATTGAGGCTCTGTCTGTGACAGGATTGAACCTCAGTCAGTGATAGTAATTGAATCGCAGTCAGTGACAGGGATTGAATCTCTGTCAGTGACAGGGATTGAACCTCAGTCAGTGACAGGAATTGAATCTCAATCAGTGACAGGGATTGAACCTCCGTCAGTGACAGGGATTGAACCTTTGTCAGTGACAGGGATTGAATCTCAGACAGCGACTGGGATTGAACCTTAGTCAGTGAACGGGATTGACCCTCAGTCAGTGACAGGGATTGAATCTCAGTCTGTGACAGGGATTGACCCTAAGACAGTGACATGGATTGAATCTCAGTCAGTGACAGGGATTGAGCCACAGTCAGTGACACGGATTCAGCCTCAGTCAGTGACAGGGATTAAACCTCAATCAGTGACATGGACTGAATCTCAGTCTGTGACAGGGAATGAATCTCAGACAGTGACAGGGATTGTATCGCAGTCTGTGACAGGGATTGAGCCTTTGTCGGTGACAGGAATTGATTTTCAGTTAGTGACAGCAAATGCTTCTCAGTAAGTGACAGGGATTGACCCACAGACAATGACTGGGATTGAATCTCAGTTAGTGACAGGGAATGAATCTCAGTCAGTGACTGGCATTGACCCTCAGACAGTGACGGGGATTGAATCTCAGTTAGTGACAGGGATTGAGCCTCAGTAAGTGACAGGGATTGAACCTCAGTCATTGACAGGGATTGACTCTCAGTCAGTGACAGGGAATGAATCTCAGCCAGTGACAGGAATTGAACCTCAGTCAGTGACTGGGATTGAATCGCAGTCAGTGACAGGGATTTAATCTCAGTCAGTGACTGGGATTGACCCTCAGACAGTGACAGGGATCTAATCTCAGTCAGTGACAGGGATTGAGCCTCAGTCAGTGACAGGGATTGAAGCTCAGTCAGTGACAGGGATTGAATCTCAGTCTGTGACAGGGATTGAATCTCAATCAGTGACAGGGATTGAATCTCAGTTAGTGACGGGGATTGAATCTCAGTCAGTGACAGGGATTGAACCTGCATCAGTGACAGGCTTTGAACCTCAGTCAGTGACAGGGATAGAATCTCAGTTAGTTAACTGGGATTGAATCTCAGTCAGTGACAGGGATTGAACCTCCATCAGTGACAGGGATTGAACCTTAGTCAGTGACAGGGATTGAACCTCAGACAGTGACAGGGATTGACCCTCAGACAGTGACAGGGATTGGACCTCAGTCAGTGACAGGGATTGAGCCTCATTCAGAGACAGGGATTGAGACTCAGTCAGTGACAGGTTTTGAACCTCAGTCAGTGACAGGGATTGAACCTCAGGAGTGACAGTGATAAAGCATCAGTCAGTGACAAGGATTGAGCCTCAGTCAGTGATCGGGATTGAACCTCAGTCAGTGACAGATATTGAATCTCAGTCAGTGACAGGGGTTGAATCTCAGTCTGTGACAGGGATTGAACCACAGTCATTGGCAGGGATTGTACCTTAGTCAGTGACAGGGAGTGAATCTCAGTCAGTGAGAGATATTGAACCTCAGTCATTGTCAGGGATTGAAACTTAGTCAGTGACAGTGATTGTATCTAAGTCTGTGACAGGGATTGAATCTCAGTCAGTGACTGGCATTGAACCTCAGACAGTGACAGGGATTGAATCTCAGTCAGTGACAGGGATTGAGGCTCTGTCTGTGACAGGATTGAACCTCAGTCAGTGATAGTAATTGAATCGCAGTCAGTGACAGGGATTGAATCTCTGTCAGTGACAGGGATTGAACCTCAGTCAGTGACAGGAATTGAATCTCAATCAGTGACAGGGATTGAACCTCCGTCAGTGACAGGGATTGAACCTTTGTCAGTGACAGGGATTGAATCTCAGACAGCGACTGGGATTGAACCTTAGTCAGTGAACGGGATTGACCCTCAGTCAGTGACAGGGATTGAATCTCAGTCTGTGACAGGGATTGACCCTAAGACAGTGACATGGATTGAATCTCAGTCAGTGACAGGGATTGAGCCACAGTCAGTGACACGGATTCAGCCTCAGTCAGTGACAGGGATTAAACCTCAATCAGTGACATGGACTGAATCTCAGTCTGTGACAGGGAATGAATCTCAGACAGTGACAGGGATTGTATCGCAGTCTGTGACAGGGATTGAGCCTTTGTCGGTGACAGGAATTGATTTTCAGTTAGTGACAGCAAATGCTTCTCAGTAAGTGACAGGGATTGACCCACAGACAATGACTGGGATTGAATCTCAGTTAGTGACAGGGAATGAATCTCAGTCAGTGACTGGCATTGACCCTCAGACAGTGACGGGGATTGAATCTCAGTTAGTGACAGGGATTGAGCCTCAGTAAGTGACAGGGATTGAACCTCAGTCAGTGACAGGGATTGACTCTCAGTCAGTGACAGGGAATGAATCTCAGCCAGTGACAGGAATTGAACCTCAGTCAGTGACTGGGATTGAATCGCAGTCAGTGACAGGGATTTAATCTCAGTCAGTGACTGGGATTGACCCTCAGACAGTGACAGGGATCTAATCTCAGTCAGTGACAGGGATTGAGCCTCAGTCAGTGACAGGGATTGAAGCTCAGTCAGTGACAGGGATTGAATCTCAGTCTGTGACAGGGATTGAATCTCAATCAGTGACTGGGATTGAATCTCAGTCAGTGACTAGGATTGAATCTCAGTCAGTGACAGGCATTGAATCTCAGTCTGTAGCAGGGATTGATCCTCAAATAGTGACAGGGATTGAATCTCAGTCAGTGACAGGGATTGAGCCTCAGTCAGTGACGGGGATTGAGTCTCAGTCATGACAGGGATTGACCCTCAGTCAGTGACAGGGATTGTATCTCAGTCAGTGACAGAGATTGAGCCTCAGTCAGAGACAGGGATTGAGACTCAGTCAGTGACAGGCATTGAACCTCAGTCAGTGACAGTGATTGAATCTCAGTCTGTGACAGGGATTGAACCTCAGTCAGTGACAGGGTTTGAGGCTCAGTCAGTGACAGGGATTGAATCTCAATCAGTGACTGGGATTGAATCTCAGTCAGTGACTAGGATTGAATCTCAGTCAGTGACAGGCATTGAATCTCAGTCAGTGACAGGGATTGAACCTCAGTCATTGACTGGGATTGAATCTCAATCAGTAACCGGTATTGACCCTCAGTCTGTGAGAGGCATTGAATCTCTGTTAGTTACATGGATTGAATATCAGTCAGTGACAGGGATTGACCCTTAGACAGTGACAGGGATTGAATCTTAGTCAGTGACAGTGATTGAGTTCAGTCAGTGATAGGGATTGAACCTCAGACATTGACAGGGATTGAACCTCCGTCAGTGACACGGTTTGATGCTCAGTCAGTGACAGGGATTGAATCTCAGTCAGTGACAGGGATTGACCCTCAGACAGTGACAGGGATTGAATCTTAGTCAGTGACAGTGATTGAGTTTCAGTCAGTGATCGGGATAGACCCTCAGTCAGTGTCAGGGATTAAACCTTAGTCAGTGATAGTGATTGAATCTCAGTCTGTGACAGGGATTGAATTACAGTCTGTGAGGGGGATTAAAGCTCAGTGAGTGACAGGGATTGAACATCAGTCAGTGACAGGGATAGAACATCAGTCAGTGACCAATATTGAACCTCTGTCAGTGTCAGGGATTGAACCTTAGTCAGTGACAGTGATTGAATCTCAGTCTGTGACAGGGATTGAATCTCAGTCAGTGACACGGATTGAGCCTCAGACAGTGACATGGATTTGACCTCAGTCAGTGATTGTGATTGAAAAGCAGTCATTGACAGGGATTGAACATCAGTCACTGACAGATATTGAATCTCAATCAGTGACAGGGATTGACCCTCAGTCAGTGAAGGGATTGAACCTCAATCAGTGACAGGGATTGACCCTCAGTCAGTGACAGGGATTGAATCTCAGTCTGTAGCAGGGATTGATCCTCAAATAGTGACAGGGATTGAATCTCAGTCAGTGACAGGGATTGAGCCTCAGTCAGTGACGGGGATTGAGTCTCAGTCATGACAGGGATTGACCCTCAGTCAGTGACAGGGATTGTATCTCAGTCAGTGACAGGGATTGAGCCTCAGTCAGAGACAGGGATTGAGACTCAGTCAGTGACAGGCATTGAACCTCAGTCAGTGACAGTGATTGAATCTCAGTCTGTGACAGGGATTGAACCTCAGTCAGTGACAGGGTTTGAGCCTCAGTCAGTGACAGGGATTGAATCTCAATCAGTGACTGGGATTGAATCTCAGTCAGTGACTAGGATTGAATCTCAGTCAGTGACAGGCATTGAATCTCAGTCAGTGACATGGATTGAACCTCAGTCATTGACTGGGATTGAATCTCAATCAGTAACCGGTATTGACCCTCAGTCTGTGAGAGGCATTGAATCTCTGTTAGTTACATGGATTGAATATCAGTCAGTGACAGGGATTGACCCTTAGACAGTGACAGGGATTGAATCTTAGTCAGTGACAGTGATTGAGTTCAGTCAGTGATAGGGATTGAACCTCAGACATTGACAGGGATTGAACCTCCGTCAGTGACACGGTTTGATGTTCACTCAGTGACAGGGATTGAATCTCAGTCAGTGACAGGGATTGAATCTCAATCAGTGACAGGGATTGACCCTCAGTCAGTGAAGGGATTGAACCTCAATCAGTGACAGGGATTGACCCTCAGTCAGTGACAGGGATTGAATCTCAGTCTGTAGCAGGGATTGATCCTCAAATAGTGACAGGGATTGAATCTCAGTCAGTGACAGGGATTGAGCCTCAGTCAGTGACGGGGATTGAGTCTCAGTCATGACAGGGATTGACCCTCAGTCAGTGACAGGGATTGTATCTCAGTCAGTGACAGGGATTGAGCCTCAGTCAGAGACAGGGATTGAGACTCAGTCAGTGACAGGCATTGAACCTCAGTCAGTGACAGTGATTGAATCTCAGTCTGTGACAGGGATTGAACCTCAGTCAGTGACAGGGTTTGAGCCTCAGTCAGTGACAGGGATTGAATCTCAATCAGTGACTGGGATTGAATCTCAGTCAGTGACTAGGATTGAATCTCAGTCAGTGACAGGCATTGAATCTCAGTCAGTGACAGGGATTGAACCTCAGTCATTGACTGGGATTGAATCTCAATCAGTAACCGGCATTGACCCTCAGTCTGTGAGAGGCATTGAATCTCTGTTAGTTACATGGATTGAATATCAGTCAGTGACAGGGATTGACCCTTAGACAGTGACAGGGATTGAATCTTAGTCAGTGACAGTGATTGAGTTCAGTCAGTGATAGGGATTGAACCTCAGACATTGACAGGGATTGAACCTCCGTCAGTGACACGGTTTGATGCTCAGTCAGTGACAGGGATTGAATCTCAGTCAGTGACAGGGATTGACCCTCAGACAGTGACAGGGATTGAATCTTAGTCAGTGACAGTGATTGAGTTTCAGTCAGTGATCGGGATAGACCCTCAGTCAGTGTCAGGGATTAAACCTTAGTCAGTGATAGTGATTGAATCTCAGTCTGTGACAGGGATTGAATCTCAGTCTGTGAGGGGGATTAAAGCTCAGTGAGTGACAGGGATTGAACATCAGTCAGTGACAGGGATAGAACATCAGTCAGTGACCAATATTGAACCTCTGTCAGTGTCAGGGATTGAACCTTAGTCAGTGACAGTGATTGAATCTCAGTCTGTGACAGGGATTGAATCTCAGTCAGTGACTGGGATTGACCCTCAGACAGTGACAGGGATTGAATCTCAGTCAGTGACACGGATTGAGCCTCAGACAGTGACATGGATTTGACCTCAGTCAGTGATTGTGATTGAATAGCAGTCATTGACAGGGATTGAACATTAGTCACTGACAGATATTGAATCTCAATCAGTGACAGGGATTGACCCTCAGTCAGTGAAGGGATTGAACCTCAATCAGTGACAGGGATTGACCCTCAGTCAGTGACAGGGATTGAATCTCAGTCTGTAGCAGGGATTGATCCTCAAATAGTGACAGGGATTGAATCTCAGTCAGTGACAGGGATTGAGCCTCAGTCAGTGACGGGGATTGAGTCTCAGTCATGACAGGGATTGACCCTCAGTCAGTGACAGGGATTGTATCTCAGTCAGTGACAGGGATTGAGCCTCAGTCAGAGACAGGGATTGAGACTCAGTCAGTGACAGGCATTGAACCTCAGTCAGTGACAGAGATTGAACCTCAGGAGTGACAGTGATTAAGCATCAGTCAGTGACAAGGATTGAGCCTCAGTCAGGGACAGGGATTAACCCTCATACATTGACAGGGATTGAATCTCAGTCTGTGACAGGGATTGAACCTCAGTCAGTGAGAGGGATTGAACCTTAGTCAGTGATAGGGATTGAACCTCAGTCAGTGACAGATATTGAATCTCAGTCAGTGACAGGGGTTGAATCTCAGTCTGTGACAGGGATTGAATCTCAGTCAGTGACAGGGATTGAACGTCAGTCTGTGACAGGGGTTGATTCTCAATCAGTGACAGGGATTGAATCTCAGTTAGTGACTGGCATTGACCCTCAGACAGTGACAGGGATTGAATCTCAGTCAGTGACAGGGATTGAGGCTCTGTCAGTGACAGGGATTGAATCTCAGTCAGTGGCAGGGATTGAATCTCAGTTAGTGACAGGGATTGAATCTCAGTCAGTGACAGGGATTGAGCCTCAAATAGTGACAGGGATTGAACCTCAGTTAGTGACAGGGATTGTATCTCAGTCAGTGACAGGAACTCAATCTCAGTAAGTGACAGGACTTTAATCTCAGTCAGTGACAGGGATTGAACATTTGTCAGTGACAGGGATTGAATCTCAGACAGTGACAGGGATTGAATCTCAGTCAGTGACAGGGATTGAGCCTCAATCAGTGGCAGAGTTTGCATCTCAGTTAGTGACAGGGATTGAATCTCGATCAGTGACTGGGATTGAAACTCAGTCAGTGAGAGGGATTGAATCTCAATCAGTGACAGGAAGTGAATCTCAGTCAGTGCCAGGGTTTGAATCTCAGTCAGTGACAGGGATTGAGCCTCAAATAGTGACAGGGATTGACCCTCAGTTAGTGAGAGGGATTGAATCTCAGTCAGTGACAGGGATTAAACCTCAGTCAGTGACAGGGATTGTATCGCAGTCAGTGACAGGGAATGAATCTCATTCAGTGACAGGAATTGAACCTCAGTCAGTGACAGGGATTGTATCTCATTCAGTGACAGGAATTAAATCTCAGGAAGTGACAGGAATTTAATCTCAGTCAGTGACAGGGATTGAACCTTAGTCAGTGACAAGGATTGAATCTCAGTCAGTGACAGGGATTGTGCCTCAGTCAGTGACAGAGATTGAACCTCAGTCAGTGACAGAGATTGAATCTCAGTCAGTGACAGGGATTGAATCTCGATCAGTGACCGGCATTGAATCTCAGTCAGTGACAGGGATTGAATCTCAGTCAGTGACAGGATTTGAATCTGAGTCAGTGACGGAATAAATCTCAGTCAGTGACACAGATTGAACCTCAGTCAGTGACAGGGATTGAACCTTAGGCAGTGACAGTGATTAAGCATCAGTCGGTGACAGGAATTGTGCCTCAGTCAGTGACAGGGATTCAGACTCATTCAGTGACAGGGTTGAACCTCAGTCAGTGACAGGGATTGAGCCTCTATCAGTAACAGTGATTATGCTTCAGTCAGTGTCAGGGATTGAATCTCAGTCAGTGACAGGGATTGACCCTCAAATAGTGACAGGGATTGACCCTCAGTCAGTGACAGGGATTGAATCTCAATCAGTGACAAGAATTGAATCTCAGTCAGTGACAGGGATTGAACCTCAGTCAGTGACAGGGATTGTATCGCAGTCAGTGACAGGGAATGAATCTCATTCAGTGACAGGAATTGAACCTCAGTCAGTGACAGGGATTGTATCTCATTCAGTGACAGGAATTAAATCTCAGGAAGTGACAGGAATTTAATCTCAGTCAGTGACAGGGATTGAACCTTAGTCAGTGACAAGGATTGAATCTCAGTCAGTGACAGGGATTGTGCCTCAGTCAGTGACAGAGATTGAACCTCAGTCAGTGACAGAGATTGTATCTCAGTCAGTGACAGGGATTGAATCTCATTCAGTGACAGGGATTGAATCTCTGTCAGTGACAGGGATTGAATCTCTTTCATTGACAGGGATTGAGCCTCAATCAGTAACAGGGATTCAATCTCTGTCAGTGACATGGATTGAGCCTCAAATAGTGACAGGGATTGTCCCTCAGTCAGTGCGTGGGATTGAATCTCAATCAGTGACAGGAAGTGAATCTCAGTCAGTGCCAGGGATTGAATCTCAGTCAGTGGTAGGAATTGCATCTCAGTTAGTGACAGGAATTGAACCTCAGTCAGTGACAGGAATTGAATCTCAATCAGTGACTGGAATTGAATCTCAGTCAGTGACAGGGATTGAAACTCAGTCAGTGACAGGGATAGAGACTCAGTTAGTGACAGGGATTCAACCTCAGTCAGTGACAGAATTGAACCTCAGTTAGTGACAGGGATTGAATCTCAATCAGTGACAGGGATTGACGATCAGTCAGTGATAGGAATAGAATCTCAGTCAGTGACAGGCATAGAATCGCAGTCAGTGACAGGGATTGAGCCTCAATCAGTGACAGGGATTGAGCCTCAGTCTGTAACAGGGATTGAGCCTCAGTCAGTGACAGGGATTGAGCCTCAGTCAGTGACAGGGATTGAGCCTCAATCATTGACAGGGATTTTTGTCATTCCCATGTCAAACTGATCATTTACCGGCTGCTGGGCTGCCGTCATTGCCGCTGAGTTTGCCCTTGCATTTCCTTGAGAAATGGAATCGTTATTTTTCGTGTGGTCATCATAATTACACACAGCGATTGATTTAGGCAATAGGACCGCTTCCAAGAGGCCAGAAATCTGATCACGGTGTGTGATGGGCTTTCCGGTGAAGGTCAAGAAGTCCCTGTAATTCCACAGGGTTCCAACATCATGTGCATCTTCGAATGTGTATCTGCTATCGGTTAAATATTCGCTGTGTTTCCCTTAGCCAATTTACATGCCCCAGTCAAGGCCATCAGCTCCGCTGCTTGCGCTGATCGTTGAGAAGCGAGTGATCTCGCGTTGAATACCTCATGGGTAGTTACTACAGCATGCCCAATAAAATTCTGGCCTATCTCCTTGCTCCTGAATGCTGACCCATCCACCAAAAAAACGCCATATTTAGATTCTCAAGTGGTGAATTCTGCAATTTTTGTCTCGGCAGCACATTTTATTAACTACAGCGATACAACCATGTGGGTCTCCGTCTCCTTCTGCAATGAGAGGATTAGCAGCATTAAGGACGTTACATCATTTTATTGCAATGTTAGACTTCTCCAATAACACAGTATTATATCTGAGTCAACGTGCTGCCGACGAATGTGCTGTCTTTTGCTCGGAAAGCAGTGAGGATACTGCATGTGCGATCAGTTTGGTTAAGTCCCCAGAGCCGATTCTCTCCCTGGACACTGCAACAGCCTTATCAGCTGCAACCACAGCTCACAGGCATTTACGTAATCCTGCCGCTACGAGGTCTAGCTTAGCCGTAACATAAGCTGCCAGCCTGAATTTTCCCCCGTGATCCTGCAACAACACAGATGTCATGCAGCCATGTTTCTCATCTACCGTTTGACCGAAGGCTTGTTTGGATTCGGAATCCCCTGTGTGGGTGGACTTTGAAACGTCTTTTTCAATTCAACTCGGCCGCTGGGATCCATTGCAACGGACCTTGGTTCTGCTACCCTTTTCCATGGGCCATGTCACTTCAGGGCGCCTCAAGATTTGTGTAATGTGGGATAAACGTTCTTCAGTAGGAGTGTATGCCCCAAAAGGATAGCAATTGTTTCTTCATGTGAGGCCTTGGAATTTGAGGAACTACTTGCACTCTGTCTTCACCAATGGCCCTCCCTTGTTCAGATATTAAGTGACTGAAGAACTTCACCTGTTGTTGCATAAATCGAAGCTTTGCGAGACTGGCTTTGTGCCCTTCCCTCGTGCAATGCAAAGGAATCCTTCTCACATTGTTCCTCTGTCGGTGCTAGTATTAAGCAATCGTCTACAGATTGCGGAAGCGCAGACCCAGGGGTTAAAACAAGAGTCTCCAGACTCCTGCGTAGAGCCTCATTATATATGGTGGGTGACTCACAGTAACATTGACAAAGTCGTGTGAACTCATAAGATTTCCCTTTGAAAGAAAAAGCCAACCAGAATTGACTATCTGGATGCACCGTCACACTAAAGAATGTATTTGCTAAATCCACAGCAGGGAACCATTTACTGTCCGGTAGAAATTGAACTAATACAGTATAGGGTTTGGGAACATTTGATGCGCGCGGGACAACACTGTTATTGACTGCCTGTAGGTCTTGAACAAACCTGCATTCCTCCGGTTCACTTGGAATTTTTGCCTTTTTGATCAGAAAAATGGGAGTTCTCACCGGTGAGTTTACATAGGGGATTATCTCTCTAGCCGTTGGGAAGGATTGAAAGACTGGAGTAACTACGTCCATGGCCTTGGGTTTTATCGGGTATTGTGCCCTGCCAGGACGATACTCCGACTTCGTGGTTACTCGTATTGGTTCACGACCTCGTATAAGCCCCAAAGCATGTTTTCCTTTTACGCATAATTCAGTAGGGACCGTTATTAATCTTGGGTCTGAGAAGTTTATCTTAGGGAAACGCCAGGCCAACCTTCTAGGCTCTTCAGGGCTAGCGGGGGTTACCTCGACTGTTCTATTGCCTGAGTTAGACAAGTTAAATACTTCCTATATGTCCGCACATCTGCATTAAACCACATACCCAGAACTTCCAACATTTCGTTCTTTATGCCTTTAGTACCCATGGCCCCAAATCCTGCCACCAGTCACTGGACACCTTCGCCAGTGTCACGCGAGGAGCGTAGCCTTCCACATCAAAAATATAGAGCTTACTTGCCGTCACAGGCACTTGACATAAGTTCACACTGACTGCACATTTGCCATCCCTTCAATAAAATTCGCACAATAACAACTGACCTGGTTTAACCAATCCCCTGAACCAACACTTCTCTTATGGTTCCTCAGGGCCATCGTGGTGTATGTGTGCTGTGCAGTGCAGCACATAACCGCAAAAAAAAAAATCGGTGTTAATAGGATTAACATGGTTACCCGCTTCCAGGGCGAGTGAATTGCTAACTGAACTCATTGCTCTCTGGCTTAATCGCCACTCATAGACATACACCAGGGGTCGTGGGTTGTATTTTACAGTTTACACTTGTGAATCTTCCCTTTGAATTACCTGCAAGCCCGTCGGAGTACTGAGCAAATACAACCCCAGTCTCACTATGAGATCCCGAGCCATCAAATGTAAAGGACAGAATTCTGCTAACAAAGTTGTGAATTAGAATGTATACACATTACTGATTTCACACAATATGTGTGCGGTAAAACTCTCTCATATCACGAGGCCCGATGCCTCCATTGAGTTCAGGAACATTCCACTCATCTTTATTGGCGTCAACTCTCTGAACTGTCTTGATTTGAGGAGTGAATGTGCTGGCCATGTATCTACCAAAAAGGTAATTGGTGTACCTTCCACATATAACATGGAGGTAGGCATCGACATATACGCATCATTGTTATATTGAACATATTGTCCACACTTCGCAGTCTCAATGCTCAATATAGAGTTGGGACACATCTCAGTGCCCGTTAGTTTAGTAGAAGTGATTAGCCTAAGGGATTCTTCGTTGCCAACTATAAAGGAAAGAGATTTACCTGTACCTTGTGGCCTGCCCACCTCAGTCGTCCCCTGTCAGTCACCATGCTGTCCAGCCTCCAGGACCGATTGAGGCTGTCTGTGCGGGCACTGTCTCGACCAGTGGTCCATTGCTCCGCAAACAAAGCACCAGCCAGATCTATCTCTGCAAGCGCACTTCCGCGATCCCTTCCTCTTTTGTGAACTCCTCCCGTGCCTCTCTCTTTTCCCGCAGTTCCTCCCTCCAACGGCTGAACGACCATTTGCATCATAATAAGCTGAGGTTTATGTGATTGCTGTTCCATCTTTACTTTCCGCTTATGGTTCTCTTGAGCCAGCAATGTTTCAGCATGTATCACGTATTGTTCTATCTAATCCAGCTTTCCCGTGTCCCAGGTAATACACGGATATTGTTACCTATTTTGTTGTTTCGTACTGCATTCCATTGATGAAGCTGCTCCTCAGGTCTGCCTCAGACAGTGTGATCTCTGCCGTCGTTATGTCCTTGGGTGGTATCAGTCCACAATAGACCTTATCGACTTTCGTGAGGCAGTTAAGGTACTGGGACATTGTCTCGACTTCTTTAGGGATTCTTGCTTCAATTGATTGTGGGTACGATATGCTATTGGTGATTCAGCAGACCCTGGGGCGGCGACCGTTGACTTGGAATCTTCGCGAAGTGGATCTCGTAGAGGGGCTGTAGCTCTTCGAGGGCACCCATTAAGGTCAGGATCTGATCCAGTCTTAAGACACTGTACAGCTTCATTAGGTTATTTTCCGTGTGTTTGTGCATGTGCGCTGGTGTTTGTCCGTGTACTTGATCTATCTTTTATTCGAGATTTTCTTTCCCTGAAATCAGGCTCAGCCTTCAACATGTTATAAGCTCTCCAATTCACAGGTTCTACTTTACCCTTCCGTTTCTCCTTCTCTCTCTCTCCTCCAACGATGACCTCAGCATTTGCAACTGCATGTTACTAAAACTTCCTTCCTCCAGAAAACCACGTTCCTTGATTTACATCTTTAACTGCTTTACAGAAACTGGGCCATAATTATTTAGCATATATTGTATTTTTTCTTGACCATTCCGAATTGTCTGACGACCCTCTTTTTGTTCACTCTTGCTGGAGCCGATTTTCATGGATATTGGAAAAGTGTTCATCTCTCTCTGTCTGTCTATCTGTCTGTCTATCTGTCTGTCTCTCTCTTTCTCTCTCTCTCTCTCTCTCTCTCTCTCTCTCACGATACCATAATCTTCTCTTTGCCAATATAACTTGCTTTTACCTCCGGAGGTCCCCTCTCATTGGGCGTGACCGCCTCATTGCCTTGGTTTTCACAAACCAAGAACCCACGTAACTGGTACAGCTTTGGCGACCCCAACGCTGCCCATGTGGCTCCAAGTCTCAACCCACCGTTAATCTTGCTGTCTCTGAAACTCTCGAGAGACGGCAATCCTTTCCCTTGAGCTTTACTCGAATACCGCGCGAGAGTTCACTGGTCCCTCTTCCTGGTTCATTTATTCTCTTCGAACGAGTCTCTATGTCGGATTACTTTAGCCACAACTCTTACCCTGACCCTATTCAATTCGGAACGCGACTCTGGGGCGATCCACTTATCCCCAGTCCTCTCACGCAAAGGGGCCAATTCAGCGCTGGAGATGAAGTGAAAGACCTTCAAGGCAGTGGCGCGTACACCTCCTGGGAATCTTCAAAATCTTACCCAGTCGCAGGGTCCCAGGCGAGCCCCCTAGGTTACTGCCGTGGAATTTCAATTGACTCGACGCAAATGCTACCAAGAGCAAAGAAAAAGTTTATTTTTGAAATTTGCAGAGTGGACCCGACACATTTGCAAGACGCCTCATGAAATGGACGCCTGACGGTTTCCACATGTTCCCTTTATACTATATATTGCCTTGCCTTATCACACCTCAAGCCAGGAACCTGGATCAGCCGAATTCCTTTCCACACATGGAGTTGCTTTTTCTAATTCATTGACTGCTGATATAATAGATTATTGGCCTTGAGAGTCAGCTGTAAATTAGGTTGAACTTTACATTTTTTCTGTCTTTTTGCAAAGTTAGATCTATAGTTCTTTGTTTCAGCCATGGTTTCACAGATTTCACAATAAATGATAATTTTCCATTACAGGGGATCAGACTGACAGTGACTCAATAAGTGTGATGGAGTGAGGATGATAGTGACACAATGAGGGTGAGGTGTCAGCGTGGTAGTGACGCAGACTGTGTGAGTGGATCAGGCCGATAGTTGCGCAGTGAGGGGGGTCAGAGTGATAGTGATGCAGTAAGTGTGAGGTGGTCAAGGTGATAGTGAAACACTTCGTGTGAGGGGTCAGTGTGACAGTGACGCAGTAAGAGTGAGTGGTCAGGCTGATAGTGACGCAGTAATTGGAAGGAGATCAGGCTGATAGTGATGCAGTAAGCGTTACTGTGTCAGGCTGATCCTGACGCATAAAGGGGAAGGGGACAGGGTGATAGTGACGCAGTAAGTGTGATGGGGTCAGGCAGAGACTGAGGCAGTGAGTGTGATGCACTATGTGTCCATGAGTCAGAGTGATCCGAATGCAGGAAGTGAGAGGGGACAGGGTGATAGTGACGCAGTGAGTGTGAGGGGGTCAGCGTGATGGTGACGGAGTAAGTGTGAGTGTTTAGGCTGATATTGATGCAGTAAGGTGAGGGCGTCAGGCTAATACTGGCCAGTAAGTGTTAAGTGACAGGGTGATAGTGATGCAGGAAATGTGAGGAGTCAGACTGATAGACACGGTGAAATTATGAGGGGTCAGGCTGATAGTGATGTGGGGAGTGTGCGAGTGTCAGGCTGATAGTGACGCAGTAAGTGTGTTGGGAGCAGAGTGATAGGAACGCAATAAGTGTGAGCGGCTCTGGATGATAGTGACAGGTCAGTATGAGGGGGAGGATGGTAGTGATGCAGTGAGTGTGAGGTGTCAGGATGACAGTGAAGCAGACTGTGTGAATGTGTCATTGTGATGGTGACATGGCAAGTGTGATGGGGTCAGGGTGATAGTGACGCAGATGCTTTCAGGGGGTCAGGTTGTAGTGATGCAGTAATTGTGAGTGGTCAGGGTGATAGTGACTCAGTGAGTGTGAAATGTCAGTGTGATAGTGACACAGAACATTTGAGGGGCCAGGCTTATAGTGACGTAGTATGGGCAAGAGGTCAGGGTGACAGTGATGTAGATGCACTTACAGGGCCAGGTTGTAGTAAAGCTGAAAGTGTGAGTGTCTCAGGCTGATAGTGATGAAGTAAATGCGAGGGGCTAAGGCGGATAGGGATGTAGAAAGTGTCCATGGGTAGTGCTAGAAGTGACGCAGTAAATGTGAGTGTTGAAGCTGATAGTGACGCATTAAGTTTGAGTGGATCATGCTGATCTTGACGCAGTAAGTGCGACGTTGTCAGGATGATAGTTACGCTGTAAGTGTATGGGAGCACAATGATCTTGACGCAGTAAGAGTGGGGAGTCAGGGTGATAGTGACGCAGTAAGCATGAGTGGGTAAGTCTGATAGTGACGCAGTATATGTGAGGGAGTCAGCCGGGTAGTGGCGCAGTATGTGTGAGATGGTCAGGCTGATATTGATGCAGTTAGTGTGTTGGGGTCAAAGTGATAGTGACGCAATAGGTGTAAGCGGTTCAGGATGATAGTGACACAGTGGGTGTGAGATACCAGTGTGATAGTGACGCAGTAAGTGTAAGGGGTCAGGATGACAGTGACACTAAGTGTATGGCCCTCAGTGTGATAGTGCCGCAGCAAGTCTGGGGTGTCAGGGTGTAAATGACGTCGTAAGTGAGAGAGGGGCATTGCGATAGTGAAGCAGTAAGTGTGAGGGGGTCAGGCTGATAGTGACACAGTCAATATGACGGGGCAGTGTTTTAGTGACAAGATAAGTGTGAGGCGTCAGTCTGATTCTTACATAATAAGTGTGATGGAGTCAGGCTGATAGTGACACAGTAAGTGTAAGGAGTCAGGGTGATAGTAACATAGGAAGTGTAAGAGCGTGACTGATAGTGACAAAGTAAGTGTTAGGCAGTCAGGCTGATGGTGACGCAGTCAAAATGAGGGTCTCGAAGTGAAAGTGGCGCAGTAAATGTGAGGGCGCCAGATGGATAGTGATGCAGTAAGTTTGAGGGGTTCACGCTGATATTAAGGCGGGAAGTGTGAGGGGTCAGGTCTATAGTGATGCAGTAAGTGTCGGCGGGTCAGGCTGATAGTGATGCATTCAAAGACCAAATATCCAAGGCTCACTGTAGTGCTGAACAGCGCGACTTCTCAAGGCGAAGCCAAAAATCAATAGTTCTCATCATGGTCATAAATCACAATGCTTCATTTTAAAATTGTCCTCTCCTGCTTCTAGATTCACCAATGAGGGAACAAAATTTAATTGCACCACCCTGTTTATCTCTTCAAATATTTTGCAACTCTCAATGAGATTACCTCGCTTGTTTTGAAATTGTTAAAAAAAGGCCGGATTTGCTCAATTTCAATTCAGAGGACTAACGTTCATCCATGATATCAAAGCTAATCACCATTCGTGGTATTCCTCATATGGCATTAGTATCTTTCCTAAATTGAGGGTTATAATTCCTCATACTGTAGTCCAAGTGCGGTCGAACTGAGCCACCATACATTGGAAATAATGCTTCGTTCTCGTGCCCTGAAATCCTCCTGCAGCTTTCACAACAGACTTCTACAACTGCTACTAGACTTCAATGACTTATTAAAAACTTCTCCAAGATGCATTTCTAAACATGTGTACTTTCTACTTCAAACCTTCGACAAATAATCTCCACACATTTCCCTCCTGACAAGTATGATAAAGACAAATCGTTGCTATTTATTAAATCATGAGGGACATGGATAGGTTGACTCGTCAAGGTGTTTTCCGGCTGGTGAGGAAGTCAAAATTTAGAAAACATCGGTTTACAATTAGTGGGTAAGGATTTAAAAGGGACGTCAGGGGCAACTTTTTCAGACGCGTCCAGAATGAGCTGCCAGAGAAGTTGTTGGAGACTGGTACAATATAACATTGAATGGCATCTGGATGGATATATGAGTAACAAGGTTTAGAGGGATGTGGGCCAAATGTTGGCAAATGGGACCTATTAATTTAGGATAACTGTCCACCATGGTCAAGTTGAAAAGAAGGGCCACTTTCCGTGTTGTATTGTTCAACGACTTGTTGAATCTAGAAAAACCGCAAAAGCTTTGCAAATAATTCCGTCAAGACGATTTCAAGTTCCAAATCTTCGGTTAATCTTCCTCTCTTGTGCTCACAAGTTCATTACCTGATGTCAGAATTTACGGATTAGTTGCTGGATCCATTCCTGAAAATTGGCCCCTGCATTCTTTATAATTCCGATATTTTCTTTTACGAATGTAGCTAGTGTTTATGGACTTAGCATCAATATTTCTAATACCATATGTCGATGAATATTAAAACACAACAGCATATGAGAAATTGAGTCAAAATCGATCGGATGCAGTGGGACAATGATCTTCTCTTCGTGTGGTGTACATCCGTGACTCTATAATTCGACGAAGAATCATTCCCACAACTTCAGCTGTGGCAGAATCTAGTTTGCGGTGAAAGCCTGTCAATCTGCTAAGGGAACGTACGTCTGGGTCTTTGCAAAGGATTTGGCGAAATCTTTGGGTCTTGACAATTTGTTCTTCCAACAAATTACGTATTTCATGAATTCAGTTGTTTTCCTATGAAAATTGGCGATTCTGCCGCAGCTGTGATGGCCGAGAGGTTAAGGCGTTGGATTCGAAATCCAATGGGGTCTCCCTGCGCAGGTTCGAATCCTGTTCACAGCGTAGAATCTTTTAAAAGTCATTATTTCCTTTGCAGGATTTGGATTTCGTGGAGCTTGAGCTTTGCATTTAATCAAAAGTAAATTTTCAACTGTGAGGAATCCGAAGTAATTTCAAGACTGACCCAGTTATCTAATTGAATAAATTATATGTCGAGACACAAAAGCCACCAACTTCCAACACGAATCAGTTTCAACACATTTGTCGAACTATCGTGAAATTTGGATGTTCGGGGGGTGGAATTCAGCAAAACAAGAAGCAATGCAATACACTTACCTGCAGGTGATGATTTTTTTTAAGGATCAGATGAAAGTCAAGCTGAGAAAGTTGAACCTAATTTACAGCTGACTCTCAAGGCCAATAATCTATTATATCAGCGGTCAATGAATTAGAAAAAAGCAACTCCATGTGTGGAAAGGAACTCGACTGATCCAGGTTCCTGGCTTGCGATGTGAAAAGGCAAGGTGATATCAGCGGAGTAGAATTTTCTGGAAATATTAGAAATGGAATGTTAACGGTCTTCTGCTGTCCACATTCATAAGAAACTGTGCATTAAGAACTGAAATTGAAAATTAACGATGAAAATCAGCCTTAGCCCTCTGCTTGTGGTGTAGCTTTGTTCAGAACAATTGGTTGTTGTTGAGGCTAATATTGACCAAAATAATCAATGGGAAACTTATCCACGGCCTTCGTTGGAGCAGTTGGTGTGGAGAGCTCAGCTTGAAGAACCAAATGCCAATTATTCATCCTGGCTGTCTGAAATGCTAGATAAACATACTCCCAGTTTAATGAGAAAACCTTTGCTATCAGAGTTAGATGATTTCATGTCAGCATGTTCCGATATGAGAAGACACTCCATGGAGTAGATGTAACTTAAATATTGACTCTAACGTCAGAGATGTTGACACATTTCTGCACCAAAACAGCACTACCATTGGTATCAAATCTAACTGAACAAAGGACTAGTCACTTAGACATTTCCTGTCTGCAGACTCTGCCGATGGACCGTTCAGGCCCGATGTAGGAATAGGGCGTGGTGACATCTGTTCGCAAGTGGATCACTTCATTCTTGCTCACGATCCATAAACCGGAATTCATTTTGAATTTCTTAGCCACTGCATGATAAGTGGGACATAATGCACAGGTTTGCTTCTCGAAAGAAAGAGCGAAATCGTATTCAATGCAGACGCAAATTCAAGTTGTCCCTGGTCGACCAGAAGACAGATGTCGCGAAGCAAAGTGAATACAGAAAACAATCAATGTTTTCTGGGAGTCAAAAAGATGTCCTGGAAGAGCGGAAACATATATTTGGAACTAAACTCACATACCACTTCCACAGACTAAATGTTCTTGAACCGTTATCTTAATTTGATCTTCTTGTCCACCATTGCTGCAAAAATTATCTTAACAACTCAGAACTTTGTGTTCTTTGATATTCTCTCCTTCATGTTTCTCTTGATTTTGAAACTAAAACCGAGCAATAGTAATGCACCCTATTTCACTTGCAAAGATCGGAAGAAGATCAATTTATAAGAGAACAGAAATAAAGCTACGTCTGTCTTGCGAGAGAAAACACAGTTACCATTTCGACTCCAAAAAGTCTTCTTCAGAAGTCTGCGCAATGAACTCGAAATAGTTCAGACCGAAAATGAAAAAAGAAGCCGAAATGCCGCGAATACCCCACCCGCAAGCGCATCAAGTCCTACTCGAATATGCCGGATTACTCCCATCAACATTATGGGAGAACGGAACAAAGCTCATCCTGCAGTTGGCAACCTGTTATGACGTAGTTTGTGAAGTCAGAAATCTGATTGGGTAAAAAGCGGGATGAAAGCGGGATATAGGAAGGCTGGAAGAGCAAGTGCGTGCTTTGCTTTGAAGAAGGTTGGCAGTGATGGAAATGGAAATTAACGACAGGAAGGGGGGCTTAATTAATACTCAGCATCGTTGCAACACACAGGGATGCAATTCCTTTTGCCAGGTTTCTGTTCTGCCATTTTATAATCACGACTGCTGCCGGGTTTGGTTTCCATTCCAGGCTTAGATAACTGCCTGATGGAAGTTTGCACATTCGCCCAATGTCTGTGTGGTTGCTCTGGTTTGCTGCCACATTCTAACCATTTGCAGGTTATTTGGAATCGTCATTGAATGCACACGGTTACAGAGACAATGATGTGGAGAGTGTCTGGATAGGAAGTACTTCAGAGGATTTTTCTGAACTTAAATAGACAGAGTGGGCTTAGTCTGCTGTTTCCTGGGTGAGCTACATGCACAGAGGGAGGTCAGGGTATTCTTCCCTGAGGGAGATATATTGACAGAGTTGGGTTAGTTGCTCTTACCTGTGTCAGTCACGCAGATACAGTAGGGCCAGTCTGCCCTTCCCTGGGCGAATTTCTTTCACAGAGTGGTGACAGTCTGCTCTTTCCTGCCTGAGTGAAACAGAAAGAGCGGGGTCAGTATTCTCTTCCCTCGATAATTTATGTTGACAGTCTGGGTTCCGTCTGCTCTTCCCTGGCGAGTTACATTGGTAGAGTGGGGTTATTGTTCATTCATTGGGTGAGTGCCATAGACAGAATGGGATCAGTCTGCTCTTCCCTGAGGGAATTATATTTATAGAGTGGGGTCAGACTGCTCTTCAGAGAATGACTTATATTGAGTGTGGGATCAGTCTGCTGAGTTACACTGAGAGTGTGGGTCAGTCTGCCCTTCCCTGGATGAGTAACACTGACTGAGTGGCGTCAGTTTGCTCTTCCCTCAGTGAGTTACATTGACAGAGTGGAGTCAGGAGTGGCATCTTTGAGGAGTTGACAAAAGTAACTCGTCCCCTACATCTTTGGGATAATTAGGGATGGGCAGTGAATCTTTTCTCATTGAAAGACAACTGTGTCCCAGAAATGCATTTCTAATAATTGCATGTACTAATTCGACACTGCAAGCGGTCGGGAATAACTTGAGGAGAAGTGCAGGGTAGAATAATTAAAGTCAAATGCACTGATGCCGAGGAGACATGACACAAGGTGTGAATGTGGACCTGATGGTGCAAGGCTCAGTGTCAGTGCTATTGGTTCAGCATTTATTTCTCACTGTTCGCAATGACTCACACACCACTGCTGTCAATTCACAACAATGAGCCTGTTCATCTTGGTTTGAAAATCCCTGCGTGTGTATTAACGTGGTTAATGGGACGCGAGAGGAGATGAGCACATCCGCTTTATTCTGTCAATTTAAACAGATGAAAATATCTGTTGGATGCCAATGCAAGAGGATACTCTCTTTTTCTTTGCCTTTTCAGTGGGGCATGCTCAGCATTGAAATGTCTGCTTTTGCACAAGCAGAGTTTGATTGCCATTCATACTGAGCAACGCTAATACAGAAAAAGCGTTTACGAATTCCTGTGATCAAGTGGTTCAGGCATTGCACATATGGACGACAAATCTGGCTTTAACGTGGCGCCGTGGCTTAGCTGGTGAAAGCACCTCCCATCATACTGGAGCCTGCTCATTGTATTGAAAGCTCGTTATTTCTCGCAAGTATTGTGTTGCTGATCGAGAAACTCAGTGTCTGTTTGAATTACTTTATATTTTGATTACGAGTTCCTGCTTCATTTTCCAGGTTTAAATCCAGTAGTGTATGTTGCTCTTTTTAACTACTATTTTAACCTGGAGATTCTTCCCGCAGTTCCACAAGCACTTCTGCTTCTCATCCTCTTATTCTCAATCCTTCATTCCCAGTTTTGTGGAAATTATGTGGTGAGGCAGGAGACACTGCAGCATTCCCGGGGAATGTTGTGGTAATGGCACTGACACCACGACACGATCACCCTCATTCTCTGCTGTCACCATTCATTTGTTGTACACCAACAGTAAATGCATCCTTGTTCTTCTTCAGCTATCATGTAATTACTTTCTTTTTCTGTTGGATAAGGAATTCAACTTTAACTTCGAAAGGGTCTTTAGATTTTGAGGAAGAAATGTCTCCTTGCCTCAGGTCGAAGTGACAGGCGCATTCTCCAGAGAATGTGAGACTACTTCGACCGACTCCAGCCAGGCGTCAGAAAGCCTCTCAGCAGTTCGAATCTCAAACTGTCTCTGAATGTCAGGTTTTTCAAGAGCAGAAATGGGAAATGGGCAGCCAGAGAGTCGGAGAATGTGAAAAAGGCCCAGGAGGATACAGAGACAAATATAGAAAAAACAAAGACACATTTTGAGGCAGACACTAAAAGAAACAATTCTCCATTCGGCGTGACTGCTAAATAACAGAAAGCAAAAGGAAATGTTGCCATTAAAATATAGCCTTCCACCAGCTCAGGAAAATGAAAGTAGCATGACAGCTGATTAAGTCCTTTTAAGATTGTAAATTCGACGTTTGTAAGCTCAAGAGTGATTTTGATAAATATCCTGATTCGACAGGCAAAATTATTATTTTCCCAACAGTATAATCTAGAAATCTATAACTAACCTGTTTCCTGTCCATCTAAAAAAAAATCTGTTTCTCTCCACAGATGTTGCCAGGTGTAGCGCGTTTCTCTATCAATTCTCGTTTTTAGTTCAGATTTCCAATACCTGGATCTTTTTGATTTTTAATAACCTGGCACAAAACCAAGCATTACCAGGTTCGGACCAGTGGTCAGAAATACTGGTACCACGACATACCTGCACAATAAAACATTCATTCCCTGTCCGAAAATAGAACAAATGCCATGGCAGTTCTAGTTCCAAATCCTCACTACGAGATTACACTGAATGAAGACAGACGCTCTTGCACTTATTCTCAATGAAATGGCTTTTCCCTTTCATTTATGGTCAGTTTCACTGCAGATTGTTTTCTACTCGGCTTCAAGTTTTGCAGAATGGAAACGCCCATTTGGCCCATGGTGCAGTCTGGTTTAAAGACATTCGTCTATTCTATTCCCAGTTTCCGGCTTTAGTCCATAACCTTATGTGTTCTGATGTTTCCAGTGCAAATGGCAGTGAGGTTCTCGCTTTGATCTTAGATGACACAACAATGGGATTGAAGTTTGACATAGTCACACTGTGTTATTACCCACGTCGTGTCTCCCACAGAAAGAGGCACACAGACACATTCCCCGAGAGGGGCAGAGTTCTCAGGATTTGACCAGCTCCTTGTGCTTCACTTCAGCTGTCCGCTCCAACATGCAAGTTCAACTGCCAAAAGGCAGCTTTTGGTTAAACCAAAGTCAGTTCTACAGACAATGAGAGACGTTGTTCTGAGCTAGAATTTGAAGTGGGCGAAAGAAACTGTAAATTCAAAAACCCCAACCCTTCCGTTCCTGATAGACAACAGGGATGGACTAACACGCCACATCCTCGTGATTTTAAATGCGAACCGATAATCCCCTAACTCGACGTCAGGCGTGTTACCAATTCTGTCACTGACCCAAAGACCAGGTTTAGCTGGGACAGTTTGTCTATAGGTAATGTAAACGTCCACATTAGGGAAACAGCATTCACAAGGTGAAAAATCAGCAAACATAATCACCGTCACTGTTTCACTTGGAATTCCGCACTCTGTGAACCATTTCCTTTCACTGTACTTTCATATTTGAAGTTTTTTACATTCCAGAGCCTGAACTAATTCAGCGAGAAACCACTGGTCATTTCGAGCCCGTCATCCGGAATGAGGCGAGTTGAACGATGCCTTTCTTGCTGCCGACACATCAGCGCAGCTCAAAACGAGCTCGGGTTAGCATCAGTCTTTACTTAACTTGCTGCAGTATATCTGCTGAACAACATCAGATTATCGCAGCATTGCCTTCTTCACATTGAAACCAAGGGCGATAATATGAACCGCCTTGGAAACTTGGAGAGAGAAACACTGCTGACGAAGACGGTTATGACGTGAAGAGCAGGCACGAGAGTTTGTACAGGTCCCAAAGGCTACTGCAGTGTCAATGGACATCCCTGCATACAAGTCTGAGTTTGCATTGCCCAGAACAGGCTTTCATTCCCAGTCAGGAGATATAGATTTAATTCTCTTCTTGTGAATTATCCGAATGAAAACTAAAGCCTGGCTGCACCCAGAACACACACACGGATCCTGCCAGAACAATTCAGTGATCGATCAGCATCTGTCAGGAAGGACAATGGCAGCAAATACAAGCGAAAGCTGTCACAGCAATTACCCCTCCAAGTTTCTCGCGTTTCCCAGTTGAAAATATTTCGCTGTTCCTTCAATGTCACTACGTCTAAACCCTTGCCTCATGGCATCATGCCTGTACCCCGCTACTGAGGGCATCCAGGGTTATGCGGAGTAACTCGAAATCTCAATCTCTCGAGTAATTAGGGATTGACGGTGCATCCCATCACATTGAGCAATGACTTTATCCCAGTAATACGTTTCCTAAAGCTGCAGTTTCTAAGGGAACACTTGCAATCTGTCGGGAATAAGTTGAGAAGTGGAACGAACGAGAGGAAAATGTGAAAGGCAATGATAACTGGGAGGCATGAGACAGCAAGTGAGTGAGGAGCTGGTGCAACGTTCAATGTCAGTGTCAGTATTTACTGACCACTATTCATTCTGACTCACACACCTCTCCTTAACAATTCACCGCAATGAGCCCATTCCTCTTAGTGTGAGTTTACCTTTGCGGATATTAATACGGTTACAGGTGCCCAAGAGGATGGATGGATCCGCGTTATCCTGTCAGTTTAAACAGTCTAAGTTATCAGTTTACAACAAAAGCAATAAGAGATTGCCTCTTCCTGTGCATTTTCAGTGGAGAATATCCAGCTTTGAACTCTTCTGCATAACCAGAGGCTGTTTTAAATTTACACCGAGTAACTGTGTAACACACAAACAATGAGTCCGAGTTCCTGGTTCGAATAGTCAATAAATGCACGCATAGTTTTGAATCGTTGAGCTTGGGCAGTCCCTCAGCCTTAGTTAGTGAAAGTTCCTGTGAAAAAACAGCCGAATATGGGAGCAAATCCTGACATCTCACTGTTTATAGGTCTTTCATGAAAAACAGAGTTCCCGACTTCACCTGTGGTTCTGGTCGTGGTGGGAATTCAAATCAATGACTGGATCGAGGTTATAGTTTAAAGACAGCTCCTTCGACACCTCTGCCACGCTGCCACACAAACCCAGCAACCACGTGTTTCATGATTAGTGTTTCAGCATCGCCTCACTTCAGGCACTTACCCACACGCACTTTCAATGGCGAACTTGGCGTAAGTTCGATAATATTTATGAGGATGTTGCAAGGCATACAGTGTTTGGACTGTAGCGTAAAGCTGAATAGGATGTGAAAATTTTTCCTGGAGCTTGAGGGCTGAGGGATGGGCTTACAGAGGTTTATATCAATATGAAGGAGACGGTAGAGTAAATGGTCAATGACTATTTCTTCCCAAGGCAGGCAAGTTCAAAACAAGGGAACAATGTTTTAAGGGTAGAGTTGTAAAATTTAAAAGGGATCTGAAGGACATTGTTCTTTTCACACAGAAAGGTTTGCTTGTTTGGAATGAATTGTCAGATTTCGTGATGGAGTCTGGTATACTATCAACATTTCAAAGGCATATGGATCTGTTTTCAGACAGGAAAGTTGATAAAGAATAAACGTGAAAATTTGGCAAATAGAGCATTTGTTTACGGGCTCAGCCCCTCTGAGATGCTGCAGTGGCGAACACCAGTTTGAATAGGCACTTATCACTTGGTCAGTGCGTTGGGCTAGTTTTCTGGAAGATGGTTAGATTAGATTCCCTACAGTATGGAAACAGGCCCTTCAGGGCAACTAGTCCACACCGACCCTCCAAAGAGTAACCCACCCAGACCAATTTCCCTCGAACTAATGCACCGATCATTCTGGGCAAATTAGCATGTCAAATTCACCTGCCCTGCACATTTTTGGAGTGTGGGAAGAAACCCACGCAGACGCAGGGATAATGTGCAAACTACGCACCGGAATCAAACGTGGAACACTGGTACTGTGAGGCAGCAGTGCTCACCACTGAACCACGGTGCCGCCCTAAAAGGGGATGGAGAACCCAGCTAGGAACCCTGCAATCTCTCGCATGCAAAGCGAGTACTCTCCCATTTGAGATAACTCCCACAGGCTGCTGCGGTTCAAACCAGCAACGAATCATTTTTTTCTAGTCTTAGGCTGCCAATGACCATTCTTCTTGACACATTCCCAACTTCTCAGTGGGAGATTTTGGCTGCGGAAAATACCTCACAAATCATGTTGCCCGCGCGGCTCTCCAGAGAAACCAAAACCTGACAACTCATGAACAGAAGCAGAACTGACAAAGAGAACTATTTTCAGACACACGGACGCATGAATGCTTTCGTTGAGGCAAAGCGAGTCGTCTGGGTTATGAGCTGCTCACACAACTTGAGGCGAGGCAATTCCAAATGGTGCTTTCAACGTACTGGCGCCTTAGTGCATCAATACTTACAGGAAAGTGCTCAAGTAACATGAATCAGAACTGACTAACAATGAACCATGAAAAGTGAAGATTACCAATTACAGTCTCGATCAGATGAGGTTAACAATTGGGCTGATGTCTCCACCGGATCGAGAGGACCAATAACCAGCCTCTCTCATCAGGACAGAAATTAAGGAAATTAGGGAAAAGTAACCAAGTTTCATATCGCAATTTCCCTCCTTTTCGCAACAACAACAGAAAACTGCGAGCAGATTCAATGTAGAACCTAATTTCACATAAACAGGGAAATAAATATCTCCATTCACTTTCATAGAAACGGTGAAAAATGCAAATTGTCTGGAATATGAAAGATTGGCGCAGCCTGTTTTTGAGTCGCATATTATGCTGGTGGCCTTTCGAGCTGGAGGGGAACGTGACAACTACAGCAGAAGGGGAAAACGTGGGCACTGACATGTTGGTTGTTTTCTGCTGTGCCACATCACAGCCAGGTTAGAAGAAATGATTGCTTTTTTTTTCTGTTCAACTTTAACAAAACTCATCCCTGCAAAACGTTGCCAGCTTAATCCATTAACACACGTGGCCGCGCAGGGATGCAAACACAAGCCTTTTTAAGAAGTGGAATCTGAAATCAGAGTCTCAAGTTGCTCAGCCACGCGAGCACACAGGCCAAAACCGGAAACCTAAGAGCATGTACCTGATGATACCCTGCAGCATACTCACAGCAACTGCACCAGTTCTGCAGAATAAGCGGTGGGAAGGAATTGCTCTATCTGAGCGGTTGTGCTTGTTGTTCTCATCAGCAAATCTGGCTTTGATTTTGCTAGCCCATATCTGCTACCATGCTGAAACGGAATGCAATTCCGATTAGTCGCTGTGTGAAACTTTGTTCATTTTCTCTCCTCAGATAAAGTGATCACTGGAGATGATGAATTCTGCTCCTGCCAGAAACGCCCGACTCTCCTGCTGCTCAGATAAATTGAAAAGCTGGTTTCGCACTGGAATCAGAGAATGGCAGAACACGTAGCAAGATTATTCAAAACCCAGAGCCAATAGGAGTTCCAACTTTCCTTTTGTTTCTCCATAATAGTGCATTATCCAGCTGAGCCATGAGCAACTGCCACCTGGCTGCAAGCTGAGTTGGAAACCGATGTGGGAATCAAGGACATGCGACTCACTTATTGTCGGTACATCAAACAGTTCTCACTTCGAGGTGTACAAAAATTAGTTTCTATACATATTCAGGGAAGGTCAAAGGCAATCTGAGATGTCAAAGAGGTGGCCACTGTTCGTGATTGCTCTTTGTTCGAGTTGTGAAAAGGTTTCCCGCTTTAGTCGCATTCACGTTTCTTGTTGATGACTGAATCAGACAGAAGGTGTTTCGCCAGAGCTGCACTTGACTTGCATTCCTCTCCCTCGCTGTCATACTTTTCTGGAACTCTGTGAGAACAAGAAAACAAAATACATACTGTGTCATTCGGCAGCCTGTCTGTGATTTCCTCATTTTCAGTTACAACATGGCTTAGACGTCAGGCCACATGGTAATATTAGCAACAGTATGAGAACAAGAATCGATAGTACATCTGTGCCTGTAAATCTTTTCATTCCTGTTGTTGACTGAATGAACTGTATCCGTGTCTGCTGCTGCGAAACTCGAATATATGAACTGCTCCAAACTATGATTGAGGATTTCTGGTTTTGGTTGACACACGTTGAGAAACCTTTGAGGAGAAAGTGAGGTCTGCAGATGCTGGAGATCAGAGCTGGAAATGTGTTGCTGGAAAAGCGCAGCAGGTCAGGCAGCATAAGCCCGAAACGTCGATTCTCCTGTTCCCTGGATGCTGCCTGACCTGCTGCGCTTTTCCAGCAACACATTTCCAGCACACGTTGAGAAACGCCAGACAGCGTTCAAATTAAGCTTTCAGAGCACATTTTCGGATGCATTTGACAGAGACTAACATCATGAATCCAGTGTTCACTGTGACAGAAGGAAATGAATGCTCTCCTTGTTACTGATCCAGGCCACCTTCGCATGTCAAGCAAATGCGGTACTGTTGTTACAGAAAGGATCAGTGCCCGGTAACTGTGTCCTTAAAGTGGACATGATTGAAAAAATAAAGAATACCATGTTGAAATATCCAGGAAATATTGGCTGAAAAGGCGCAGACAATTTTCCCTGCCGCGCCAAGACAGAGGAACATATGTAACGGCACTCTTAAACAGGATGGCCAGCAGTGATATAGACATCGCCACATATGAAGGACCACTGCGAATAGAAATTTGAAAATGAATTTCACGCAGCAGGTATTCGGAATTATATTCTTTTCACCGTTACAGTAGTATTGGGCGAGTAAATTCAAAACAAGGTTTGCTGATGAGAATGCAATAAAGCCCCATCGATCATGATATGAAAGACTGTCGCCCGGAAAGAGGGAACAACAATGTTTCTTCTAAGCTTTGTACTGGGCCACTTTCGCACAAACTGATACTGCTACTCTCCAGAAAAAACCAGGGCCCGCGGCATGCACTCTTAGAAATGGTGACCATCAGTGCTGGAAACATCCCTGCATATTCAGAACAAGGAAGAATACATATCGAATAAAAGCGTAGATGGCAATTAATTGCACTTGTATTCCCTTTCACCACAACAGCTAGAATATACCGGGATATACCGAGTGAGGTTTACTGACCAGGTCAGAAAGCAATTACCTCCACATATCTTGACACACAAGCCTATCTTTCTTTCTGTCTGTTTTTTTGAAGCGCCGATCCTTTCCGTAGGAGATGAAGATGATTAATTTTCCCCCGCAGGATCACAGTGGGGCCAGAGACCCGATCAGCTGCTCACAACAGTTCGTGTTTGCCGAGAATCACTGAAACTGAGATTGATGACACGTAGACTCGGTGTAACAGCTGCCAACACATGTGGAGGGTTTTGCGACGGATTAGGACCCACTCTGGGAAAAAGACTGAATCCTAAGAGTGGGGAGTAACTGTTCAGGGAGAGGACTGGAGAATGGGGTTAAGTATGATATAAGCCAGAATCGAATGGCGGAGCAATTTCATTTGTTGATTCTGAAACAGAAGATGGGAGTGATCCTGGACCAATCAGCTCTCCCAAGTTCTGGGAATATTTGACTTACCCGTTCGATCAGATCAAGTCTGTCCCACACTGAAACCTCAGAATCCTTCCCCACCCCCACCCTCGTTACTGGCAATAAACTGTTCATTACATAAACATATATGAGCACACAACAAGAACATTTGCATAACGTTCAGGGAGAGCTCCGTTCCGTTCCATCAACACATCCTGAATCAGTTAATTTTTGTTCAGGACCCATGAGACATTGAGCCGTCTCTGTCAGACCACGAACAAATGGCCATTCGCGTTCTGTGTCTTTGAACACGTTGATTGATGCACGGATGTAGTGGAATCTCACGTTTTGAAATGGACATCATTCATAGTATTTTCAGCTGCACTGATAAAGTTGTCTCTGGCACTTCCAGTAAAGTGCAGCCAGTTTTCACTCAGAAACCGACATGTGATCAATGCAGGAGGACATATGTGTCAGCGAAAGCAACAAGAATGCTCTACCAGCGTTGGGTTCCAATTCTGCATGTGGAACGAAGAGCATGAACTCTATTAAACAGTGAAAACGACTATTATGGGGCTTCGACGCACGACTCTCTGATTAAACATCTCATATTGCACCGAACTGAGATATCCAGGCTTGGGACACGATGAATTAGTTTGCTATTTCATTCTGAGCATAATTCACCTGGAACAGCATTTTGCAAGAATCCAGCTCATTCCTCCCAATCACAAATAACATCATTCACATCTTTCACTTTTGTTATTTCTTCAAAACATTACAATCTATTTAACACTTGTCCCGGCATTTAAGATTCAACCCGAATATTTCCACATGAAGTAATTTCCAGTCACTTTGGCAGACAGTAAATCAGTCGGAAAATTACCTTAGGAAACCCAACCGTTTCTGTTTAGAGTATTGGGAACTTCCCATCTGCTGACAAGACAGAGTCCTCACAATCAACATGTTCTTTGTTCTTCCTGCCTAAAACGTTTACCACTTCTTATTTTCAAGACAGGAGTTTTGTTTATAACACGTTCCAAGAACAGGAACAACCTTCCAATCTCCTGAAGCCGTTTCCAATTTAAAATGGAAGTTTTGCTCCTTTCCCACGGAAAGGAGTTTCCACGAGCTGTGTCCCAGGGTTTGGCAGGAAGCCCTGATTGAAGCTGCAGTGGCAGCTTTCAGTTGGCATCGGGGGATTGGAGAACATGGTGTCGTATTCTGCTGCGTGTAAACGTCTTGCTCCCTGTGGACTCGGGGTGAATCATGAATGAGTTTTCGGAACATCACTGCCTTCCAGTCTCTAGCCATCTGCTATCTAAGGAAATAGAAACAGAGTTATTTGTTCAGTTGGAAGTCCTGGGCAATGTGAAAGATGGAACAGTTCTGAGACAAAATTGGAGACTGGGAAAATGGTTGGAGAGGAAGTAATAAAAGAGAAGCTGAATATAAAGTTGGAAGTCAGGAGACATTCAATAAAAAGGAAGAGTGTGCAAAAGCAGGTGGAGATAGACATGGAAAAGAAGTGTCACTAGTCCCGAAGTCTTAAATCGATTTTTATTCCCAAGATGCTACCAGACATGCTGAGATTTTCCAGTAATTTCATTTGTTGGTTTAGAAACAGAGGATGGCAGTGATCCTGGACCAAACAGTTCTCCCGTGCTCTGGGGATATTTGACTTACTGTGTCTATGTCCCACACTGAAACCTCACGATCCTGCCGCACCTCCCCCCTCGTTACTGACAATGTACTGTTCATTACGTTAAACACAAGAAGAACAATTGCAAAACGTTGATGGAGAGTTCCCTTCGGTTTCCATCAGAACAATCTGAATCACTGAAAATTGGTTCAGTACCCATGTGATATTGATCCGTCTCTGTCAGACCCCTAGCAAGTGGCCATTCGTTTTTCGTGCCTTTGAACACTTTGGGTGGTGCACGGTTGGTTTGGAACCTCACGTTTTGAAACGGACATCATCCATTGTATTTTCGGCTGCACTGATAAAGTTGTCTCTGGCGCCTCCAGTAAAATGGAAACAGTGTTCACTCAGAAACCGACGTGTGATCAAAAGCAGGCGGACAATGAAAGCAGCAAGAACATTCCCCTGCGAAGGGTTGCAATACTGCACGTGGAACGAAGAGCCGGAATTGTATTAAACGGTGAAATCGCCCATTGTGAGGCTTGCACCCACCACCCTCAGATTAAGCAACTCACACTGCACCGACTGAGCTAACCAAGCACGGTGCACTGTGGATTAGTTTGCTATTACATTGCGAGCATAATTCATCAGCAATTTGTTAGGATCCAGTTCATTCCTTCTAATCACAAAAATATCATTCACACCTTTCACTTCAGTTATTCCTTCAAAGCATTACAATCGATTCAGCACTTGTCCCGGGATTTAAGGTTCAACATTAATATCTTCATATTTTTACCCTCACCTTTATATCGCTGATGTGATTTCCAATCACTCTGGCAGACAGTAAATCAATCGGGAAATTACCTAAGGAAACCCAATCATTCCCGTTTACAGTGTTGGGCATTTCCCATCTGCTGACGAGACAGAGTCGTCTCAATCTTTGTTCTTTCTACCTAAAACCTTTACCACTTCTTATTTTCAAGTCAGGAGTTTTATTTATAACATGTTCCAAGGACTGGAGCGACATTCCAATGTCCTGAAGCCCTTTCCAATTTAAAATGAAAGTTTTGCTCCTTTCACACGGAAAGAACTGTTACTAAGGAAGGAGTTTCCACGAGTTTCCCATGGCTTGGCAGAAAGCCGCTGATTGAAGCTGCAGTGGCCGCTTTCTCTTGGCATCGGGAGCTTGGAGAAAGTGATGTCGTATTTTGCTGCGTGTAAACGTCTCACTCCCTGCGGACTTGGGGTGAATCATGGATGAGTTTTACCGATTACAATGTCAATGCATGGTCGGGGTAAATGCTTGTGCTGAAATATTTGAGGTTTATTCCCTGGGTGGGCTCGAACCACCAACATTTCAGCCAACTGCGCTGACCATTTGAGATACAGAAACTGGCAACGCAGATATCCAAAAGCAAAGTTATCGACGGGATATGAGGATACGTCGGACAGCAGGAACTTGCGTTGTTTTCAGAGACGGCCGCTGATTTTATCACCGAGAGGGTAAGCAGACTGAGGAGCTGCAAACACTCAAATTAAAAAGCATCCACACATGCGCAGTTCTCTCACATACATCTCCCCATTGTAGCTCACTTACGATGCTGGTATTTGAAGCCACGATTCGATAGAAACTGAAGCTTAAAAATCTGGTATATTAGACCGCCCGACCACGCTACCACACACTCAGATTTGTTTTGACTAGTGTTTCAGCATCGATTCACTTCAGGCACTTAGACCTCGCAAATTTTGTAATGAAATTGGCGTAATTTAAGAAGAAAGACCAAAGAAAATGTACAGACAAGGAACAGCCCCTTCCATCCATTCAAGCCTGAGCCGATCCAAATCTACTGTTTAAATCTGTCACCCAATTCCTAAGCATGTGTATCCCTCTGCTCCCCACCTACTCATGCATCTGTCCAGACGCATCTTAAATTAATCTACCGTGATTACCTCTCCCGTCTCTGCTGGGAACGCGTTCCAGACACCCACCACCTGCTGTGTCAAGTAGTTGCCGCGTGTATCCCTCTTAAACTTTTCACCTCTCACCTTGAAAGCGTGACCTCTCGGTATTTAATCCTTCAATCTGGGAAATAAAACTTTTCTCTATCGACGCTGTCTGTACCTTAATGATTTTGTAAACCTCAAAAAGGTCCCCCTCAAACTCCTTTTTTTCTAATGAAAACAAACCTAACCCACTCAACCTCTCTTCCTAGACTGCACCTTCCCTACGAGGCAGCATCCACCCTCTCCAAAGCGTCCACATCCTTTTGGTAATGTGGCGACCAGAAATTTACACAGTATTCCAAGTGTGGCCAGACCAATGTATTGTTCAATTTTAACATGACTTGCCAGCCATTTTATTCAATATCCCATCCATATTAGCCAAGCACACTATATGCCTGCTTGACCACTCTATCCACCTGTGCAGCAACCTTCAGTGTATAATGGACCTGCACTCACAGATTTCTCTGTCCATCAACTTGTTTTTCCCCAAAGCTCTTCCGTTCATTGTATAACCCCATCTAGAATTAGACTAACCGAAATGCGTCACCTCACATTTGTCTGTTTTGAACTCCAGCTGCCACTTTTACGCCCAATTTCCAGTATATCAATATCCTCCTGTATTCTTTAACAGTCACTTATACTTTCTGCTCGTCCAGAAATCTTCGTGTCATTGCAAAAATCCTGATCATTCCAACAGTGCTCTCTTCCAGATCATTTATGTATATCACAAACAACAGTGGCCACAACACTGACCCCTGTGGAGCACTACTGCTCATCTTTCTCCATTTCCCGAAACTCAATTCAACTGCCACTCTCTGTCTCCTATTGCTCAACTAATTCTTTATCCACCTGTCTAGAACCCCCTGCACACCAAGTTACTTTACGTTCTGTATTTGGTTACCTTATCTAACTCCTTACTGTAGTGCATTTATGTGACATCAACAGCCTTTCCTTCATCTATCAACTTGGGCACTTCCCCGAAAAACTCTATGCCTCCAACTAATATGCACATTATTTTCTAAATATGAATAATCCTATCCCTCAGTACCTTCTCCAGCAACTTTCCCAACACTGATGTTAGGCGCATTGTTCTGTAGTTATCCGGAATATCCCTATATACTTCTTGTGCAGGGGACAATATGAGCAACGTTCCAGTCAGCCAGAACCTCACCTGAGCTGAAGGATGCAAGGAAGATATCTGTCAGGGCCCCAACTATTTCCTCTCTTGCCTCACTCAGGAACCAGGGATAGATCCCATCCGTTCCTGGGGATTTGTCCACATTAATTACCACTAGCCTGCCCAACACAGCTTCCCTACTTATGTCAACATGATCCAGATAAATCAAATGTCTTACTCTAGACTCAAAATTCATCATGTCCCTCTCCTCATTGAACACTGATGCAAAATAATCATTCAGAATCATACCCACTCTTTCAGATTCGACATCCAGCCTTCCTTCATTTTCCTTTAGTGGGCCAATCCTTTCTCTAGTTACCCGTTTGCTTCTTATATATGAATAATAGGCTTTGGGATTCTCCTTAATTGTGCTAGCGTGAAGTTGTTTCATGACCCCTTTTCACACCCTTGATTCCTCGTTTAAGACTTGTCCTACTCTTCTCATGTTCCTCCAGGGACCATTATGTTCTTAGCTGCCGAGGCGTTATGTATGCTTCCCTTTTCCTCTTGGCGAGTCGTACAATTGTCCTGTCATCAACAGTTCACGAATATTGCCTTTCAAATCCTTTGCCTTCAACGGGACATGCCTATCCTGCACTATATTTAACCTATCTTTGAAAGCCTGCCACATATGAACTGTGGACTTTCCTACAAATAGCTGTGTCCAATCCACATTTCCGACCTCCTGCATAATTTTGATATAATTAGCTTTGGCCCAGTTTAGTACTCTTTCCTCAGGACCACACTCATCTTTGTCAATGAGTGTTCTCAAACTTACAGAATATTGGATACTTCCCAAATAAATCACCCACAGCAACTGCTAACACCAGCCCTGGCTTATTCCCCAATATCAGTTCCAATATGGCCTATTCCCTCGTCGGACTATTGATATACCGCTCCAGAAAACTCACCTGGAGGCTTCTTACAAATGGTATCCCATCCAGACCTCTGACGCTAAGAGTATCCCTGTCAATGTTGGGAAAACAGAAATCTCCAATCAACACTAAATTATTGCCTCTACGTCTTTTCATGGTCTGTTTTACTATTAACTGTAATACAGCCCCAAAAATCTAACCTCACCCTTCTTATTTCACTGCTCCATCCATAGTGTCTCACGACCCAAGCCCGACATGGTATCCTCCTTTCGCACAGCCATGATATCATGCCTGACCAGCAATGCAACTCCTTCCCCTTTTACTTCCCTCCCTGTCCCGTTTGAAGCGTCTATATCCTAGAACATTTGGTTGCCAACCATGCCCTTCCTTCAACTAAATCTCTGTGATCGCAGTAACGTCATATTCCCAGGCACCAACCTAAGCCCTAAGTTCATCTGTCTATACTCCATGAATTAAAGTAAATGCATTTGGGGCCACCAGTTCTTTTGCATTCATCTGCTCTCTGTGTACTCTTCCCATTATTAATGCTATCTTCCTGATTCTGAGCGTTTCCAGTTTCCAACTCACTGCCGACTTGTTTACTCTTGTTGTTCCCAGCCCCCTGCCACATTAGTATAAAACCTCCCCAACAGCAGTAGCAAAACCTCCCGATAGGCATTCGTTCCCGTCTGGTTCAGATGTAGATCGTCAATTTTCTTATTCCCACACTCCCCAGAACTGGTCGCACAGTCCAACAAATCTGAAACCCGCCCTGCAGCACCATTCCTCAAGTCACGTGTTCATCGTGCCTTTTTTTATTCATTTCTACGCTGGCAGTCACATGGCACCGGCAGTAATCCCGAGATTACTACCTTTGATGTCCTCCTCTTTAATTTCTCTCCTAGCTCCCTGAATTCTCCCTGCAGGTTCTCGTCTCGTTTTTTTTTCGTTGGTGCCTGTATGCACCAAGACAACTGACTGTTCACGATCCCCTTTTCGAATGCTCTTCAGCCGATGGGCGACATCCCTAGCCTGAGCACCTGGGAGGCAACATAACTCTCCAGAATTGCTGATGCTCCACAGTGAGTCCACCCGCAGCTCCAGAGTGACCACGCGGTCAAACAAGTGCTGCAGCTGGACACACTTCTTGCAAGTGTAAGTTTAGAAAACCTTTCCAAGGATTTGCAAGGTTTGCACTGCTTGGACATGAGAACGAAACTGAATAGGCTTCGTCAGATTCCCAGGAGCTTCAGGGCTTAGATATGGCCTCACAGAAGCTTATAAAATCATGAGGAAGACAGACAGAGGAAATAGTCAGGGAGCACTTTTTCACAAGACACGCGAGTTCAAATCTACATAGCAAACGTTTAATGTGAGAGAGGAAAAATTTTAAAAGGTTTGCGAAGGACACATGTTTTTCACAAAGAACTTTTGTTTGTGTGGAATGAATTGCCACATTTAGTGGCAGAGTCTCGTGCACTCACAACATTTCAAAGGCATCTGAATGGGTGTATAGACAGGAAGACCTCGGAGAGATAAGGCAAAAATATTGGCAGATATGTATGGATTAATTTCGGTTATCTATTCAGCAATGGTAAGTTGGATCGCGGGAGTTGTTTCCATGCTCGACAACTCTGAGATGCTCCAGCCACCGGCAACGGTTTGAATACACCATTTGCAAAAAAACGCATGTTGTTTGTTACTCAGTCAGCGAGTTTGGCTATTTTATTTGGAGGGTGAATGGGCCCAGCCGATCCAGAGATGAAGGTTTTCCGGATATTTGATTCCAATGACCATTCTTCTTGACACTTCCCCAAGTTCGCCATCAAGATTTTGGCTAAAGAAAAATACCTCCCATATCGCATTACCCACTTTCCTCTCCAGCGAATCCAAAAACTGACAGCTCTTAACGTGGAACAGAGTCAGAACTGAAAAGGCAGTACCATGATCAGACACACCGAAGCTTAAGTGCTGTTTGTGAGGCCTGTGAGTCGTCTCTGACATGAACTGCTCGCACAAGTAACAGCGAGGCAATTCCAAACCTACTGGAGATTTAGTTTATTGCCAAGTCCCAGAAAGTGCTCAAGTATCATAAAACAAAAGAGAACAACAACGAACCATTAAAAGTGAACATTTCCAATTATATCCATGATTAAATTAGGCCATCAATGCGCCGGTGCCCCCATCTGATCGAGAGAGCCAATCACCTATCTCCCTCCCCAGGTCAGTAATGAAGGAAATGAAGGTATAGCAACGTTTCACATCGCGATTGCCCACCTTTTCGCCACAGCATCAAAAAACAGCGAACAGATTCAATGCAGGATCTTCTTTCGAAATAACGGTGAAATAACTATGTCTATGCACTTTCAGAGTAAACGGGGAACAACACAAGTTGTCTGGAATATGAATAACCAACATAGACTACTTGGGTCCCAGATTCTACTGATGCACAGACTTTCATATGAAAAGGTACCTTGGGTGATTGCCCTACACCCAGAAATCATCTGGCTGCCTTCTGTTTACCCTGTCACATTAAACTTGTGCTGCTCTAATCGAATTTGTAGTTCTTGCCATTTGTCCATATTGCTACTAGGGATAGCTGGTCGTGGCAACTCGTGACTGCCACACAAATTCTTTGCCCAAATTGGATAGTCCCACAACGTGATTCGCAGTGCACGAACTTCGCAACGAGGATATGCCAGCGGCAAGTTACAAAGCACGCTTACATTTATTAATGTAAGTTTCTGGGAACTGACAACCAGATTCCTCCTTACACTCGGAATTATGACAACACATAAACCAACAGCCTCTCTCAGAGACAAGTGACCAATGTCCATCTCGTGCCGGACAAACGTAGTTGACAAGATTGCACACAGGGACTGCACAGAAAACTATAGAGCAGAAGCAGACAAACGACCATCGAGCTGCATTCATGCAGTTCAGTTACCCTGTAAACCCCATGCACAGCTGTTCCTTGTAGGTACACACAGGGCACTGAGTGTCTCTGACTCCGGGACTTGGGACTCGGATTATATGACCGTCTGCAGCACTAGTTACTTCCTTGTGTGAGGTAACTCCCGATGGAACATATGTAAAACACGATAGCTCATTGAGAAATGCATCCAAAATAGTACCCAAGAGACGTATTTCTGTTGAGTTTCTGGTCCTGTTCCTGACATGACATCCAGCATTGTACTTATTGTGTGCTTCCTGACGGTTCGGTGCATGCTTCCGTGATCGCATTGTGTGCAGTAATCTGCGTTTTAGCTGCAATTACGTGCGTTTGAAACCCAGGACCACCTGCCTCTATTCTGTTTTCTTCTTCTCATGCGCAATTGCAACACAGTAAACGATCAATTAATATTGGAAAATGACATACACAGGCGTGTGAAAAGCCCAGTTTCCGTGGCAATTATGCAATGGTTAGAGATTACTTTGATTCAGGAGATAAGGATGGAAATGTGTTTGGGTAGAGATGAGGAACATTGAGGAAAGAGGAAACCAGCCGGTGTAGCTTATAAGAACACTAACAGTAACCACAGTGTAAAAAAAAACGAACAGGAAAAATCATTTGTTTGGAGAGGGCGTAGACATTTTGAGGTGAAGTACTGATTGATTCAAGTTCAAAAACAAGAATTGATAAAGCCCTTGGGCCCGACGGACAAAATCCGAGATTACTACGGGAAGTCAGGGAAGAGATTCCTGCGCCTTTGGCAATGATCTTGACATCCTCACTGTCAACTGGAGTAGTGCTAGATGATTGGAAGGCGGTAAATGTTACTCCATGTTCAAGGAAGGTACTAGGGATTATCCTAAGATATACAGACCAGTCAGACTTAAACCAGTATTGGGCAAAGTATTGGAGAGGTTTCTGAGAGACTTAATTTATGATTACTTGAAAAATCATAGTTTGATTAGAAATAGTCAGCATGGCTTTGAGAGGGGCAGATCATGCCTCACAAAACTTATTAAAATATTTTAGGATGGGATCAAACACATTGAAGAAGGTGGAGCAATGGATGTGGAGTGCATGGATTTTAACAAAGCGTTTGATGATATTCACAAAGACAGGTTCATTCAGAAAGGAAGGAGAGATGGGATACAAGGAAACCGGTCTGTCTTGATACAGAACTGGCTGGCACATAAAAGACACAAATTGGTGGTAAATGGGAAGTATACAGTCTGGAGCTCAGTGATCAGTAGTGTTCCATTGGGATCAGTTCTGGGACCTCTGCTGTTTATTATTTTTATGACTGACTTGGATGCGGAAGTGGAAGGGTAGGTTAGTAAGTCTGTCGATGTAACAAAGATTGTTGAAGTTGTGGATTGTGTGGAGGGCTGATGTAGTTTGCAATGGGACATTGACAGGATGCAGAACGGGCCTGATAAGTGGTAGATGGAGTTCAACCGGAAATTGTGAAGCAATTCATTTTGGAAGGTCGAATTTGAATGCAGAAAAAATGCAGGACTCTCGCATTGTGGAGGAACAGGGCGATCTTGTCGTCCATGTCATAGCTCCCTCAGTGTTGCCACCCAGTTTGATAAGGTTGTTCAGAAGGCGTATGATGTTTTCATTTGCAGGGGGATAGAGTTTAAGAGCTACGAGGTTATGCTGCGGCTCTATGGAACCCTGGTGAGATCACACTTAGAATATTGTGATCAGTTCTGCTCGCGTCATTGTAGGAAGGATGTGGAACCTTTAATGAGGGTGCTGAGGAGATTTATCAGGATGCTAACAAAGAAGTGTTCCGTGCTTTTCTCATTGGAGCAAAGAAGGATGAGAGGTGACTTGATAGATATGTACAAAATGATGAGAGTCAAAGATAGAGTGGATAGCAAGAGACTATTTCCCATGGTGGAAATATCTATCACGAGGGCGAAAAACTTTAATGTAATTGGAGAAAGGTTTAGTGGAGATATCAGAGTTAGGTTCCTTAGACAGAGAATGGTGGATGGGTGGAATGTTCGGCTGGCAACTGCAGTAGAGTCAGCTGCATTGAGGATATATTCAGCGACTATTGGATAGGCAAATGAATGATAGCATAATGAAGGGCGTGTAGGCTACTCTGACCTTAGAGTAGGATAAAAGGTTGGCTGGACGTCAAGGGCCGAAATGTCTGCACTGTGCTGTACTGTTCTGTGTTTCATGCTTCAAATAGCTTGAGGATTCTTACCAATTGTTGAATGTGGGAGGGAGTGATGTGTGTGAGATCAAGAAGCTTTGTAGGTGCGTTAGGCCAAGACGTCCACTTATGGTGTGCATTCTTACAGTCACCTGAGTACCAGTACAACATGTGTGTGACGACCTACACCAGACAGAATACATCAAGTTCAGTTATTAACGTGATGCTGGACTTGACATTTGTTGCTGTTTTCTTCAGATAGATTCTGTTGGGTGACCCATGTATTAATTTTTGTCCATCTATAGAGATGTACAATTTTATTTTGATACTGGTGAATGTGAAGGTGACATTTATTGGACACGGATTTAGAGGTTTCTTTGCGAGACACAAAGTGCTGCAGAATACTGTCAATATGTTAACGTTTTCGCCCAGTGCCTGGTCGAGGAATCAGATGTTTGGAGTCTGAGAGGCAGGCCAGATGCTATCACCATAAGTAACTTGTGCGATGTGATTCTGACACTCCATGCCCATTCATCTGCCCCCGAGCAAGGCTCAGATCGAAGATGGCGTCGAAATAATTTGTTGTGAAATAATGATTGAATGACTGCCCTGACCCAGGTGGAAGCTCTCTGGATTGATTTAAGAGCAGAACAATGAATTATCCAGTATCACTGACAGCTGTGACTAAATTCAAATATTTCAAAATATTTTTTTCAATTGGTTATGATTCACAAATATATTTGCTATGTTTGTGAATTGTGATTCACAAAAATGTGAATTATCATTATTCAAGCAAACAATAATTGCATCATCTCTGAAAACAGTTAGGTTGATGTTATATTTATGGAACTAAAATATACTTTCCTGCCAATATTTTACTTAACAAAAATAAAAAATGTATATTTTATTTAATATCGAACAAAGAACATGTTATCTGAGTATAGTGCTGATCACAATTACATATTTTTGGATACATGAACACCAACTAACCACAAAAGGACATCATCCTCTCTCACTGGTATCCTCACATATGGATGAGGAAGGACACCACTTCGACTGGGACAACACATCCATCCGAGAACAAACCAAATAGAGGTACGCACGAGAATTCATAGAAGCATGGCATTCCAACTAGAGCTCTATCAACAAACTCATCGAATTAGACCTCAACTACCACTCCTGAGACAAGGAACAGGATGTGACTTCTCCACAGGAAGTAACATAACCACAGGAAATGGCATCACCAATCCAAAGGAACCCAAACATATAAATAGAAAGCAGGAATTTTCAGCGTCGGTTCGCCTGAGGCCCACTGAAGACGAAGATGGTTAAAAGTCTGAAAATGAACCACCCAGCTCAACGAGCAAGCCTACATCAAAAACCTCAACCTGAGCTACAAATATTCTCAAAACTCTCTACAATTACATACTCATAGTCACTATTCAAAATAATACATCGTCGCTCCAACATTTGGAAAGTCGTTGGCTTCTGAATGAATGCATTTTTAAAGTGAGAAAACGGTTGAACCATCAAATAGAAATAGTGTTCTTACAAATTTATATATAATCAAGGAGTTTAATTTCTCACTAAATGTGCAAACTTCAGCTCTTTACAAACAATTGAAAAATGACAATAATTCAACATGAACAGAGAATATTAATTTGAATAAATGATTTGTGTTCTTAAATTGAAGTGAACAATAGTTTGAAACCTTGCAATTTTTAGAATGAATGGTATTTAATGTGAAATATGAAAAAGAACGATGAACACACATCCGTGTGATTGAACAATCAGGCATTTTCAAAGAGTTTTGTGGCAAAGCAAAGGAAAAAAATGTTGTATTTGTAGGGATACATGATTTAAAATATTCGTGTGCTGAGTACTAATTAGACTTCATCATCAAGCTGACCTTGCAATACTTGCATTATAAATGGTTATGCTGCAACAAATTGATCAGATCTTTCCTAACATTTACAACTGGAAATAATCTGATACTTGCTTTGACTTGCATCTGTACATGATAGAGTACAGAACTTTAATGTACACAAGGAGGCTATTTGCCCACTATGTATGCATCAGCTTGTGAAATGTCTACCACTCCTCCCATTTGCCACCTCTGTCACTGTTGCCCTTTAATTTCGCTAGTTCAGGGGCAACATTTTCAGATTTCTGGATCAGTGGGCCCTTTTCCAGGACAGGTGGGGGCTTTAAGAAATGGAGAGTTTGCATCTTAACTGGACGAGCACCAACATCCTAGTGGAGACGTTTTCTCGTGCAAATTGGGTGGATTTAATGTAATAAACCACGAGGCAGGGAAACAAAACAGCAGGTCAAGAACTGAGCAAAAGGTAGAGGTGAGTAAGACATCAGACTCTGACCATGCTGCGAGAAATAATCAACTCAGTCCAAAATGTGAGTTGGAAGTTGAAATAAATCATAGAGATGTGTGTCAGAGATTAACAAATGAAGATGGAATGTGTGGGGTTCGTGAAGGAGTGACGTGTGTGAGATCAGGAAGCTCATACTCAAGAAAATATCAAAGGGGAAAACCAAATTAAAAAACTTGTTTAAAACCCTTACGCCTAAAACCACAAAACATTTGGAATAAAGTTGATGAGCTGGCAATAGATACAGAGATAAATGGTATGACCTGGTAAGGATGATTGAAACATGGTTACAGGCAGGTTAGGACTGGACAGTGAACTGTCCATGGTTACTCGGTATTCCAAAAGGATAGACATGAAGGTAAAGGAGGTGGAATTGGTGTATTGGTTAATGATGATATCAAGGCTATATTAAGAAATGAAATTGGCACGACGGAACAAAATGAAGATCAGTCCAGGTGCAAATAAAAAGCAACTGAAGAAACCTCTTTGGAAGAGTAATTATCAGCCACCGTCTCCCCAAAGTACTTCTGAGGTCGGAAATAATGAGGGTTCGTGACAAGCTAACAACGGTGGGATAAACATGCATATTGAATCAATGAATCAACTTGGCAAAGGGTCGGCTCCAAGTACAAATTGTAGAGTATATGAAGGATTGTTTCTGAGAACACATGTCATGGAGCCACCCAGAGAGCAGGGTACTTTAGATTTGATATAAGGAAGGAATGAAAAACGATCTTGCAGGAAATGATCCTCTTGGAAAGAATGACCACAACATACTTTAGTTTCAAATTTAGATTGAAAGAGTGAATAGAGAGTCGCATACGAGAGCCTTAGTGTTGGTTAATAATACCTACAATGGCCTAAGGAAGGTATTGGTGGGGGGTGGGGGAACAGTCAAAAGCAGGACAGATGAATAAATTTGGCAACTACTTAAGGGGATACTAAATATCTCTCAATTAAAGTATATTCGTGAGATAAGACGAATTGCATGAGAGAGAAAAAATTTCCATGTCTAGATAAGGAATTCAATGACAGCATTAGTGAAAAAAAACTAGAGCAAATCATACTGCACAAGTTAGTCACACTCCGCGGGATTGGGTAAGTCAGTGGCCTAGTGCATTGTAGCTGAACTGTTCATCGAGAGACCCAGATAATGTTCTGGGCAGCTGCATTCAAATCCTGCCATGGCAGGTGGTAGAATTTGAATTCAAATTTGGGATTAACAAAATAATGGTGAACATGAGTAGATTGTCAGGAGACTCTCACCAGTTTCACTAAGGTAAAATGGGGAAGGAAACTGCCATCCTTACCTAGTCTGACAGATATGTGACTCCAGACCCACCGCAATGTAGATAACTCCTAACTGCCCTCTGGGAAATCAAGGATGGGCAATAAATTCCGGCCTACGCAACAATACCGTCTTCCTGTGAATTAATGAAAACAAACAAAAAACAAGCAGCAAATGGTTAACACACAACATTAAAAGAAGCTATGACAGGAAATGAATGGAAACATAAATACCGATACCAGTAGCTTTCACTGGTACATAAAAAAAAAGCGCAGAGTGAAACTAAGTGATGGCTCTTTGCAGGATGAAACTGACAAGGTAACGATGAAAAACTCAGAAATGGCAGAGGCACAAAAGCAATGCTTTCTGTTTTCACCGACTACACCACAAACTGTGGTTCCTACGGAGGAACTTGTTGGGATTACTGCTGTTTGTCAGTTTTATAAATTACCTAGATGAGGGAATAAGATGATATGTTAGTAGATTTAATGGTGATAATAAGGTTGGTGAAGTGTGGATGGTGCTGAAGGATGTTGCAGGTTACAGAGGGACATAGATAAGCTGCAGAGCTGGGCTAAGAGGTGGCAACTTGAGTTTAACGTGCAAGAGTGTGAGGTGATTCACTTTGGAAGAAGCAAAAGGAATAAAGAGTACTGGGCCAATGGTAAGATTCTTGGCAGTGTCGATGAGCAGAGAGATATCTGTGTCAAGTTACGTAGAGCACTGAAATATGCCAATCTGGTTAATAGGCTTTTTAAGAAGGCGTACAGTCTGCTAAATTTTATTGGAGGAGGGATAGGATTTTGGAGACACACGATCATACTGCAGATGCACAAAACTCCGGTGTGACCACACTTGGAGTACTGCGTATGTTTCTGCTTGCTGCAGAAACGTGCAGCGTTTGGAAAGGGTTCAAAAGAGATTTACGAGGATGTTGCCTGATTTGGAGGGAAGGTCTTAGAAGGAAGGTCTGAGGTAGTTGCCGCTGTTTTCATTCGAGCGAAGAAGGTTGAGAGCTGTCTGAATTTATCTATATAAGATAATCAGAGGGTTAGATAGGGTGGACAGTGTTATAATTTTTTAAGTGTACCATACCTTCAAGAGAGTTGAAAGGCTGCCCAGAGTACTGGAAAAATTAAAAATGTAATGTTTGGTTAAACAGCTAGCTGTATCTGCATTGTTATGAGAAATATTCAAATTCAAATTCAGCCAATCAGTTTAAATAATGTGTCAAAATGCCAACTGCTAATCAAGTTTGCAGTGTTTTGACAATATTAAAACCAATGAAACAATCCAATCTTTTGGGGTATAAATATCAAACATTTTTAACAGTTTGCCAGAGCGGCAAAGTGCAGCAAGCCGCCAACAAGTCCGGCCTGGTAGCAGAAAGATCTGCTCTCTTACAGGTACCTTTATCAGCCAAAGACCTGGGAAGCAGAATCCCCAAGAATAAGAAAAGAAGACAGGAATATGGAGAAGAATCGACAGCTGGCTGGTTTTGAAATAAGATTTTTTTTAAAAATCGTAATCAGGATTTTTTGATCGGACTATTATTGTAGAGGTGGAGGTATCAGTGTGCATATCAGTCAATTGGTGCATAAAAACGGCGAACTTGCAAAATTTTGGGCAATACCACGATGACCTTTGAAAAGGTAAGTATTTTTCGGTGATTAAACAGAAGAACGAATGTCTGTGGGTAAGCAGTTTGCAGGTGCCCAAATTGACAGAATGGATCAAACCCGTTCAGTTAGCAGGCCCAAGCAGCATTTTTACCCAGGCAACAGTTCAAATGCTGCCAATTAACTTAAAACGGCACTTAGAGATTAAGGATCCATTTTAGTACTAACAATATGAAATCAATCATATAATAAGAATTTCTTGTGTCAAGGATATATATATATATAACAGGGAGGCAATTGGACAGAGGGGGAGAGTCCACTGCTCTCTGAAAAATGATGACAGGGACGTGACATCTGTGAAAGAAATTTTGGGGTCTCAGAAAAAATCTCCATGCTCTGCCTAAAAAGCTCTATCCATCAATAAAGATGCACAACACGCTGAGCAAATATTCTTGAAACTAAAAAACAACTGAGAAGGCATTTCAGACAGAGAAAGACGAGGGAATAAGATACAGAAATATCAAGAGAGTCCATTCTGGATAAACTTTGAGAAACTAAGTTTAATTTTGTTCTTACTACTAATGGATTTATGAGTGGAATCCGCATTAGTGAAACCGCATATCAGGAAAATCTTGTTTTTTTTCCAGAATAAGTAATTAGTTACAGAGAGACTGTTCAGTTTGGTAGTGGTTTGTTCACTGTTAAAGTTAGAATCATAGAATCCCTAGAGTAGAGAAACAGGCCCTTCAGACGAACAAGGACCACACTGACCCTCCAAAGACTAAACCACTCAGATGCACTCCTCTACCCTATTAACTATAGGTTAACTATATTTACCCCTCACTAATGCACCTAACTTACACATCGGTGAACATTATAGACAACTTAGCATGCCCAATTCAAGTAATCTGCACATCTTTGGATTGTGAGTGGAAGCAGGAGCATGTGTTTGAAGCCCACCCAGACACGAGTAGAATGTGATAACTCCACATAGGGGCTGGAATAGAACCTGGGTCTTTAGCGTTGTGAGGCAGCAGTGCTAGCCCCTGAGCCACGGTTTCATCCCTAGACAGGAAAATAGTAATTGTTAATTACAGAAAGCGTGAAAGGATTCCATTTCAATGAACCACTTCTTTATAACAAACTGGGTGTCAAAAAGGAGGTGGGTTACATCACTTGTCACACTCCCTTACCATATTATAATGCGAGGAGATCTTCGCTGGGTGCATTGCTTTTAATTATCAGATGGATGTTGACCTCCACTTCATAATATTATATAGAGTTCAAAGTGGGTAAAGTGAATGATATATTGGTATATGTGGCATAGCAGGAAAAATGTGTCTGTGTTTGAATAGATTGGAGGTTTGAATGGAAAAACAGTGTATTATTCCAATGGAGAGATTGCAAAGCTGAGGCACAGAGGAATCAGGCAACTGGATCGCAAAATAAAAACACATTGCGTGCACATCATAGGGAGGCAATATAAATCTTCAAACCTTTTGAAGACAATACATTCAGGAGCAGGGAAGATTTCCTACAGTTTTGCAGGGTACGGTGAGACTACTTCAGGAGAGCTGAGGGCCCAATGACATGAAAAGCAGTCCAGAGAAGATTCACTCAACTGATTCCTGTGAAGAGCATTTATCTCTGGAGGAAACATTGTCAGATTGGCCTGGGAACAGTTGGAGTTTAGGCAAATGACGCAAGATCCCATTTAAACCCATAATATTCTGAGTAGTCTATTCAAGGTGAATGCTGAAACAATATTTCAATTTGTGCGAGTGATTTCCAGAAATGGATGGACTCTTGGAAACTGGAGAATATCCCAGTGAAGGAGTTGGTGATTGTGTTAACCATCTCAATGTGATCTGCGTCTGTGGGAACTTCCCTCCCAGAGAGGGATGCAAGGTAAGACATTGAATATTCTTAAGGCACAGTCAGACAGTTTATCGGCTATAAATTATGAATTAAAGTCATAGGGCATAGCAGGAATGTGTGTTTCTGGCCACAGTCAGAGCATCCATGATCTTATCACATGGCAGACTTGGTTCAAGTTGTCCAATCACTTACTCCTGATCTTAGTTTCTACGTTGCTATTGCCTTTAGATACTGACAAATAATGAATGCATTCTCAAGCGGACAAAGGCTCTCCCTTTCAGAATGATGAGCACAACTTGTGATTTTTAATCAGCACTGCGAAAGCACTTGTGGAAGTTTCATGGAGTTACAGAAAGATCAGATGCTTAGGTCAAAGTGCAAGTTTCATTAAAACTGCGTTAGAAATATGATAGGTTAGAATGGATGCCTTTAATAGAGCAGATTCCTGTCAGTTGTTCTTGTAAGGTGAATTACGTTAGCAAGACTAGCATTTATTGCCTATGTCTAATTTCCATTCAGAATAGTGAGCCCCAGTGATCCTCGTGGTGCAGGGACACTAACTGTTATGTTTCAAAGAGAGCCACAGGATTATGAACAAGTGACAGTGAATGGACAATGATATTGATTCAAGCCAGGATGCTATGTGACCTTGGAACTTGTATTCCTCACCACACGATGCTCACATCGATGGAAATAGTGGGACAGTCTCTTGCTGTTCTTATTTTGGGGAATTTACAGAGTGATGTAGTTAAGGTCTTTTCTGAGGGAGTCGGAAATAGCATTTTGAACACAGAGCTGAACTCTCCTTTTACGTACGATCTGCCACCTCTGCATGTTTTATTTATAAAGCTTGTGAATAACTTAGGATGGACCAGGATTTGGCACTTTGCACTGGAACATTTGTATTTTCCGTGACACTGAAGTATGTCCTTTGTAACATTCCCAACAATCGTCAGAGCTGAAAAACTTCTGCAGAACTTACGGCTTCATTCATTGTTTGTTTGAAAGAGTGAGTGTGATGAGGATAAAGATTCAATTAAATTGCACGTAATGGACACACTGCCGGAGTTCAAATCATATTCTCACGTTTTCCTTGAATTGGAAGCAAACTATTAGAACAAACGCCCATTCTTTCACATACTGTAAAAAAAAATTAAGAAATGTTGAGGCACCACTCTATGCGAGAAAATACATGTCGTCTGCGCTTGATGGAGATACAGAAATTCAGGATAGCTGCACAATCTGAACAAGAATCAAGTGATAGAAAAAACATATAACAAGTATTTTCTTAGACCATGACCCCCACCATGGCACACCAGGGCATTGCATCAACTGCGATAACTGCTCTAATTTCTGCTGACCCCTCCCCCCCCACACACACACTGCCCTCCCAAACACCAGCCAATGGCACCAAGCCGATGGCCCTCTGATAGCACAGGTCATTTCCATCTCCTTCAGACATCCACAATGAGTGTGGCCCAGGCAGACACATTGCTTCAATTTCACCTGCTACAAACAACTCATCTCTTCCTACTTTGACTCAGTAATCCCTCCTGGTTCAGTGCCTGCCCACGTATATCCGTGATTCATCTGACACTTTACACCAATTTCAGAATTTTCATTTTGCTGGCTCCATTCACCTACTCTTTCCCATAGACGTATCATCGTATTACACATCCACCAACACCCCTCCCCACCCCCCATCCCCATTAGGATGGTGTCAGGACTCTCCAATTCTTCCTGGAACAAAGGCCTGAACTGCACCCAAACACCACCGCCATCCTCCAACTGGCTGAGCCCGTCCTCACTCTCAACAAACTTTCTTTTTAACATCCCCATGATCACTCTAACTTTGTCTTTCCTACACATCTTTTCTCTCTTCTGGTGTATCTTGTGCCCCAGCTCCTGACTACTGTTTGGAGGCCTGTATAAAACTCCAATTATGTTTTTTTCCACCTTTTCCATACCTCAATGCGACCCACTCAGATTCCCCATCAGTTGACTGCACTTAATTTCGTACTATTGATTTAGCTTTATTTCTTACCAATAAGGCAACCGCTCCTCCCCCTCCCACCTGCCTATCTTTTCAATAAGATGTATATCCATGAAGACTCAGCTCCCAATCCTGGTACCCTTGCAGCCATGTCTCTGTGATGCCCACCACGTCATACCTGCCAATTCTGATCTGCGCCACAAGCTCATTTACTCTATTCCTTCCACTGCATACGTTCAGACATAACGCCTCCAGTCCTGTATTAACCGTTCCTCTTCACGTTGTCATTCATTTTTCCAGTGTGCTTGAAGTTTGATTGCTAACACGCTCCATACACTCTGTCATATTTATGTCTGTGTTGGAGATTTTAATAACTTCTCCTGAGTTCAGCACTTTTACCTCCTCCTATAACTTGGGTTTTCTAATTCCGCCAATATCTGACCTTGCCCACCCTCGCCCTGTTTCGTTTAAAGCCCTGTCTACAGCCCTAGTTTTGCAATCCCCGAGTACTCTGATCCAAGCACGGTTTGGATGAACACCACGCCATTGGATGCCATTCAGCTCCTTTATCCTGCTTTGCTGTTCAATTGGATTGTAGTTATTCTGTTCCTTTCAATGGCAGGGTCTTGTCACAGCATCCCTAGTGGGTCACAAAGTTTCCAGTATCTTGGGTACACAGACCTGCTTAGGGAGCATCCAATGCCAGCCGATGAGTTCTTATGAGTCTCAGGAGTGGTTCGAGGAAAGGCTGCATGCAGTAATGGATGGACTGAGGGACTGAGAGGAATAGCTTGCAAACCCGTGACACTGCAGTCACAGAAGTGGCCAGGCAAGTCTCCTGAACATCCAGGTCAGCCTGAACACCAGGGTCGCTTGTACGAAAATCGGTTGCATTTGCCGCATGTCTTCATCGACCTGAAGCAGAAATACTGCCGATGGCATAAACACGGAGATAGACAGTGGATAGACGAAAGGAGTTAATGCTCCTAATGCAAACATGAGGAGATTGTACAAACGCCACACAGATAGGTTCCAGAGTTTGGAATTGAACCCAAGTCCCTGGCACTGTGAGGCAACAGAGCTGTGTCATCATGCCACCCAATGATGGCTAACAGGATTAGCGTTGTTACATGTTGCCACCTGCAGTCAATTCCCTAGAATACTCTCCCTCAGTCTCGATAAGACTGGGAAGCCCTTCTATAGCAGCAGACGATAATTTAAAATAAACAATAATGTGGAGAATATGGAACCTATAAGCTAGCTCCCCATATGAAAGGAGACTGCAAGATTTTAGTGTAGATCTATAACAGGAAGAGATGCAAGATTGAACGTTGGACAACTTGAAAACGAGGCCAGCTACAGAGAAACGGAGAACAAAGAATTGGAGGATGAAATGAATAGGAGCTTTGCGTCAGTCCTCAATGGTTGACAACTAGCAGCATTCCAGAACTTCAAAACAGTCAAGGGCGAGAGATGAGTGTAGTGTTCGGTGCTGATGAGGATGTGCTGTGGAAGCTGCAATGTTTGAAGATGGAAAAATCTCCTGCCATTGTAAGCTTAACTTTATGTGAACTAACTAAAACCAAACAAAGCACTTAAATAAATGAAAAAGATGGATAAGAAATAAAAGCCTTACCTTACAGGATATTTTTTCTTCCGGTGAGTGGAGGGGGCTTAAGGGAGATATACGTGTAGTATCTCAGTATAGCCACTGCCCAGATATAAATTAAGCCCTAACCTTCCCGGCAGCCCTCGCTTCACTCCTCCTTCTCTCCTCGCCGCTCTGCAAAAATAGAGTTCGTTGTCAAGCGGGTTTGGTGGAGGTGATAGATATTAGATCCTGACATCACTGGACTGATTCAGAGGATTCCTCTTTCCCAGTTAATAAACTCACACTTAAGTATTTATTGTCAAGTCTGTCCATTTTAAAGAAAAAAGTCTTGCCGGAGTTGTGCTGAAATGATGTTGAAGTTTTGGTGCGACAAGACTATTCCATGTGCCAATGAGGTTAGGAATAGGATGCTAGTAGAGTTAAATGCATGGGCAAAGAACTGGTAGAGGAGGCAGCATTTCCGATATGTGTATCATTGGGATTCCCGAGTTCCTCTCTCAAACAAATCCCTATAATATTAACATCGCAGTTATATATACTCACCCAAGCTCCAAGTTCATCCGTCTTGCCTGTCATACTCCTCGCATTATAATCAGCGCACTTCAGACAGTCAGGCCCATTGTGTTCAGTAACCTCTGTCTGTTTGCTGTTGGTCTTAGCTGTACTGGGATTAGTCGCCAACCCCGCCACAGTCGTGTACTTGTGGAGCTACTGCTCTGATTCTAATGTGCCCCCCTCCCCCCCAACGGCCACAATAGTTTCAACCCTCCTGAGTGACAACAGAAAACCTGCCTGCAAGGATATTGCTGCCAGTTCAGGTCCATCCCTTCCTTCTTGCGAACATCCTTACCGACCTGCAAATCCCAATGATCCACATATCGGAGATTGCTGCCAATTAAGGTCCATCCCGTCCTTCTTGTGTATATCCTATCGACTCAGGACCTGATGGCATTGGGCTGAAGTGTGTTTATGTCATCGTAATGATTATTATGGGTAAGGCAGATGAGCTTACGGCCTGATTCAATACATGGGACCATGATGTTGCAGCCATTACAGGCAGTTAGTTTGGAGACGGACAGGACTGGACGTTCAACGTTCCAGGGTATTGTGTGTTAGATGAGATAGAAAGGAAGGTAAAAGAGGTGGAGGAGCTGCTTTACTAATCAGGGATAATGTTGCTTTTGCACTCAGAGAGGTCGTACTGGAGGCTCATCCACTGAGGCAATATGAGTACTGCACAAATATAAGATTGATGCAATTACTGTGTTCGGATTATACTATAGTCCGTTCAACAGCCACCGAGACTTGGGGAACAAATGTGTGGGCCAGTTATGGAAAGGTGTAATAAAAACAGAGTTGTCACAGTGAGTGACTTCAACATCCCCAATATTGACTGGGACTCCCTTACAGCAAGTGGCTTAGACGGGGCAGAATTTGTTTGGTGTATCCAAGCGGGTTACTTGAAATGGTATGTGGATAGTCCACCACGGGAAGGGCCATACTGGACCTTGTATTGGCTAATGAGCCTGGAGAGTTGACTGACATTTCAGGGGGACAGCATTGTGGAATCATTTTGGAAACTCCTTCCGTTTTAGATTGCTAAGAACATGGATAAGTCAGGACCATTCTAGAAGCTATGGAATTGGAGTAAGTCAAGTTACGTCAGTATCAGACAGGAGCTAGGGAGTGTTAATTGGGAGGAATAGCTATCAGTAAAATCCACATTTTGTGTGTGGCCACTGTTTATTAAATCCTGATTGTAATATCATCTGGCGAACGTCCTCCCGACTGTTCGAATTTCAATCTATTTTACTTGAACAAATATTTCGAAGTCACTGTATACCAGAGGACAGCAAGAGATAATCGATTATTGTGCCCTGTCTCCTTCACTGAACCGGCTTGTCTCTACAGGCACCTAATGTTTTTATTGTGGGTCAGAGAACCTCAGAATTAATAGAACGCAGACAGAAGCCATTCAGTCCTTAAAACACCCACGAGCTCTCCAACTACGTTATCTGAAAGCAGAGAGAGTTATTGGAGATAGACAGAGAAAGAGAGAGAGAATGAAATAGAAAGAATGTAAAGGGAGATAAACAGAGAGGCGAGAAAACGGAGTGACAGAGTGAGTGAGAAATGAAGAGTTGTGAATCGGGGATGAAATTAGAGAGATCAGGAGACAGCATGAGGAGAAATAAACAAAAGATGGAAATTTTATTTAAACATTCCCCTGAACCGCAAGCTCTTGTCTGGGAGCCATACTCTATGAGCACCATGCTGATACTGGTTGTGATCCTAGATAATTTATTTCCGATAATATTACAGAGTTGAGTGGCTGACAGCTAAACAGAATACAATAGACCAATTGACCGACTCCAGAGAGAAGGTGGAATAATTTAAATTGACTGTGCCAATAATAGCAGGAACTGATAACCCCCTGAGACACTCTGCGAGAGACTGGGCCAGAGAATCTCAGTGAGGGGAATCACTGTCAGAGGGGAAATCAGCATCTCAGCTGTGGGTCAAGTTTGCACACCACTTCCATGATTTAGTAATCCACATTTCACTTCATATAGCTCGATACATGAGTGTATTTTAACAATCTTATCTCTTTGTACATTTCATATTTTGGTTTGTCGAGAAAATCATTTTGTCACTGTATTTTGTGTTAAATAAACACATTTCATTTCTGGGGAAGAAAGGACTAGTTCTGATGGGACAGCCTTTATCGGATCCATGCTGGGACCAGAGTCTGAATGAAATGCATAACTAGCGCAGTAGACAGGGATGTAAATGGAATAGGAGTGGTGGTGTGGGTGGAGGAACGGGAATCAGTTATAGGGGTAATTAGAATCCTGAATTAAAAGAGGAGGTAAAAGTGCAGAATTCAGGATAGATTATTAAAATCACAGACATAAATAGGATAGAGTATCTAGAAATTATTAACAAACAAACTTCAACCACACTGGAAAACGAATGACAATGAGAGGAGAGATGGTTAATACAGGACTGACAGTGTTATATCTGAATGCATGCAGTATGAGGAATAGGGTGAATGAATTCTTGACCCAGATCACAATTGGCAGGTATGGCGAGATGGGCATCACGGAGACAAGGCTGCAAGGGTATCAGGATTGGGAACTAAATATTCAAGGATATGCACCCTATCCAAAATATACGCAGGTGGGGTTACCTTATCAGTAGGAAATGAAATTAAATCAATAGCGAGAAATAACATAGGGTCAGATGGTGTGGCATCTGCATGGGTAAAATTGAGGAAACACAATGTTAAAGCAACATTTGGAGTCTTATACAGGCCTCCAAACAGTTGTGAGGAGCTGGGCCGTCAGATACATCAGGAGATAGAAAAGATGTGTAGGAAAGGCAAGGTTACAGTGATCATGGGCGATGTCAATATGCAGGGGGACTGGGAAAATCAGATTGGTAGTGGATTGTAAGAAAAGACATACATGGAATGTCTACAAGTTTTTTTTTTCAGTAGCTTGTAGTGCAGTCCACGAGGGAACAGGCAATACTGGTTTTAGTGTTGTGCAAAGAGACAGACTAGATAAGGGATCTTAAATTGAAGGAAGCCATCGGAAGCAGCGATCATAACATGGTTAGTTTATTCTCCAATATGAGAGGCAGAAGATAGAATCAGAGGCAACAGTACTTCAGCTGAATAAAGGCAACTGCAGAGGCATAAGGGAGAAGCTGGATAGAATTGACGGGGACAGTAGCCTAGCAGAAAAGACAGTAGAACAGCAATGGCAGGAGGCTCTAAGAGTAACTTAGGAGACACAACAGTGATTCATTGCAAGGAGAAAGAGGCATGGTACAGAGAGGATGAGGCAACCATGGCTGACAAGGGAAGTCAGGGATAGCATCAAAGCAAAAAGGAGAAGTATGTAATGTGATAAAGGACAGTGTGAAACCAAAGTCTTGGGAAGCTTACAAAGACCAACAGAGCACAACAAAAATGTATAAGGAGGGAGAAAATTAAATAAGGGGTAAGCTAGCCGCTTAGATATATAAAGTGTAAAAGAGAGGCAAAAGTAGATAATGGAAATGGTGCCAGAGAGGTAGTGGTGGGGAACAAAGGAATGGCTGAGGAACTTTGCGTCAGTCTTCATAGTGGAAGACACGATTAATTTCCGAAAAATCAACGGAGTGGGGGGAAGAACGGAGAATGGTGATCATCACCAAAGAGAACGGGTTAGAAAACTAAAGGACCAGAATGCAGATAAATCATCTGTACCAGATGGACTACACCCAAGCCTTGTAAGGGAGATAGCTGAAGGTGTATTGCAAGCGTTAGTTGTGATCTTTCAGGAATGACTAGAATCAGGAAAGGGCAAAGTGGACTGGAAAATCGCTAACGTGACACCCCGTTTAACAAGGGATTAAGACAGAAGACAGAAAATTACAGACTGATTAACCTAACATCAGATGTGGATAAGATCCTGAAATCCATCATGAAGGATGTGATTTCTGAATACTTGGATGTAGATTCTAAAATATGGAAGAGTTATCATGGTTTCATCAAGGGGTGGTCATGCCTGACAAACCACTAGAATGTTTTGAGGAAGTAATGAGCAGATTGGGAGAACCAATGGATATTATCTAACTGTACCTCAAGACGTTCTTTGACAAATTGCTGCACTGGAGGTTATTGAGAAAGGCGACCCATGGTGTCAGAGGCAATGTGCGAGTATCGATTGAAGCTAGCAGAAAGTAAGGGTAAAATGTGCCTCTCACGATTGCAGTCAGTAACAAGCATTGTTCCACAAGACTCAATGTTGGGAGCACCAAATTTCACATTATACATTTAATGATCTAGATGAAGGAACTGAGGGCACTTTGGCTAATTTTTATTATTAGAATCACTAGAGTGTGGAAACAGGCCTTTTTGGAAAAAAAGTCCACACCAACCCTCCGAACAGTAACCCAAGCAGACCCATTCTCTGCTGACTAATAACGTAATGTATGGTCAATTTAGCATACCCATTTCACCTAATCTACGCATGCTTGGACTGCAGGAGGAAACTACAACACCTGCATGAACCCATGCAGATATGGGGAGAATACACAAACTCCAAAATAGCATTGACCCCAAGTGGGAATCGAACTTGTGTCCCTGGCATTGTACTAACCACTAAGCCACCGTGCCACCGACAGCCTGATGTTCAGACAGTACAAAGCTATGAAGAGGGTCAGATAGCATTGAAGAGGTGGTGAGCTTGCAGAAAGTTGCTCCACCGATTCTCCTCAGCTTCCCAAACCTCTGTACTTGAACCCCACCATTCCTACCACAATAAGGATAGACCGCCATGGTCCTTAACTTCCACCCCACCAACATCCAGATAGAATCATCATCCTCCACTATTTCTGCCACCTCCAGTCAGACTTCACCACCAGAGATATATTTCCCTCCCCACCCCTATCAGCATTCTGCGGAGACCATTCCCTCCATAATTTCCTCATTAGGTCCACGCCCCAATCCACCAACCAAGCCATCATCCACTCCCAGCACCTTCCCTTGTCATCCCAAGTTGTGAAAAACGCGCGCCTACACCTTCCCCCCTCATCTCCATCAAAGGCCCCAAAGGATCCTTCCACACCCTGTAGACATTGTACTTTGTCCATTGTTCCCTGTCTCCTGTACATTGAGGAGACAGGATGTCAACTTTTCAAACGTTTCAGGGAGCATCAATGGGGCACACACACACACACACACACACACACACGCATACACACACACACACACACACACACACATACACACACACACACACACACACACACACACACACACACACACACACACACACACACACACACACACACACACACACACACACACAATGACCCTACCACCCTATGGCCGAAAACTTCAACTCTCCCTCCCAATCCGCCAAAGACATGCCAGTCCTCGGGCTGCTCCACTGCCAAACCCAAGTCACCCAACACCTGGAGGAACAACATCTCATCTTCCACCTTGGGACCGTGCAACCACACAGTATCAATGTCAATCTCACCAGTTTCCCCATCTTCCCTTCCCCACCTTATCTCACATGGAACACTCCAACTTCGCACTGCCCCTTTGAACTGTCCAATCTCTCCATCTTCCCTGTCCTTCACGATCACAACCCACCTTCGTCGAACTATCGCCTTCCACGCTACCATCCCCCCAGCCTCACCCTCTCCTATTTATCTTTCAGCACCCTTCCGCCCACCCTCCTCAATCCTGTAAAAGAGCTTATGCCTGAAATGTCGCACCTCCTGCTCCTCGGATGTTGCCTGACCGGCTGTGCTTTTCTAGCACCACACTTTTGGGCTGTGATCTCTTGCATCTGCAGTCCTCACCTTCGCCTGCAGAAAGATGTGGGCAGTTTGGGAGATTGGGTAAAGAACTGGTCGATAGAGTACAGTGTGCGAATGTGTGTGGTCGTGCTCTTTGCCAGAAAGACAAGAGGCATGGACTATTGTCAATATTAAGAGTAAAATCAGAAGTCTGAAGTGCAAAGAGACTTGGGAGTTCCAGTCCAGGAGTCTCTCAAGGTCGACTTGCAGGTTGTCAGTAGTAAGGAAAGCAAATGCAATGATGCTATTCCTTTCAAAAGGGTTGGAATATAAAAGCAGGGATATACTTCTGAGGCTGTATAAGGCTCTGTTCAGACTACATTTGGAGCATTTTGTGCAGTTTTGGACCCTGTATCTCAGGAAGGATGCACTGACACTGGAGGATGTTCCGAGAAGATTCATAAGAATGATTTTGGAATGAAAAGCTGAACATATGTGTAACATTTGAGGACTCTTCGTCAGTATCTGATGGAGTTTAGAATTATCTTGGGCAGCTAATTGAAACTTACCAAGTACTGAATGACGTGGACAGAGAGGATGTTGGAAAGATGTTTCTATTGATAGGAGAGACTAGGACTCTAGATCCCAGCATAAAGGGAATACCTTTTAGAACAGAGATAAGGAGAAACTTCTTCAGACAGAGAGTCAGGGATCTATGGAATCCACGGCCACAGAAGCTGGAGAGACCAGGTCATAATGTATAATTAAGACTGAGCTCGATAGGTTCTTGATTGTTAAGGGGATCAAGTGTTATGGGGAGAAAGCGGGAGAGTGATGTTGAGAAGCTTAACAGATATGATCAAATGGCGGAGCAGACTCAATGGGCAGAAAGGCCACATTTCTGCTCCTATGTCTTCTGGTCTTATGGTTAACGTTGGCTGTCCTCATCCCTCACTAAAGATGCATCATGATTCTGACCTAATGATTTATAAAGAGGCACGTTCCAATACTGATGACTGGCAATATCATAATCTCTCCCTCCAGTCGCAGCAGCCATTTCCTCCAATTCTCTCTGAGTTCTGTCTCCTGCTCAATGTCATAATCACACAGTAATTGAAGTCTAATAAATGATACTTCATCAGAGTTCATTGACATCAATAACATCAACAGCATGACCCTCACTTGCCCCTTCTCATCCTCAAATAACAATCTGAACTGTATTTGTCACGTACAATTCTCTGTTAACATAGCCATGCAGTTTGCCTGTTATAATCCATGTTATCTTAAGCACATTTTCCCATCAGATTTTGGACTATAAAAGTTAATTCATCAATATAATCACTGATCAATAATTTCAGGCTATAAGTTTCCATTTATAAATGGAGAAACTGGTTTATGTTCCAACAATTATCTGTCATTACTTTCATATCCAAGGCAGATTGAATGATTGCACACAAACAAACTGCCATCTCCAACATCCTTTCCCTCAGTCACTCCCACATATCCCATGCGGAATGTGTAAATTTTGAATTTCAATAAAATTAATATTGAATTGAAAGTGGTTAACTGGAGCTATTTGTTCACCGACAATCTCTGTGGATTCTAATTATCCCAGTGGAGGGTTTCCATCTTTAAACGATAAATGGGCTCTGTCAATGCATTATCCCAAAGTGTGAGAGGGAGTACTAAGAGGGATCAGCAGCTCCAAAGGGAAGGGAGGAGAGATCAGAATCTGAGAACATTACACTCGAATGTTTCAACAATGGATCAGAATCTGAGAACATTAGACTTGAATGTTCCAACAATGAACAGGAGTTTATCCTTGGGTCTTTACTTTCTTTCTCAGCCTTGGATATCATTAGCATGGCGGATCCAGGAAATCCTTTGGATTATTCAAGGTGGTTACTATCCCATCCTCGCTCTGGTTGGTGTTCCTAGTAAGTCATTCTCTTTGACTGTTAAACTGGATTGAACTGAATTTCTGCTCATGATATGTAAATATTAGGAAATGGCAATCAATGTCTTCAGTTCCAATCAAAAATTCCTTTCCTTATAAAATATATAAAACAAATTACTATAATTAAAACAAAACCATTATCATTTGTGAGAAAAAGCCTATCTATTTGCCTCATGTCCTTTTGAGAAGACAATGGGTCATCCTTGCCTGGTCAGGTCTCCGTGTGACTGCAATCCCACAGCAATGTAGTTTACTCTTTACTGTCCTGTTGAACAGCTGAACCAGCCACCCAGTTTTAGATCGGTACAACATGCCGGCCTGATCAGGGTTGCACACATCCCGTGAGGGAAGAACAATGGAAAGATAGCTCCTTCCTCTGCCTGTTTACCATATTCCGACAGCCCATTTCCATTCAGGCAGGTGGCCATTCCTTGTTTTAGGTTTATTCTATATCTTTGAAATTCTTCGCAAGAGTGATGTTCATCTCCATCTTTGGTGTTGGCTTTATTGATGTTGATGTACAGACATAAGGAACTTGTAAATTTCACGTCAGTCTCAGGGCATAGGAATGGCTTTTTTATACCACAGGAAAGAAACAGAGACGGCAAAGTGAGGGAATTGAATTATTGTGATAATCTTTGAGAGTGTTGTTGAGGCATTATTTAGGGTATTGTGAGCAGATTTTCTCTCCTTTATAAGGAATGATCTCCTCGTCACAGAGAGAGTGTGAAAGAGTGTCAACAGACTCATCACAGGGATCATGGTACCATGAGGAGTGAGTAAAGATTAATCTGTAGCGCTGTGACAGAATAAGAGGTGATTGCATTGAAACTTGAGGGGAATGGACAATCACTCATTATGTTCTAAACAGACACTAAGAACGTGATAAATTCCATTATTTGGTTTTTTTCGCGGGTTATAATTTTCGATAGTTTAAGTGCCTCTGAGAATGTTTCTCCTACTTCAGCCCCACTCTCCATGTCGATTGACAGAGACAGGTTCAGGCTTTGCATACAGTCTCCCCACATTAATACAGTGCATTCGGTGTGTGTGATTCTGCACAGAACGTCATGTTACCACAATCCCGACAGCAGCCACAATGCCTTCACTCTAAAACAGTTAACTATTCCCAACAACTTCTGTCCTCGATGGAGAACATGGGTCTGTCTTCTCGGAGGGGGAAGATGCCTCCTTGAGACTTCACACAAAATATTTGGCTTCTCTCCTCACTGCCAGGAAACTATGTTGAAATGGCACACCGTCCACATGCAATGGGGCTACGAGGAACATCATGGAGCCGTCTCTGAGTGCAGTCTCTGCTCCTTTGGTTTGTCACGTTGGAGCATCAATGACATCCTCCTGTTTCTGCAAAAGCCCTTGAGGGGATGAATGTTCTCGTCCTCGTCGCATGGAACATGTTCAAGGGTCTGATTGGACTTTTCACGTTCCTGTTTAGCAGTTAGATGATCTGACGAGACTGCTTCCTTTCCTGTGGAACAGGCAGAAGGGTTGAATGGTTTGTCCCTCTTCTTGTTCATTCCTTTCGATGGCCTAAATTACTTCCTCATATCCGGGTGCAACCACCTTGAGATGCTGAATGAGCTCCTCTTTTAACTGTGGAAATGTGCAGTATCTGGCCATGCTGTAACATGAATGTTACCGACACTTTAACAGCACAAGCCTGAATGTTGTCCGGGTCTTGCTGCATATGGACATAGAATGGTTCCGGAGCTGACAGTGTACAAAATGTTCTGAATATTGCCTGATCTTCAGTGACCATCACAACTTCTGATCTTATGGTGGTGGAAAGGATTGATGCAGCAGCTGGAGCTGTTTGTGCTAAGGAAGCTCCCCTGAGGATCTCTTCAAGTGATGCCCTGGAACTGAAAGGATTGATGTCCACAAACCACGCATATCATCCGTTGTGCAATAGATGACCACAACCAGAGAGATATTGTGGCTGATGCCCACTAAATTGAATTTAGTCAGCGTTCGTTGATACCATCCTGAGTCAACTCCGGCCTTGATATCAGGGTCTGCCACTTTTAGCTGGGCTCCCGTGTTCACCTCTATTGAACTCATCAATAGGTCATTGTGTCTGTGTGGGGAGTGTTTTCTTCTCACAAAGGGTAATGAATGTCAGAAACTATCTGGATGAGAGAGTTCGAGGATCTAGATCACTGAAAGTAGTTACAGTGGAGGTAGATTGGTTTTTGCCCACTATCATTGGGTTGAAGGGTGTGAAGAATTGGGAATTGAATGGAATTGTTACCAACAGTGGATCAGCCATCATGGTACACAATGGAACAGCAGGATTGACTGGCCGAATTAACTCATCCTGTTCCTTATGTTCTCATATCCTGTATCTGGAAAGTTAATGGTTGTAATTTTCCTGAATGCTGCAGTCAGAGAGCGCAAATTATTTTGTGTATCATCTCTGACTGATGTCTGAGCTGTATTCACAGTGAATCTGGGTCCACTACATGACCAACAAATGAACCACAGGTTGCAGAGCGGAAACAGTCTGTAAAGAGACCAGAGGCGTCTTTCGAACCTAGCTTGTATTACCCAATAACATTTTCCAACCCACACCATACTGTGAGTGTCAGTCTGGAGGAACTAAATGATATCCTATGTTACTGTGAACCAGGTATTTGGCGCAAGTGGCCTCCATCTGCTCCTGTGCGGGGCTGAATTGAACATTGGAACATTTGAGTGAGGAGCGGGAGTGGGTCATTAACCACTTTGCCACTGCTGTACCAGGTACTAAGTTCGTAGCTGCTCTGGTTGTGGGCTGAGCAGCACTTTTCTGTATGCACCATTTCCATTCATTCATTTCTCTGTTCAATACAAACACCGAGACATTACATACTTCTGGGAAAGGGAATTCCCACTTTTACAGCTCCTACAGAATTTCTCATTCATGTTCCAACCAATGTTACAGGGTCACTGATTCATTTTGCAGTCACACTCCTCCACTGGTTACAAGAAATTTCAAAGTTTAATGATAAGGCCAATGATATAAGTGTCAGCCTGGCTCATCTTCTAGAAAAATGTGACAAACACAGAAACGTGCAGCTGCATGCACACATGAACACACACATTTTAAGACAAAACAAAAAAAATGAAAGCTATCCAGAGTTCTTTAATAGCTGAACTCTTAAGAAATGGAAAGATGACAGAATGTCCCAAATGTTATTCTGTCCTCTGAAGTTCTTCCACTCACATAAGCTACTTGTAATGGGATATCTCCCCGGAACAGTTGGATTTGGTTCAATTCACTTTACGTCAGATAGTGGAAAGATGCCAAAGAATCTTTCATCAGGAAACCCACACGATTGGTAAAGATGACGCAGGATTTTTTTCTCTTGTCAGGTGTGTTAAAATATGCAATAATGCCAACTGAACACCAAAAAGGACCACGTGTGATTTCCTTGAAAATTCTCTGCAATGGATGATAAGATCCTATATACAAATGCATCATTACTGCTGTTGTACATAGTGCCTTTTCTGAGCAAAAAAAAACCAAAATCCCAGCTGTATAATTTCATGGCATGTTTACATGTGTCTGCATAATTTTAAGAAATCGGTTGATGTCTTCATTATATCTGCGTTAAAATCAATGTTATGACAGAGTGCAAAGCCCTTCTGCTAATTTAAACCAGACACACAGAAAAAAATCACTTCGCCTCATAGTCTGTAAAAGTGTGAGTGACAAAGAACGACCAAATCCCTCTATCGAGAGAAAGCAAGAATAGTTTATTCTTTAACTCCAAGAAAAAAAAAGAGAATATTAAACAACAACTTTCGACACTGTACTCATCCTGCTCTGATCAGTGTATCGACTTCCCACTCTACAGCAATGTATTGATCTAATAAAACCACCCGATTAATATTTACCAAAAAAAAAAAGAATTTCAAAACCCTCAGCGAGTTATGTCAATTTCCCTGTGAATCTTCATCTGTAGGTTTTCCCGGGTCTTTTCTTTGGTCTTCTACTGCACAGATTTCATAGAAACAGGTACCTTTCAAAGAGCGATTCTGCAGGCAGTCTGCATTTATTAGTGCTTTTTGCCGCCCTGGCTAACTGTTCAAAATGCCCGATTTTATACCCCAAAACACCAGAATGTCTCATTGGTTTTATAGCATTAAAATTCAAATTCGTTTGGATTTTGGTTTCTTGGGACGTAAGTTAAACTGATTGGCCTAAATCGAATTTGTTGTATACCATAGCACTCAGCTCAACTGTTTCTTTCAGTCAAATGTTACTTTTTAAAAAAAAAAATCAGCACGCTCTGTGTTTGTTAAGTCCTTGCCAACTTTTACTCTCTTTAAAAGGTGCAGTACACGCCTATGCATTTTTATCAATCAACACATTTTATTCTTAACATTTATTCTACAGTTTCAAACACCCTAACAAGATAAAATATGTATCCAGCGAATTTTTCACAAAATCGTGTATAGTTCAAAAAGATTTCGCATCCAATACCTAAACTGATAATGCTTCTTATCAAAAGTCCTCCCAGGAACGTGTGTACAGGGAGAAGGAGAGGCATGTTTCAGGCACATTCCTGATGAAGAGCTTATGCCCAAAACATTGACTTTCCTGCTCCTCAGATGCTGCCTGACCTGCTGTGTTTTTCCAGGGCAACACTTTTCGACTCTGACCTCCTGTATCTGCAGTCTCGCTGTCCAGATGCAGTAAAACATTGCTACGATTAAACCCGCTACCCTTTCCCAGCAACAACATCATTTCATACCACTTGCTACATCTGCAGACTAACTTAATGGATCGGAGCAGAAGTTGGCCATTCGGCTGCACCATTCAGAATGCTCATGGCTGATCCGAATGTTCTGACCATCTATCTCTGGTCTGTTCCCAATAAACATTGACTCTCCTGTCCAGGAAAGATCACTCGAGGTCAGCCTTGAATATCTTAAAAAAACCGCGTCTTTACTGCTCCCTGAGGAAAAGGGCACCACAGACAGCACAACACGAAAGGAAAAGGAACATCCTTATTTCATTGCAGGACCCATTATTTTAAAACTGTGTTAAACTAACAACAAATTGTCACCTTTTTTAAAACATAAGGACAGAATAATTAGGAATAGACTTATACAGCCCCCTAAACATGTCCAATATTACCACTGACTCTTTCCAACCAAATATGTATTAAACTCATTCTCTGCTCCTGTCCCAGGAAGAGAATACCAGATAGCATAACACCACACGAGCATTAAAAAAAAGGAGCAGAATTAAGCAATTCGGCCCATCGAATCTGAATGTCATTTAATATTGGCTTAGAGGTTTCTCAACATCATTCTAGTGACATCTCTCGGTAACCCTTGGTACCCTGATTCATCAAAAACCTATCTATCTCTCGTTTATAGACACAAGTGCCTGCGTTTCTGTGTATCTGCATGCGTGCGTGTGTGTTTGTTCATGTATTTGTGTGTACACATTTGTTCCTCCGTGTATTAGCCTCTGCGTTTTATCTGTTTGTGTGTGACTGTGTATGTCTCTGTATGCCTCTATATGTGTGCGGGTCCATCTCATTGCATGTGCTGTGAATGTTAGTATATTGTGGTGTTTACATATGTCTCTAAGTATTTCTGTGTCTCCATCTTTCGGCAATGAGATATTTGTTGTTTTGGGAGGGAAAGAAATAGCGGAAAAGACAGAGCGGTTAAAATGAGAATTGCCCTCCACAAAACATTGCTTCTTGCTCAGTTGGTAGGAGGTGGATATTACAGAATCTCCATATGATTCACTCGGTCCTCTCCAGCTCGTGCAGAGGTCCTACCAACATGGCGGGGAGAGAGGGGGAATGGGAACGGATATCGGACACTCCACCACCGGCTTGGCCCTTTCTGTCTTGTTCCAGGCTGTTTATCCTGGAATGGGAGAAAGGGAAGTGGGGAATGAGCTGTTCGTACTGTTGTAGGTGGTGGTGCGGGGGGAGTGTTGCTGAATGGTGAGGTGTCTGGAGGGGGTCAGGAGGCAAAAACAATGACTGCAGATGCTGGTAACCAGATTCTGGATCAGTGGTGCTGGAAGAGCACAGCAATTCAGGCAGCATCCGAGGACAGGCAAAATCGATGTTTCGGGCAAAAGCCCTTCATCAGGAATAAAGGCAGAGAGCCTGAAGCGTGGAGAGATAAGCTAGAGGAGGGTGGGGGTGGGGAGAGAGTAGCATAGAGTACAATAGGTCAGTGGGGAAGGAGATGAAGGTGATAGGTCAGGGATGAGAGGGTGGAGTGGATAGGTGGAAAAGGAGCTGGGCAATTCGGACAAGTCCGGACAAGTCAGGGGATCGAGTTGCTGGAGGTTAGAAAATAGGATGAGGTGGGGGAAGGGGAAATGAGGAAACTGTTGAAATCCACATTGATGCCCTGGGGTTGAAGTGTTCTGAGGCGGAAGATGAGGCGTTCTTCCTCCAGGCGTCTGGTGGTGAGGGAGCGAAGGTGGAGGAGGCCCAGCACCTCCATATCCTCGGCAGAGTGGGAGGGGGAGTTGAAATGTTGAGCCACGGGGCGATTTGGTTGATTGGTGCGGGTGTCTCGGAGATGTTCCCTAAAGCACTCTGCTAGGAGGCGCCCAGTCTCCCCAATGTAGAGGAGACCGCATCGGGAGCAACGGATACAATAGATGATATTAGTGGATGTGCAGGTAAAACTTTGAGGGATGTGGAAGGCTCCTTTAGGGCCTTGGATGGAGGTGAGGGAGGAGGTGTGGGCACAGGTTTTACAGTTCCTGCGGTGACAGGGGAAAGTGCCAGGATGGAAGGGTGGGTCGTAGGGGAGCGTGGACCTGACCAGGTAGTCACGGAGGGAACGGTCTTTGCGGAAGGTGCAGAGGGGTGGGGAGGGAAATATATCCCTGGTGGTGGGGTCTGTTTGGAGGTGGTGGAAATGTCGGCGGATGATTTGGTTTATGTGAAGGTTGGTAGGGTGGAAGGTGAGCACCAGGGGCGTTCTGGCCTTGTTGTGGTTGGAGGGGTTGGGTCTGAGGGCGGAGGTGCGGGATGTGGATGAGATGCGTTGGAATGCATCTTTAACCACGTGGGAAGGGAAATTGCGGTCTCGAAAGAAGGAGGCCATCTGGTGTGTTCCCACCTCTTCCTCTGCTACATTGATGACTGCATTTGCGCCACCTCATGCTCCCGCGAGGAGGTTGAGCAATTCATCAACTTCACCAACACATTCCACCCTGACCTTAAATTTACCTGGACCATCTCTGACACCTCCCTCCCATTCCTGGACCTCTCCATCTCCATCAGTGACGACCGACTTGACACTGACATTTTCTACAAACCCACCGACTCCCACAGCTACCTGGATTACACCTCTTCCCACCCTACCTCTTGCAAAAATGCCATCCCATATTCCCAATTCCTCCGCCTCCGCCGTATCTGCTCCCAGGAGGAGCAGTTCCACCATAGAACACACCAGATGGTCTACTTTTTTAGAGACCGCAATTTCCCTTCCCACGTGGTTAAAGATGCCCTCCAACGCATCTCATCCACATCCCACACCTCCGCCCTCAGGCCCAACCCCTCCAACCGCAACAAGGACAGAACGCCCCTGATGCTCACCTTCCACCCTACCAACCTTCGCATAAACCAAATCATCCGCCGACATTTCCGCCACCTCCAAACAGACCCCACCACCAGGGATATATTTCCCTCCCCACCCCTCTCCGCCTTCCGCAAAGACCGTTCCCTCCGTGACTACCTGGTCAGGTCCACGCCCCCCTACGACCCACCCTCCCATCCTGGCACTTTCCCCTGTCACCGCAGGAACTGTAAAACCTGTGCCCACACCTCCTCCCTCACCTCCATCCAAGGTCCTAAAGGAGCCTTCCACATCCATCAAAGTTTTACCTGCACATCCACTAATATCAGCTATTGTATCCGTTGCCCCCGATGCGGTCTCCTCTACATTGGGGAGACTGGGCGCCTCCTAGCAGAGTGCTTTAGGGAACATCTCCGAGACACCCGCACCAATCAACCAAATCACCCCGTGGCTCAACATTTCAACTCCCCCTCCCACTCTGCCGAGGATATGGAGGTGCTGGGCCTCCTCCACCTTCGCTCCCTCACCACCAGACGCCTGGAGGAAGAACGCCTCATCTTCCGCCTCAGAACACTTCAACCCCAGGGCATCAATGTGGATTTCAACAGTTTCCTCATTTCCCCTTCCCCCACCTCATCCTAGTTTCTAACCTCCAGCAACTCAATCCCCTGACTTGTCCGGAGTTGTCCGACCTGCCCAGCTCCTTTTCCACCTATCCACTCCACCCTTTCCTCCCTGACCTATCACTTTCATCTCCTTCCCCACTGACCTATTGTACTCTATGCCACTCTCTCCCCACCCCCACCCTCCTCTAGCTTATCTCTCCACGCTTCAGGCTCTCTGCCTTTATTCCTGATGAAGGGCTTTTGCCCGAAACGTCGATTTTGCCTGTCCTCAGATGCTGCCTGAATTGCTGTGCTCTTCCAGCACCACTGATCCAGAGTCTGGAGGGAGTCAGTCCACAGTGCAGAATCCATAAGGTGTTATTGGTGTGGGTGTATTGCATAGGCGACAGACAAAATGATGGAAGGAAGGTGCTGAATTCAACAGTGATTGGAAGTACATGAACTTTATTTGGAGATAGAGCGCAAGCCTTGTTCGGGGGTAGGTGCTATACCAGATATACAGTCAGTGTGAGGGAGCAGAGAGAATACGGTGATACTTATCCTGGTAGAACGAGGATACAAAACGTCGTGGACATTTCTTCAAATCATCTCAGCGTCGAGGTGAGCCTCAATGAACGTCTTCTCTAAGTCTGTCGCTAATAATGCTACCGAGATGTCCCTCAGATCCCACGGAATCGGTTTGGGAGGATCTTAGCAATGAGAAACAAGCATTGGTGTGTTCTGCCGTGCAAAATTGGCGTGCAAATTTTGTATATCTTATGCTGTGGAAAATTGGTATTGTTGGTGCTGCAGTAATACTGAATTATCTCACGTTACATCTAAACTGCGTAAACTAAGTGACTGCTAATGCTGTGAAAAATAAATTACAGAAGTGTGTATCAGGTAGCTGGAAGAGTATGTTGTAATCCAAATTAGAGACAAGGTTAGTTTGGATTTGGTGATGTGTGCTCAGAAGGACTAATTAATAATCTTGTTCTCAGGAAATTTGACATTAATATGTTGCATTTTACACGGCATCTGCATATAATATCGAATGTTGATCATGGTTGTCAAACATCAGGGAAGCCTGCAGGTTGGAGGGTCAAGTTCGCTCCAGTGAATTGGGAAAGTACAATATGATATTCAGTGGGAGACAAGCAATGGTTGTTAGAGTCATAGAGTCCTAAAGCACAGAGGCAGACCCTTTGGTCCAAACTGGCCCATTCCGACCAAAATGTGCATTCAGACGAACCCCATCTACCTGCCATTGTCCCGTATCCTTCTAATCCTTTCCTATACATTAAACTCTTTGGAATAGCTCCACACTAAGCTGGACTTCAAACCAAAACTTTTGGTTGAGACTTTGACACACGATGAAGCACAGTAAAAACCAGGCACTTTGTTCACTTGTGAACTTGCTGTTGTTTCAGTAGGTTGGATTTCACATCAAATCTCCTCCACACTAGTGCAGGTGAACAGCCTCTCCCCACAGTGAGATGGCGCGTGCACAGAGAGTCCAATTAACCACTTTCATCCAGGCCCAGTTTGGGAGCAAATGACGTTTCTCATTACTGTCAACATATTGATGGGTCAACGGATTCTCAGAGATTTTAAGCCGCTTCCCACGTTCAGGGCATTTAAAAGACATTTCCGCTATGCGGACTTGCTGTTGTGAGAACAACGTAGTGGATCATGTGAATTCTGTCCCACACTCGAAACAGACGAATGATCTCTCCCTCGTCTGACTGTATTTATGTTCTGACAAGGCAGATTATCTGGTGAAGCCCTGCCCACACATACAACACGTGTACAGTTTCTCCACACTGTGAATGATGCTTTTCCCTTTCATGTTCAAAAGCGAATCATATTCAGGCAACAATCAACTGGACAACACCATCAGATACTGAAGTGATATTTGATTTTAAGCCTTCGCACTGTAAATCTTCTTCTAATGCCCGGTAAATTCACTGATAAAGGAATACAGAAGCAATTGAAAGTCCAGAAAGGAAAGATAATAAGATGCAAGAGCAGAAGTCGTCAATTCAACCTGTGCAGTCTGCTCTCACCATTCAGTGAGATTACAGTTGATCTGATAATCCTCAGATTCACGTTCCTGCAATAGCACCTAACCTTTGAATACCCTGCTGATTAAAATCTGTTTCTCACTGTCTTAGAATATAGAACATAGAACATAGAACCTAGAACAATACAGCACAGAACAGGCCCTTTGGCCCAAGATGTTGTGCCGAACATTTGTCCCAGCTTAAGCACCTATCCATGTATCTATCCAATTGCCGCTTAAAGGTCACCAATGATTCTGACTCTGTCACTCCCACAGGCAGCGCATTCCATGCCCCCACCGCTCTCTGGGGAAACAACCTACTCCTGACATCCCCCCTACACCTTCCACCCTTCACCTTAAATTTATGTCCCCTTGTAACACTCTGTGGTACCCGAGGAAAAGGTCCCTGACTGTCTACTCTATCTATTCTCCTGATCATCTTATAAACCTCTATCAAGTCACCCCTCATCCTTCGCCTTTCCAATGAGAAAAGGTCTAGCACTCTCAACCTATCCTCGTACGACCTATTCTCCATTCCAGGCAACATCCTGGTAAATCTCCTCTGCACCCTCTCCAAGGCTTCCACATCTTTCCTAAAGTGAGGCGACCAGAACTGCACACAGTACTCCAAATGTGACCTTACCAAGGTCCTGTACAGCTGCAACATCACCTCACGACTCTTGAACTCAATCCCCCTGCTAATGAACGCTAATACACCATAGGCCTTCTTACAAGCTCTATCCACCTGAGTGGCAACTTTCAAAGAGCTATGAACATAGATCCCAAGATCGCTCTGCTCCTCCACCTTACTAAGAACCCTACCGTTAACCCTGTATTCCACATTCTTATTTATCCTTCCAAAATGGACAACCTCACACTTGACAGGATTGGACTCCATCTGCCACTCCTCAGCCCCAGCTCTGCATCATATCTAAGTCCCTTTGCAGCCGACAACAGCCCTCCTCACTATCCACAACTCCACCAATCTTCGTATCGTCTGCAAATTTACTGACCCACCCTTTGACTCCCTCTTCCAAGTCATTAATAAAAATTACAAACAGCAGAGGACCCAGAACTGATCCCTGCAGAACTCCACTTGTAACTGGGCTCCAGGCTGAATATTTACCATCTACCACTACTCTTTGACTTCGAGCGGTTAGCCAGTTCTCTACCCAACTGGCCAAATTTCCCACTATCACATGCCTCCTGATTTACGCATAAGCCTACAATGGGGAACCTTATCAAATGACTTACTAAAATCCATGTACACTACATCCACTGCTCTACACTCATCCACATGCTTGGTCACCTCCTCAAAGAATTCATTAAGACTCGTAAGGCAAGACCTACGCCTCACAAATCAGTGCTGGCTGTCCCTCATCGAGCAGTGTCTTTCCAGGTACTCATAAATCCTATCCCTCGGTACCCTTTCCATTACTTTGCCTACAACCAAAGTAAGACTAATTGGCCTGTAATTCCCGAGGTTATCCCTATTCCCTTTTTTGAACAGGGCCACAACATTCGCCACTCTCCAGTCCCCTGGTACCACCCCCGTTGACAGTGAAGACGAAAAGATAATTGCCAACGTCTCTGCAATTTCCTCTCTTGCTTCCCACATAATACTAGGATATATCCCATCAGGACCGGGGGACTTGTATATCCTCAAGTTTTTCAAAATGCCCAACACATCTTCCTTCCTAACAAGTATCTCCTCTAGCTTACCAGTCCGTTTCATACTCTCCTCTTCAACAATACGGTCCCTCTCGTTTGTAAATACTGAAGAAAAGTATTCATTCAAGACCGCTTCTGTATCTTCCGACTCAATACACAGTCTCCCACTACTGTCCTTGATCGGACGTACCCTCGTTCTCGTCATTCTCATGTTTCTCACATACGCATAAAAGGCCTTGGGGTTATCCTTGATCCTACCCGCCAAAGATTTTCCATGCCCTCTATTTGCTCTCCTAATCCCTTTTTTCAGCTCCCTCATGGCTACCCAGTATCCCTCCAACGCTCTGTCTGAACCTTGTTTCCTCAGCCTTATGTAAGCCTCCTTCTTCCTCTTTACTAGATATTCAACCTCCCTCGTCACCCAAGGTTCCCTCAAACGACCATCTCTTTCCTGCCTGACAGGTACATACATATCAAGGACACGACGTATCTGTTCCTTGAAAAAGTTCCAGATTTCAATAACATCCTTCCCTGACATCCTATGCTCCCAACTTATGCTCCTCAGATCCTGTCTTGCAGCATCGTATTTACCCTTCCCCCAATTGAAAATCCTACCCTGTTGTATCCACCTATCTCTCTCCATAACCAATGTGAAAGTCACAGAATTGTGGTCACCATCACCAAAATGCTCACCCACTAACAAGCCCATCACTTGTCCCGGTTCGTTACCGAGTACCAAATCCAATATGGCCTCCCCTTAGGTCGGACAATGTACATACTGAGTTAGAAAAGCTTCCTGTACGCACTGCACAAACACTGCCCCGTGCAATGTATTTGATTTAAAGAGCTTCCAATCAATATTTGGGAAGTTGAAATCGCCCATGACTAATACCCTGTGGCTTCTGTACATTTCCAAATTCTGTTTCCCAATCTGTTTCTTCACATCTCTGCTGCTATTGGCGGGCCTATAGTAAACACCCAACAAGGTGACTGTTCCTTTCCTATTTCTGACTTCAGCCCATACTACCTCCAAAGGCAGATCCCCGTCGAACTGCCTTTCTGCAGCCATTATACCATTTCTAATTAGCAACGCCACACCCCCTCCTTTTTTACCACCCTCCCTAATCTCAGTGTAATCTTGGATACACTGAGCTGCCAATTTCTAGAGCGGCCTGCAATAAATACTTCCACATATTCAGTCGGCTCGAAGAGATAGAAATTTCTCCACATCTTTCTTAAATAGGTTACTACTTACTCTGAGATTATGTTCTCTGGTCTTCGATTCTCAGACAAGGCGAATCATTCTCTCCTAAATTATCCTATCGTGTCCCTCATAATCTAATGTATCTCAGTAAAGTCCTGTTACATTATTCTACATTCCAATGCGTATAGGGGCAATATTCTCAGTTTCATCTCCCGAGAATATCCTCCCATATCCAGGATGATTTGTGTTAAATTTCCCTGACCTGCTATTCCTAAAATAGCGGGACTAAATTTGTTCACATTAATCCAGCTCTGATCTGACTAATGCCATGTGTATTTTGGAAAAAAAACATACGTCCCCATTCCGTTTCAGTAAAGTGAAACAAAATTATTTGACTTCCCGATTACCTGCTGAAACTGGATGCTAACTTTTCATATTTCATGTACAAGGAAACGAAGTGCTCTGTATGCTGATGCTTTGTGCTGTGTATTTCCCCACTTAATATTTATATCTGCCAAAACGCATAAACCTCTTTTTTTGCATATTATATGCTGCTACGTTTTTGTCCACATGTTTATCCTGATTCTGTCCGTCCACAACGTTGCTGTGCCGCCCTCATTACTTGCTTCCATATCTATTTTGTGTCATCTCCAAACTGAGCAACAGTACATTGACTTATGTTGTACAGGTGATTAGTACATGTTATCAACAGCTGTGGCACCAATATTTTTGGCTCCGGGAATCTGCAAGTTACAATTTACTATCATGAAAATGCCCTCATTACCTCGCCTCTCCATTTATTCCCCAATCCTCAACTAATACATACCCCCAACTGTGTTGGTTTATGCTTCTATGCTTGTGAAGTGCTATCGTATAAAACACCGTTCAGAATAATTTTAGAAATTCAGATATATTCCATTTACTGCATTCCCCTTTATGTATTGTGCTTGTTACGATCTGAAAATACTTGTAAACTTGTTAGGTCTGATTTAGTCTGCACAAAGCCATGCGGAATCCATTTTATTCTGTAATGCATTTCTAATACTCTGTTATTCCAACTTTAATCATAGATTAACATTTTCCCAGTGGCTGGACACTCACAAGGCGTGACCATTGTTGAATAAAGGTGTTGAGGAACAAATCAAAATGAAAGAGTATCCTATATCAGACAGACAACAGGGTTCAAGTGAATTTCTTGTAGGGACTTCAATAAAGTGCAGACTAGGAAGGAAAGAGGGAATATGAAATAATTTAATCTGCCAAGGCTGAAGATAATCCAAAGAGGGTCTACAAGTACATATCTGGCAAGAGAACAACGCGATAAATATTACCTGAAAGATCAAGGAAGTTGGCATTTCTTTTGAGCTCAGCAGATGGAAGAGGCAATAAAATAATTTTTCACGTCATGTTTTATTGTGGAGACAGCGAGACCAAATGTTCACTCTCCATATGTGAAGAGGACGATACCTTTTCCGAAACTATTTGACCAAGCATCAATTATTTGAGATTCGGTGATGTTTCTAGCGGCTGGATTGCATTCGACTCTGTCTGGTCTCATGCAACAAAGAGTCTACATGTTCTCAGGACTGGATTTTTAATGCAACGAGCAGGCTTGCCTTGTCGTACTGCAGCATCGGAGGTCGAAGATGACTTTATAGAGATTCATAAAATCAAGAGTGCTCTCGATAAGGCGAACAGCAAAGTTCGTTTTCCCTTGGATCCGGGAGTCCAGACCTCGTAAGATTTACACCGAATGACAAGACTTCCTTTTCACACAGAGGATGGCTTGCACATGGAATCAACTGCTAGAGCAACTGGTACGTAGAGGTTCTGCTACATTATTTTATGAGACATTTGGACGTTTAGATGAAGAGGAAGTATTTAGAGGGATTCAAGCAAGGTGGAACAGCTTAGTTTGGTCAGTCTGTTCGCCAAGGATATGTTAGACGTAAGGAGGCTACAGAAATCATGGAAATACATACTGATAAACCTTTCATATTACAGGAAAATAATTGCTGGACATCTCAGAAAATGTAAAAGGCGTATAAAACTCCAGACCCTGGACTAGTGTATTGTTATGAACGTGGTGTGAAAAAAAAAGAGTTGAAAAGCTTGCAAGGACACAGAACAACCTGATCTGACCAAGGGAACAATGTGATATTTGTTCGAAACAGCCAGAAGAGCTGGTTTGCCATCAACTTAAATTATGAATCAAGATCCGAAATCAAAATCAGGTGTGAACTTCACGTTTTGATAACATTAAAGCCACTGAAATTATCCGATGTTTTGGGTTATAAATCAGGACATTTTCAACAGCTAGGACTGCGTCAGAGACGTCCAGCTCAAGAGATCCTACAAATGTACCTTCCTGGAAATGTGTTTGCATGGCAGAACATCGAGGAAAACCTGGAGAGAATCTTCCCAGAAAAATCCACAAAATGAGACTTGAAAAAGCTGAGTGGTTTTGAACCATGATTACTTTTTAAATCATTATTGGGTATCTTTTAAAATCGGAATATTATTGCGGAGTGGAAGGTAAACGATGGGTTTAAGAGAAACTAGTTGTAAATAGTTGTTAGTTTTCATTCGCTGTTAGACATAAAGAAAAAAAGTTGATATTTTCCCTTTAAATCGTGACCTTTGCGAAACGTTTTGACTATCGAATTTTCACAGATTACAGCACGGGGTAAATATTTTTCTGTGTTGCTAGTTTCAATTAGCATCGAGGTTTACCCTGTGTTTGTACTGAATCCCAAAGCATTATGGGAGGTAAGCGCGGAAATTGCAAGACTCCTTGCTGAAATAATTGTGTCATCTCTAAATATGGGTGTGATTTAAAATGACTGTACAGTGACGAACCTTATTGAAGAATGGATACAGGGAAAAGAAACTGGAATCTCCAGGCTTGTGAGTTTGAAATTGGTGGTTCGCAAGGTTTTTTGAAGTGTTTTTGGAAGATAGCATTTTCAGAGTCCAGGAAATAGAGGGGGTTATCAGCATGGTTTAGTGAGGTGGAAACTGGATCTCACAAATTTGTGTGAGTTTTGATCAAGTAGGCAAGAGGATTGATGAAGCAGGAACAAATATCTTTGCTTACTTAGGCTTTAGGAACGTGTTTAACTAGATGCAACATGGAAGACTAACGAGTAAAGTTAGATCAGATGTGGTTCACAGTGAGTTTGCAAATCGGATACAAAATTCAATGAACAACAAGAGAAAGGGTGAGGTTTTGGTGTGTTGTTTGTCAGACTGGAAGCTTGTGACCGGAAGTGTTCCACAGGGATCAGCGATGGCTCCTTTGTTTGTGACTTATGTAAATGTTTTAGATGACAATATGGAAGGCAGGGATAATCAGTTTGAGGTTGACACCAACATGAGCGACATGCATTTCATGAGATGACAGCAGAAGTCTTTGAGTGAACATGAAGAACATTGAAAAGACATTTGGACAAGTACATGGATATCAAAGGATTAGAATGATATGGTCCAAGTACAGAGAAATGCGGTTAATGTGGACCGGCATTATGATCAGTATGAACCAGTTTGTGCCAAACGACCTGTTTCTGTGCTGAGGGACTCTCCTCAGGGTGCTCGGTTTCCTCCCACAGTCCAAAGATGTGCAGGGTCAGGTGAATTGGCCATACTAAATTGCCCGTAGTGTTAGGTAAGAGGTAAATGTAGGGGTATGGGTGAGTTTCGCTTCGGCGGGTCGGTGAGGACTTGTTGGGCCGAAGGGCCTGTTTCCACACTGTAATGTAATCTAATCTAAAAAAAAAACTCTCCATGGTGGTACAGTAGACAGAGAAGAAAGTTATCTGAGGTTATAGAAATTTTAAACAGACATTGATCATTCGGGTATATGATTAAATGGATGGTAAAGAGAAATTACCTTGGATCAATGTAAGGTACTGCAGTTTGAGTTATAAAGGGATGTAGCACTTGTGCATTTACAAGTCCTGCTTTGAATAGTCCTGCGCAATAAACACGTGAATAGGTCATGGAATGGACTTTGGAAGTCGTGTCACATATCGTCAGCTTCGTTAAAATGCTGTTAGAACGCTTCCATGCGTTGCTCAGTTTTTAGTGTTGAAGTTGGGACGTTATCCTGAGGTTGTACAGGATGTTGGCAAGGCATCTTCTGTAGCATTGTGTCTATGTTCTGGTTTCCAAGTCAGACAAAGAAGAATATTAAGCTGGACAGAGTTAAGAAGAGATTTACCAGTATGTTGCTAGGAATGAAGGAATTGAGCTGTAGGCTGGATAGGCTGGGACTTCTTTCAAAGGAACATAGGAAGTTAACGTTTACTGTATAAATGTTTTTAAAATCCTGAGGGGTACAGATTAGCTCAACTGCAACGGTGCTTTCCTTCTTTGGGGTATTTCAGGACTAGTGGGCGTATTTTAAGTTGTGAGGACAAAAGTCATAAAAAGACATGAGGTTCACTTTGCTTTACTTTACACGGTATGTTTTCTGTGCAAAGTTCTAGAGGAAGGAGGAAAATGGATAAAGTTACAACATTTAAAAGACACTTAGATAAGTGCAGGAATAGGACATGTTAACAGATATATGGGCCCAGTACACGTAGTTGGTACTATGTCTGTTTCAGTAAATGATAGCATGGACTGGTTGGAACAGCAGTCTGTTTCAATGATGTCTGGGTCAATGACTCGATTTATTTGAAATTTACAGAGTGCTGAGCGGCCTGTGCAGAGCCAATGTGGCAAAGATGTTTCAACCACTATGACACACAAGAACCGAAGGGCACAGAGACAAAGTGAAGCGATGACAATATGGAAATGAGACTTGGAGGAATATCTTCAGTCAGAGAATGGTGATTCTTTGCAGATATTTGCTATAGAGGGCTGCGGGCGCCGATTCAATGAGCAAGTGTGTAGCACAGTGGCTCATTGGTTAACACAGCTGCCTCATAGCACCCGGGTCCCAGGTCCGATTCCAGCCTCGGGCGACTGTCTGTGTGGAGCTTACACGTTCTCTATGTGTCTGTGTGTGTTTCCTCTGTGTACTCCGGAACCCCCCACAATCTAAAAGATGTGCACATCACGTGAATTGGCCATGCTAAATTGTCCATAATTTTCGGTTCATTAGGCAGGTGTAAACATAGGGTTGGGATGGGTTGTCCTTCGGAGGTTTGCTGTGAACATGTTGGTCCGAAGGGCCTGTTTACATCCTGCAGGGAATCTAATCTAATAATTTCAATTCAGATTAGATAGCTCAGGATACTTTCCCACAACCCAAAGCCCTCTGGGCCATGTCAACAGAAGTTTCTCCGAGCGAGTTTGGAGCTCCCAGCCTCGGCGTTTCACGCGCCTCTCTACCTTCACAGTAGGACTGCATGCTCACGGACTTTGTCACTGGCAGATAAAGTAGATATCCACTCGATCATCCCACTCTCAATTTCCAATCGGATCTTCTCCACTGCGTACACAGTTTCACTGAGTCCAGATCTGGGAACCGGTGCGATGTGAGTGTGCAATAATAGTTTCTTCCTTGTCTCACGGCACGGGTAAAGTTACGATGTGAAACTTCATGTTTATTGAAACCAATGTTTCAATAATATTTGTGCACTCTCGCCTGTACATTTCATCTTTCATTGAAATCTTTCGAATTCAGTCTTCAACATTCTCAATGATGGAATCTCCACAGCCACTGGGGACATCGAAGGTGACGATTCAATCCAGTCTCAGTGGGCTTTGCTGTTGTGCATGTGATGCGGTTCCTCGACTATCTCTGCCATTGCATTAATTGCTTTTTGTATTGTGCTTTTTCATGTCATCAAATAGTGGTTCGTCCTCTGCGTTGTGGTCAAGCAACCTCCATTCAAATCCGAGTATCAGTAATGCGCATTTGTTCCATGTTACTCCACATAACCTGTGCAAAACAAACGCAGAAAGGACACAATCAATTTTAAGATGAAAATATTCACTCAGGTGTTGGTTTTAATGCTTCAAGCCGCCACTCTCAGCACCCAATCTCGGAGATTTTTCTCCCTTTAACAATCACTATTCCCCCTTTCCATCCCTCCTCCCATTTCACTGCGGCATTGCAAAAATTAACATTCACTTTCACATTGACATCATTCAGTCTGTGCTGCAGCTTTCACTCTTGTTAGGTGAATGTGACCCAATATCACCATCAGGACCATTAAGCCACTTAATGCTATCAGACAATGTGGTTGGGTTTTGAATCCTCACGTATAGTGTTTTATTTGCATGGATCAGAGATCATTGGAGCATTGGGTTCATGAAAAGGGCACAGAACAGTATCGAACGAATGACTTTATTGGAAAAGACCAATATCTCTTGTCTACCCACATTTATTTCAAGTCATCATTCATCTCTCGATAGAGTATTGTGTACAATTTTGTAATTCACATTATAGCAGTGATATGACAGCTGTGGAACCGATGCAGAAGTGATTTGCCAATATATGATCTGGATTGAAGAACTTCAACTATTAAAGAGTTTTTACAGACTGGCATTGTTTTTCTGAAAGCTTGGGAAATTGAGATGAGACAGTATTGAGATGTATGAAATGATGAGCGGTATGGATTATGTACACTTAACGAAACATTTGATGGAGGGATCAATCACCAAGGAGCCATAGATTGAAGATAAGAGTAAAAAGGTTTCGGTAGCTGCACATAAAAAACTTTATCAGACAACGAGTGGTTGGAATCTGGAACTCACTGTCTCTAAGTGTTGGAACGGCAGAAAGTCTCAGAAAATTCAGAGATATACAGATGTAACTTTGTAATGCTAAAGGCACACAAAGTCAAACTATGAAAAATTGGATGAGGAGAATCAAGCAGTTATTTTGACAAGAGCACGCACAAGTAGCTTGCAAGAGCAGTTCGCTCTGACGTCCACTGGAGTATGGCGTTTCGTATCCTCAGCTGTCATGTGGGATGCAAGGGTTCATTCTCCCGCTGGGGCGGCCCTGACTGTTTCAGGGTTTCAAGGTTTGTGTAAAGATTTGTAGTTCCAGTGAAGTTTGCAGATGGTATGTGGATGTTCGCTAGTGTTGGGAAGTTGGTTTGCAGCAATTTCCTGCCCTTTCTCGGTAACATCCTCAAGGCTGATGAGACTCTTATGAAGCTCTGCTGTCCTGTAGCGTTTCGAATTGGTGTGAGTTCCTTCCCACTGCTTTCAGTTGCTGCTTCTTGTCATTCATTGCAGGTCCCGGTATGTTACGTCCAGGTCAACATGTTCTTTGATGGAGTCATTGAATGATTCTCGTCATTCTAGAAAATCTCTGGCTGCCCACTATTGTCCAATTATTGTTGTGTTGTTCTGGTCGAATTTGTTGACCTCGTCATGTCTGTGCATTACCACTCTGTACAACTGATTGTGGTGTTTACTGGATCCTCCAGAAATGCTTTGCAACAATAGATATTCCCGCAAATTCCTTGCAGACAAACAACGTTAGGAGGGCATGCCAAGACCCAACACATCAATCAAAAATATATCAGAACGGACAGCCTTTGATTACTCGGATTTATGAGATAATATAAACCGAAAGCGACATTTAGAAAACAACTCACCAGAACAATGGACCCAATACCCATCATGTACAAACAAATATGGTCAAACAATGTTGCACGTAGTGAGAGCAGGGAACATTATACAGGACAGACAATTCACGACACGCATTCATGAAGATCTACTTGACACTAAACACCACTGCCAGGTGTCCTCAATAGGTTGACTCATTACACTGAGTGTTGCTGATTCTGCGGCTGGAAGCTTGGATTGTATGACAGTCTGCAGCAATGGAGACGGTGTTGTTGGAAAAGTACAGCAGGTTAGGCAGCATCCAAGAAGCAGGAGAATGGACGTTTCTGGCATGATCAGTCATCAGGCACATGCCCAAAACATCGATTCTCCTGCTCCTCAGATGCTGTCTGACCTGATGTGTTTTCCAGCACCGCACTCTAGACTCTGATGTCCAGTATGTAAAGTCCTCATTTTCTCCTCCGTTTGCGGCAGTTGTTGGTTCTTTGAGTGAGGGATCAGTTGATATAACCAATGTAAACTTCGATTGCTGATTGAGAAATATAACCAGGTCCATAGCTCAAAAGAGTGTTTCTGTTGTTTCTCAGGTGCCGTTCCTGGCACGGCCTCAGGCACTGTAATTATTTTGGGTTTCCTGGCTGTTCAATGAGTGCTTCTGTGATCACACAGTTGCCCGGACTCTGGGGAGCGGCTGCAGTTATCTGCGCTCGCAGCCTCGATGCAATTGATGCGGTTTGGGTCGTTCTTGATTTGTGCAACAGGAGCACAGTAATGAATCAATTGGTATTGCAAGAAGGCAGACAGGCGTGGAGAATGTCGAGGTTCTGGTGATCTTTGCACAGTGTTTAGAGATTACCTAGATTCAGGAGAAAAGAATGTTGAATTCTTACGAGTCGTGTTGAAGAACTGTCTGGGAAACAAGTCACCAGCGGTGTGGTTTACAAGCGCACTCACAGTAACCACAATGAAAAATATAACATACAAAACAATGAGGAAGACAGACGAAGGATGACAGTAATCATGGGTGACCTGAATTTCACTCCCCAGCTCCCCCAATTCCCATTTTAAGCTCCATTATAAACAAATTTTAGAGAGCCATAAGCATCAAAGTTGTCCACTGGAACGACTCAATTCTTTCCTTTGTTTTCGATTAGGCTATTTGTTTCAGGGTTTTTTACTTTCCTTGGAAACCATCTCTTTCATTGTGAGCATACGGAAAGGGAGCCATCCATCTTGCTAGGGAAAGAATATGATACTAAACATGTTTGTGTCAGGCATGAGATTCGTCTGTCTCACACGTTTCTTCTACTTTCTCTCGGTTTTAATAGTGTTATTTCTTTTGACTTCTCCGACCAAAGTGCATGACCTCATAATGCCAACATGAAACTGCATCTGACAAGTTATTCCCCATTCATTCAACCTATCTATATGCCTGTGCGAAATGCCACGTTCTCAACATAATATGCACTCCCACGAGTGTGAATTGTCAGCACATTTGTGCACATTTCACTCTGCCACTCGCTCCATGCTATTAATAAAGAGATAATTGAAGGCTTAAATATACTGACTCTTGCCAGACATCTGCTGTAAATAATTGTACATACTTGCTCCCGTCTGAACGTGAGAACATCCTCCTCATCTGTGTCTTAGTGGGTAACACCTTCCCCTGAGATTAGAACCTCCTGTTCTGCACTATTCTGGATATAGACCAGAGAGGAACAAACGCTTAAAGTAAAGCATAATCTCACTGGCGTCTCCAGGGCCAGTTCTGAGTGCTCTTTTTTGACCTCTGGTTGAACAAACTGCCCTGATTAGCACTTTAGTTTTGACAATGACACATCTACTTCAAAGTTACTTCAGTGCCTGTGATTGAAGTGGTGCTGAAAGGCTCTGTAAATGTCCAAGAACATCTTTGTTACTCGACCATTGGCGTATTGTTAATCTCTCTGCTCATGGAAATGGATCCTTCCCATCCACCCTATCTCTCATAAATGTGAGTTATCCCTGCAACGCCAGAAAACCCGTCTCAACAACTTGACATTTTCTCAGGTCTGCTCAATTGTTGACATGCAGGAAACTTGTGTTCTGAACGTGAAACGGATCTGACTCAAAACGTTAGCTCTGTTCCTCTATCCACAGATAATAATAAACACATGGTGTATAAGTAGGTTTTACTGAGTTTATTTGATACAAGTTGTGTTTTCCATTAAACGTCTTCACTCCTCGTCCTTTGGTCAGTTGCCCTGGTCAGGGGCAGCAGTTCCTCCTGACCATCAACGCGCCCATCCGCACCGCTTTCGCCCACATCATTATAAACATTCCCAAGAAATCTCCCATTAAACGTCTTTGCTCCAGTCAAAACAGTCCCAGAGTCGGGAATCTCACCACAAAGTGAGATTTATTTATCTCTGGACATAGTGCAAAGCAGAGAGTTGTGAAGAGGTTCTTGGAAAGTGTTGCCAATTGGCAGGTGGGGAAACTGTCAAGAAGCAAAGCAGAAATCCGCGTCTCGAGTTTTTTGAATCTATATATTCCTTGGGAAGGGGATCCAGAAGCGAATGAACGATGAACTGTTCGACTGAGCAGAGACAGGTTAGAAATCTTTCCGTGCTTGCGGAGGCCAGTGCTTTGACTCTGATGCTCTCCGGACATGAACTGATCTGTGACATTGAAAAGATTCTCGTTCCTGCACGTCAGGACGCCAAATCTAATTTCAGCTCCGGGACAATGAGAAAACACGGTCACAGACAAGACACTGAAAGGCTGGAAGAGACACGGTCCCGGTTGGAGAACTGGTTCCTGGAGTCATGGTTGTGTCTTTCGAGGGTGGAAGCAGACTATTCCCATGTTTTCAGAATGAATTTCCAAGGATTTATTTACGAAAGGTAAAGCTAATTTAGGAGTATTTTCCATGGGGGAGGAGTAGACTAAAGCTTGCATTCGGAGATCATTGACGCCGTTGGCTCATCAGTCCATGTGGCGATGTTAGTCAGTGCGTTCGGCTCTTCCCTAACAGGTGCTGTTCTCCCATGACCCAGGAAGGGAGTGACAATCACACCATCCTTTTTTCTTCAGCTGCACAGTTCCGGGGTTTTACCATGGTCAGGAATATGTTCGTCATGAGGTACGAAGCGAGTAGGTCCCGGTTTTAGGAGAGCTGGTTCCCGGTGACATGACTGTGTCCGCAAGGCGTGGGAGCAGACTGTTCCCAGTTTCCACAACGAAAGCCCCAGAATTCATTTTGGAAACATCAAACCAATCGAGGGCAATTGTCATTCTATGAAGGGCAGGTGAACTCTTGAATTCGCTAAAAGTCTTCTTTATGAGATCCTGCAAGGGGCTTGCTACAAAGAACTCCCCAGTCTCTGTGGAGCAATTAATTCTATAGTTCGGCTGTTAACCGATAGGGTGTCCCCATGCATGGAGCAGTCGCTGTTCTTATCCATCCAAATCATTTGCTGTGCAGTTTCGCGTTTTTAGTAGGTTCGGGAATATGCTCCCAATCGGAAAAGCTATCCAGTGAGGAACGACAAATGTGTTTCGTTATTGTTTAATGGCTAGTAAAGTGTTGCGGATGCTGGGAATCTCTGACAAAAAAACAAAAATTGCTGAAGGAACTCGGCAGGAATGGAAGACCCTGTGAGAAAAACAGAGTTCTGAGAAACTCCTGAAGAATCTCTGAATCGTTGTCTCTATTTCTCTATCTCCAGATGCTTCCAGATATGCTTAGTTCCTCCTGAAATCTCTGTCTTTGCTTCTAAATGAATGATAATTTGAAATATCGAGATTGATGACACAGACCAAACATATCCTGACATTTTACCCTGTCGAAGCTGTCGTGATTCAGTTCAAACAAACCTAACAATGATTGCCTGTCCCTCAGCTCCACAGGGAGGGAGAACTTGAAACCAGTTTAATAGCGTAATTGGCAGGTGTGGCCAAGTGATTGAGGCGATGGGCGTTAAATCCACTGTGAGTTCCTCATGCAGTTAAGCATTTTGCTGACTGCGATTGAGAGTCGAGAGTGAACTAGAAGTGTGTTTGCTCTCTGCTTTTTTGTTTGAAATTCAAATTGCAGGATGAAGTAAAATGCATTTAACCCAGATAAGGAAGCTTGGGAAACTGCAACCAATCGTCTGTCATGATTGAAAAGGCAGAAACCTCCAAAGCATGAAAGACCCATATAGTCGAATACTTACAGTACTGAATTCGTTTGAGCCTTTGAGCAAAGTGCTGCCAAATGAGGTAAGAACAGTTCAGGGGATTGTATTGGAATGTGCAGACTTAGTGGGCCAAATGGCATTTTCTGTGCTTGACGCATCCATGGCCAGCTGAGAAAAACTCAGTTTGTGAAGGAACAGGACATTGTTTGCAAAATGCCCCTCGGCGAGGAAGGGGTTGAAACTACTTCCTGTCAGTCACGGTATTCATTGGAAGATTTTAATTGGTAATATCTGATATGGTGCCCATTGGTGGAATCAGTCTATACGATAATCAGGACACGAAACAGTGGTGCCTTATTGCCCTGTCGTGAGCAAGCCCTCGCAGCTTACATTCCCTGATTCTGCTTTTGAAATAAAGATCACTTTCTCAATGTGTCTGTATTTGTCTCAAACAGCTCATTGCTCTCGGGACTAGACATGAAGTGGAATCTGGAGGTGTGACAGGGACAGAAACAGAACGAGACGAGACGAGACGTGAAAGTATCTAGAGTTGGCCGTGTGTCAGTAGTTTTAGTGAGGAATGTTTGCTAGGCGCTATCCTCTCAGATCCCAGGAGCAAGATGCCTTGATTTGGTGGGATTTGTGTTACTGAAAGTTACACATGCGAAGCGTATGGGACTATTTCAGCTCAGTATCCACTTCATATCGCAGCGCACAGCAACGGTTCACATTTTTTTGGAGAAGTGGCTTGTATTCCACTTAAAACCGCCTTTCACCGGAGAAACTTGCGGACGTAAAGCACATGGAGTGCGTATAATGATGAAGACTCTGTCACTGTCGGGGAATGTCTCTGCGTGTCTGCCTCTGTGTGTGAACATGAGAATACGTTCCTCAAAGGTGTTGCAACCCAATCAACCGTCAGTACCATTGTTGTGTCATTTAAGCTCACAGAGCGAATCTCATTGACATTTTCCCTGGAAAGTCAGAACACTCAAAGTTATGGGGCAAATGATGCAAACTGGGACGAGAATAGATGGACGTCTGATAACCTGCTCTGTACGATGGATGGATGGCCTTTCACTGTCCCGCCCCAACCCCACTCCCCCACGCTTTAAAATCTCGAGGACAGAGAGAGGAATTGACCTGATGAGAAAATCTCTTCACAATCTTCCATCACCATTTTATTGTCCCTTTTCCGACAAATTTTGCAAAGTACTTACCATGCTTTTTATATTCTCACCTAAATCATTTATTTAAATGAAAAAATGAATGTGGGCTCAGCATCGATCCTTGTGGGACACCATCGGTAATAGTCCTCCAGTATGAAAGCTACTTTCCACGGCTATCCCCAGCCTCCTGCTGTTTATCTAATTTTATATCGAATTGGAAATCTCACCAAACTCTCTGTGATTTCACTTTTTGAATGAGGCAAACATGTGGAACCTTGAAAAAGGTTTTATTAAAGTTCAAGTGAGCAATATCTACCACTTTGTCCGGATCAATCATATCAGTTGTGCCCTCGAAAACTCAGCCATGTTTGTGAGATACAACTTCCCTCGCGCAAAAACATTCAGGTTATTCCCATTTATTCCTTGTATTTCCAAGTGCATTTAAATCCTATCGTTTATAATTGCATCCAACAACTTACTTAAGACCACTGTCAGAAACACAGGTCTATCGTTTCCAGGATTCTCCATGTAACCCTTTCTTAACAAATGCACAAAATTAGCTACTCCCCATTTTTTCGGCGCCTCACTCATAGTAATAGCTTACACAATTATTTCTACGAAAGGCCCAACAGTTTCATTCCCTAACTTGCCAAAACGTGCCGGGATACATGAGATCAAATCCCAGAGAAATATCCATCTTCATATTTTCCAAGTCCTCCAGCACTTGCCCTTTACAATGGAAACGACTTTATAAACATCAATATTTAGTTGTAGGGTCCATTTCGTTCTCCACGAAGTGAACATTATATATCTCTCCATCTGCTGAGGTTAAAAACAAAAGTGAGCTCTTTCATCTTAAAGTTGTCCTATTTCGTCTCTAGTTCTTAATGTACTTATGGAATCTCTTTAGATTATATCCTTAACTTTACGTGCTAAGGTGATCTGACATTCTCGCTAGACCTTTATGATGTCCTCTTTAAGAATGCCCCTCCCCTCCTTATATCGTTCAACAGATTCAATTGAAATCATATGTTTATATGTAAATTATGTCCATTTTTTAAAAAAAGAAATTCATATGACAAAAGCCTTAATCCCTGCGATCAACCTTGTCCTAATATAATACCTACAATGTGGAAACAGGCCATTCGGCCCAGGAAGATTCCTTTAATCCTGCAACGGACATCACACCCAAACTCACACCTCTCCCCAATTCCTGTAACTCTGCATTCCCCATGGCCAAAGAAGGTCACCGACGCATCTTTCGTCTGGGGCGGAAATCCAGGCAGAAACGGAGAGGATGTGGAAACTCCAAACAAACCGTTGTCTAAAGTTGAAGTTGCCCATTATTGAGCAGTTTGTCATTCTGCACCTCGCCAAAAGCTTTTTGGAAATTCCAGCTGGTCACCTCTACAGGGTAGACTTCGTCTTACTTGCTCATTATCTCCTCACAGATGTCTAATATATTTGTCAGACATTATTTCCACTTGCGAACCTGTGCTGATGCTTCAGGTTATCGGTAAACCCATGCTTCCAATGACATTTTACAATGAATTTAATACAAAGCTGATTTATTTGATTTTTATCCAGAATATCAAAACTTTGCTTTCAGATCTGAATATGATGAACAACAAGTTTAAATCGCTGTTGAGATATGTAGTCTGTGCACTGTCTCAGCAGGGTCGATGAGTGAGTGAATTCTTTCCCTTAGTGGGATCCCTCTTTTGTCTCAGCAGGGTCGATGAGTGAGCTAACTATGTTTCTCACATGGAGCAAGTAAAGGCTTTCTGCCCACTGCAAACTTGCTGGTGTACTGAGAGTTGAGATGAACGCTTGAACCTATTCCTAGAATAACTACACTTGAAACGTCTCGCACATTGTGAAAATGTCGAAGGGACATCAGTTCTACAGAGACTGTTAAGCACATCCCACAGACTATACATTTAATAGTTCTCTCTTCAATGTGAACACATCAATGATAAACTGCCCCCTGGAACTTTTAGAGTGAATAATGTCTTTCTGCAGTGAGAACAGGTTGATGACACGTTCGTCTCCAGGAACTTATGCAGCACTTCCTGTAGTCAGGGCATTTAGAAAGACACGTTAATACTGTGAGAAAGTTGATGAGCCATCCGGTCACTCGGACCTTTACAGCAGGTCCCATCGATTTAGAAACAAAGATGTATATCCTCCCGGGTGAGCACGTAGATCAGACGTCACGTCTCCAGAATTCTTAAAGGTCTCTCATTCATGTGAGCATATTTCTCAGAGATGAAGCAAACAGAGGTTTGATAACTTTTTCCAAAGTCTGGCGAGATGAAAGGTTTCGAATTAGTATGAGCGTTGTGCTGGACGTTTTGAAGCATTTTCGGCAGTCCAGACTTTGAAATGGTTTCTCCTCATTTTGAACGAGCAGGTGCTGCAGCAGGTCAGAGACAAAGTGAATCCATTTCCACACTCTGAGCAGGTGAATCACTTTTTCCTGGAATCTTTGTGTCCATGGGAATTCAGCTCAGACAAGGAAATGAATACGCACATTTCCATAGACTTTTCTTAGTATAACTGCATTTGTGGTTTGTGAGCTCTGATGATGGGTAGAACCATTGTCCACATATACAATAAGAGAACGATTTCTCTCTCACTGTAACCAGAGGGTTTTTTTTCCCTTTCCTGTGCTCTATCTGATCAAATTCTACTTGTGATAAAATGTGCGACTTTATCAGATCACGGCGAAGAGATTGGTTTGTAAATCTTCCCCTTCTAATACCCTGCGAAATTGATGTTATCCAAAAATGAGAGTGGGAAAGCAACGTTCACAAGACTCTGGATACTTTCTAAGATATGGTCTGAGGGTGAGGGAGTTTCGACGCTTAGAACGTGACCAGAATTTCGTCAGAATCTTTCATGCACACAGCATCCACCACAGAGAACAAATAGATCTACAAGTGGATATAAACACGATTACCTCCCTGTTCCTTCCAGGTCAAACGCTGTCCTGCCTTGTCTGACATGCAGTTCTGTTGGAGCAGACATTTCTTACAATTGCATCATGGCAAAGCTGAGGCCTCTGTCTTCAGTCCCGAAATCAAAATCCACTGACTCGCTCCTGAGTCGAAAGTGTGCTGCTGGAAAAGCACAGCAGGTCAGGCGGCATTCAATGAGTAGGAGAATCGACGTTTTGGGCAAGAGCCATCATCAGGAAATAAGCTTGTAAACCGAGGGGGTAGAGAGACAAATTGGTGTGGATGGGGCTGGGGCAAGGTAGCTGAGAGTGCGATAGGTGGCTGAAGGTGGGTCTGGTGGTGATTGGTCGCAGAGCAGTGCGGAGCGGATAGGTGAGAAGGAAGATTGATACATAGGACAGTTCATGAGAGCAATGGAAGCCCAGGACCTGCATGAACTTGGCTGATTTGGAGGGAGAGTTGAAGTGTTCGGCCACTGGTCAGTGATGTTTGTTACGGGTGTCCTGGGGTGTTTTCTGAAGCGAACTGTAATTAGGTATCCTGTTTCTGCAATATAGGTAGACTGCATCAGGAGCAATGGATACATTCAATGACATGCGTGGAAGTGCAGGTAAAACTCTAATGGATGTGGAAGACTCCTTTGGGGCCTGCGACAGAGTGGAGGTATGGGTGGAGGTTTTGCAAATCCCGTGTTGGAATGAAAATGGGGCGGGAGGGGAGGGTGGTTTGGTGAGGGGTGTGCACTTGACAAGGGAGTCGTATAGGGAAAGATCTTTATAGAAAGCGGATAGGGATGGGGAGGGAAACACATCTTAGTTGGTGGGGTTCATTTTCAGGTGGTGGAAATGTCAGAGAATGATATGATGTCTGTGGAGGTTGCTGGAATTTAAAGTGATGAATAAGGGAGCTCTGTCTTTGTTGGAGGGATGGGTTTTGAGAGTGGAGTTGCGGCAAATGGATGAGATGAGCTAGAAAGCATCATTGACCATGTGCGAGGAGAAAATGCCTCGCCACTGACTCAATCTTCTCCCTCGCAACTGTCTGAGTCTGAACGAGTCACGTCATAACCATAGTGACATCCTTCACCGCGTTTTGTGCTTTCAACCACATATTGCCATCGTCACCATGTCAGCCTACTTGCACCTCATTAACATCATTAACTCTTCCACGTCTCCGCTCTTCTGCAGCTCAAACTCTCATCCATTCGTTTGGATTAAACGGTGGTATCACACTTCCATCCGTCCTCTCAAATTCCCCCTCTGCTCTGGCCTAACTCCCTCTGCCTCTATTCAAGGGTGCACTTGCGTTCTGTTCAGTGTTCCATTGTTCCTGTCCTGAATGATATTTTTATTACTGCACATTTTCCCAAACGTGCAATGCGGCCTTCGCAGCTTTATCTTTCCACACGGGCTGCCACATGCTGGAAGGGCAGGGATTGCGGGTTATTCACCCAAAGATGTAGTGCTGAGATCTTTCAACAACTCTGCTGCACGTGGGAGTATTAACAACAAGGGTTGTTCACCCATTACCGGGCAGCTGAATTCCAAAGTTTTTATCATTTCTGCAAATCTCTTTACTGTCTTCGCTCTGTCTATCACTGTCATGTTCTCCAGCCCACTCAAGAGCAATTAGTGTTGTTCAATAAATGCCAACCCAGCCAGTGAACACGACACCCAAGACTTTATTTTAAAACGCACTCTCAGATACCTGCATTGCCTGCAATTCCAATCTCCGGAGTATGTTCGATTTGAACTGTTCCACATTTGGTGCCTAAACTTCATCTACCAAGGTCATAAATTGTGAAATCTCTTCACTACGTAAATCGCACAATGCTATAGGAAACGAATTAGTCAACAACGGAAGAAGAAAGCTGTAATCTTTTTTGAAATGAAGGGCAATTAATTGCTATCAATAGTACATCGTGCCTTTCACATAATGGAAACTTCAAAGCTGTTCCTCTGGAGGGAGTTTAAACTAATTTTGATCCCAGTCACATTATGAAATATTGGGAAGCTGACAAAGTGTTATATCAAACAAGTGATCAAAGGAATGGGTTTCAAATCATATTTTAAAACAGAAAACGAAGCTTGCATCACGAACATCGGACGATGGAATTTGCTGTGCTAGAGTTCATCATTTTCTGCTAGTCAGAAAAAACATTTTCTTTGCCGGTGGCTCCAAAGCTCAGAGGCTAGAGCATTGGTCTTATCAACCATTGGTCGTGTATTCGAATCTCGCTTGGGTATTGCTGAATTTGGTTGCAACAAACATTCACAGAAGCATTTTCCGTGTTGCTTGGAATTATTTCTGAGGGAACATCATGAAGTGATTTTCCCCATGGACCAGGCCTCATCTGCTTGAATTTCGAAATCCCCATCTGTGTTTCTACTTCTAGGAACATTCGGACGACAAGCATCTGGTGCCAAGATGCTCTAGTTTAGCGGGAAGAACAACGTGATACAGTCGAAGCAGTAAAGTAACGGTGAAATAGTGGAGGAGGAAAACATACAGCGAAGCGGCTGAATGCTTCCATTCCTTATGTAGAGGCAGGAATCTGCTGGAATCCAAATGAAACAGGTAGGGGGCTGGAAGAGCACAGCGAGCCAGGCTACCTCAACAGGTGGAGAATTCAACGATTAGCATGGACCAATTATTCACGACTGTGCCAGTCCTCGACGGACAGTCGCCTGCCGGTTTACCCCTTTGCCTATGCAAACAGAATCACGTTTTAAAGCCCGAAGTGAAGAAAGAAGAGGCAAGCAGTTCAATTCCTCATTTTCTGAATGTTGGCCTCTCCTAAGGCCTTTGTCATTCTCACAAGATGTGTCTGTATATTTCCCTCTTTGGTTGAAAATGCGGTTCAGTTCCCCCGCAGATCATGATCAAATTCAATGGTATCTGACTTCAGTCTCATTCGCTTCTTCATTTGAGATCAAACCTTTGCAGGGAACGTCTCTTTGAGATGAACACTTCAGAAGTCAGGCTGCGGGATACTGGAAGCTGGAAATGAGAGTGGGTGGATGTTTGATGGACTGGCATTGACATAATGCATTATTCTGTGCTGTAAAAGCTCGGTGTCACGAATAGTATTTTGGAAGAAACGTCTCATCGCAGGAAAAAAAACCTATGCTGTTAAGAGAAGATGCAATTGCACCTGCCGTCCTAAATGTCAGCTAGTGGTTAAAATTCAGCACTATCACCGCTGTGGTTTGGTTTCAATGCCTGGTCAGGGAAGCAGGATTATTGTTCCTGATAAGGACAACAACAAAATCGGAGCATCTTTGACAGGAAACGCATTTTACACTCGTCCGCATGTGCCTTGAAATATTGCTGCAGGGCCGCAAGGTGGCTCACTGGTTAGCACTGCTGCCTCACAGAGCCTGAGACATGGCATGAATCCAAATGGGTCGACTGTCAGTAAGGTGCCTTATTGAGGAACAAATGAAGAGTAATGGGGCAAGGAATTGTTCTGTGAGGGTTAATCCCTGGAGGATCGGTGTGAATATGTTGCATCAAATGGCCAGTTTCTTAACTGTCGGCATTCTATGATACCTTACTGTGTTATTTTAGCACATGTTCAGAGAGGGGAGAAAAGTGAAGAAAAACAGTCATTTCCCAGTCAGTGGTTGATCCATTGTGTGACAACCAACCGATTCACCTGTGACTGAACTAGCTCCCATCTTCCCTTTATTGGTAATGACAGTATACACCATTCGAGCGGGTTTTCATGTGTTGCATTGGAACAGCATTCTTTCTCAAGATCGACTTCCCTGGGATATAAAAGAGATGATAAAAGACATGGATGCCGATGACTGGAATCAAAAGACGTCAGGAAGAATGGACAACGTCTATTGGGAAACAAAGAAGAATGGAAAGGAAGCCAACGAAGTACTGGGGCATAAAGGCATTAGAAAAGTCAAGGCGGGGTTTCATGGGATGGTGAACAGATGAATAGATCATGTGGCGTGAAACCAGGTAAACTGAGTTGCGTCCATATGGAAGTTTCCCTGATGATGTGAATTTGCTGAGAGTAAACAGGAGGGAAAATCCTTCATTCAGATGGATCTATAAGTAGAGTTTCGAACTTCAAAACCCGCGATGAATGATAAGGAAAAGTTTTGGAGCACTTTTGTTTTCATTCTACAGTAATTGAAATCGAAAATGATTATTTTTTCCGGAAAAATGTGTCAGAAGCTGATTCTAAAGTATTTGTAAAAATGCGTGCAGAAACATAATGAGTGAATTTCACCAAGACAGGGAGTCTGGTCGGCCGGGTCGGGTAAGCGTTAGGTGCACAATTTCTAATTGGTTTACGTTAAATGGAAATATACCACATATCACCTCCAACCGAGTACGACTAAGTGTAGAAAGTGCTGGTTGTGAAGAAAGGTTTGGCAGCTTGTTCTACGTGAACTTCCGTAAATTGTAAAAGAACTGAGCTGTTTCTGTTAGCTCAGCATTAAAGGGAAATCGGTAAGCTCAGTCTGCTGCATAATTGGTTTATGATATAAAGTGATGCCAACAGTATGGGATCAATTATCGCAATGTCTCAGCTTACCACCAGAATCCCGATCTCCCCACTCACCTAACCCTTTATACGATGGCAACAATCAAAGCGAAATTATACTATAGTGAGTGGGAACTGACCTGTCGATGGAATGCACAATTTTCTTTTCATCTATTGCCTTGGACATTTGGCTGCAATCACAGAGAAAGGAGTGAGACCATTTGCTGCTCACCCTCTCCCCCCAAAATATCCAGTGACAAGACTCGAAAAATGTTCCTGTTTGAAACCTATAATCTTTAAAGCAGTACTTGAAACATCTTTATCATTTCGGTTCCAGTTCTGCCGACAACATTGTCCAATGAGATAAATCTAATAATTTGTGGATTGTTTTAATGGCCTGTGCGACAAAATAAGTAACACGAAACGAACTAAACATCCTTTCCAGAATTAAACCCAGCACAGGATCAGAGATATGAGAAACGTCAACATCTTCAAACGTCACTTCTGTATCTCTATTGAGAGATGGATATTCACTCAGGGGGTATTTCTGCTGGTTGTAAGTAACTGAGGTATTTCCCAAGGACAGAATAGTCCACAAAATCATTTTTGTAAAAAATAAATGACGTTTCAATCAACTTTCTTTTGCAAATTTTAAATAGATATGCGCACACGCAAATATGCAAGTGCACGCACATTTTTATATACATGTATATATGTTCGTGTATATATATATATATATATATATATATGTGTGTGTGTGTGTGTGTGTGTGTATGTGTGTGTGTGAGTGTATGCGGACAATATTAGGAATGGATTGCCGGACATTTGAAATTTCTTTCTGTTGAATGTGAGAGGTAAGGGTCTTCAATAATGTCCCAGATATCCACATCTGCGGGAAGTGCACCCAACTCCAGCTCCTTGGCAACTGCGTTCGGGAACTGTAGTTTGATGTCAGATCATTTGGAGACTGAGTGGAATTGAGCGAAGTTATAGAGAGGCAGTAACACTTCAGGTACAAGAAATAGATGGATGGGATACAGTCTGGAGCCAAAACGCTAACAGGCAGACAGTGCAGGCATCTGCTGTGGCCGTGCCCCTCAATAACATGTGTACCATATTTGTTATTTTGGGCGGAATGACTTACGAGGGGAAAGCCATTAGGTATAAGTCTTTGGCACAGAATTTGCTCATCTTTCTCAGAAGGGTGGGGGAGAGAGGAGGAGAGCATTTGTTATTGGGGACTCTATATCGATGGGAACAGATTGAGATTCTGTGGATATAGGGAAGACTCATGATTGGTGTGTTGTCTCCCAGCTACCAGGGTTTGTGATGTCTCGCATCGTGCTTTCAGGATCCTTAAAGGAGAGGGTGGGTAACCCCAAGTCATTGTCCACATGTGCAACAACAACATCACATATAAAAGTGATGTGGATGTATGGCAGAATTTCAGGGATCGAGGGTAACATCTTAAATCTAGAACAAACAGAGTTGTTCTCTCTGATTTGTTGCCTATTCTACATCGTAGTGAGGTGAAGTATAGAGAGAGAGCATTTGAAAATGTTGTTGCAAGGATGGTGCAGGAGGGAGAGATTCCGATTCCTGGATAGTTGGGGCTCATACTGGAGTCGATGAACCTTTACAAACAAGATTGTCTTCACCTGAACTAGAAGAGTACAAATACTTTGAAGGGATAATTTGCCAAAGCTCCTCATGAGGGTTTGAACGAATTCAGCCGCGGAGTGGGAAGCTGAATTTTAGCTCCAGTTTGCAGGTGTTTGTGAGTGGTTTTGTCATGAATAGGGATTCAGGTTTACAAGAGTGTACTGGCAAGGATAAAGGTGGCTTGAAGTGTGTTTACTTCAACGTTAGAAGCATCTGGGTTAAGGTAGGTGCCATGGGTTGTTGCCTGGGACTTCGATGTTGTGGGCATTTCAGAGACATCAGTCAGAACAGGACACGACTGAATCTGCTGAGGTAGAATGGACTGAGATTAGAATCAGGAGTGGACAGGTCACCACAAAAATGTTCTAGATATATGGAGGAAAAGATTGCAAAGATGTTTCTGGATAGGAACAAAAGTGACAGGGTAGTTGTTATGGGGAGCTTTAACTTTCCAAATATTGATTGGAAATGTTATCGGTTCAGCACCTCGGATCGATCAGTCTTTGCCCAATGTGTGCAGGAGGGTTTCCTGACGCAGCATGTCGACAGGCCAACAAGACGCAAAGCCACATTGGATTTGCTTATGGGTAATGAACGCAGCCAGCTGTTCTCTTTGTAGGTAAGTGAGCACTTTGTTGATAGTGACCACAATTCGGTTATGTTTATTTAGTGATGGATAGGAATAGGTATTTATTGCAGAGCATGAGGTGTCGCGGGGAGAAAGACCATTATGATGCGATTAGGCAAGATTTAAGATGCACCGCATGTGGAAAGTAACTTCAAGGGTTGTGCACACCTGAAATATGGAGCTTGTTCAAGGAAAAAGCTACTGCATGTCCTTGGTAAGTATGCATGCGTCATACAGAGATTATGAGGTCGACACAGGGAGCTGGGTTTACCGAAGAAGTTGAATTTCTTGAGAAGAAGGAGAAGGAGGCGTATGTAAACATGAGGTATGAAGGCTGAGGTAGGACGCTTGGGAATTAAAAGCTAACCAGGAAGGGCCTAAAGAAAGAGCTACTTCGAGAGAAAAGGAGGCATGAGAAGTCTTTGTCTGGTAGGAACAATCCTGAAGCTTTCAATTGATAGTTCAAGAATAAAAGAATGTCGAGGATATGATTATGGCCTGTCAGGAACAGAAGTACGAAGTTGTCAGCGGTGTCCAAGGATAGCAGAGACTCTGAATGTATTTTTTTAATCACATCAAAAATAAAAAAGACAATGTTGTCGAAGAGAGTATTGAGATGCAACATATTAGAATAAACGAAATTGACATTCATAAAGAGGAGTTGTTAGCAATTCATGAAAGTCTAAAAATATGTTTGTCCCCTGGACTTGATGGGATGTATCCGAGGATTCTCTGCGAATCGTGGGAGGAGATTGCAGAACTTTTGACTGTAAGCTTTATTTCGTCAGTGTTTATGTCATTAGTGCTAGAAGACCCGAGTTTAGCAAATATTGTCCCCTTCTTCACGAAGGGGAATAGAGACAATGCTGGTAATTATGGAACAGTGATCCTTAGCTTTCTTGCAGCTAACTTTTTGGAACAGATTATAAGAGATAGGATTTATGATCATCGAAAAAGGAAGAAGTTGGTTCGGGATAGTGAGTACGATTTTATAAATAGCAGGTTGTGCCTCACAAACCTTATTGAGATCTTTGAGAAGGTGAGCAAACAGGTGAATGAGAGTAAAGTGGTTGATGTGGTGGATATGGTTTTCAGTAAGGCACTATCGGCTGTTGCATGAAATACAGAGTCATGGGATTGAGGATGGTTTAGCGGTTTGGATCAGAAATTGGCTTGCTGAAAGAAGACAGAGTGTGGCAGTTCATGGGAAATGATAATCCTGGAGTTCAGTAAGTGATGGTGTACTACAAGGTTCCTTTTTGTGTCCGCTGTTGTTTGTCATTTTTATAAATGACCTGGATTAGGGCATGGAATGATGGATTCGTAAATTTGCAGATGACATTAAGATCGACGATGTTGTCAATCGTGCCAATATCTGCTGACGGTTACAGAGGGGCATGAGAAATTTGGAGAGCTCACATCAGAAGTGGCAAATGGATTTTAATGTGGAAAAGTGTAAGATAATTTATTTCGGAAGGAGCAACAAGAATAAAGAGTTCTTGGCTAATTGTAATATTCTTGGAAGTGTAGATGTGCAGAGCGATCTCGGTGCCAATGTATATAAATTTCGGAAAGTTACCACCCACGTTGACAGGTTTGATTGGGAGTGTTAGTTGTTCTTGGGAGAGTGATTCAGTTTCAGAGTGAAATTATCACTTTGCAGTTCCACAAATTAACTGGTGTGGCCGCACACGTAGAGTTGCGTGCATCGCCACATTATACGATGGATGTGAAAGCATTGGAAAGGGTGCAGAGGACATTTTCAAGGATGTTGCCTTCTATGGACAGATGGTCTTAGAAGGAAAGAATGAGGGACTTGAGGCAGTTTTTGATAGCGACAAGAAGTTTGAGGGGTGAATGTAGAGAGACATAGAAGATGATCAGACGTTGCCATAAGGTGGACAGTGAAGGCATTTTTCTTCAAAAGGTAATTTTGGCACAAGGGCACATCGATGTAAATTGAGGGTGATAGATACCGAGGTAGGTTACTTTAACAGTGAGTAGTAAGGGTACTGAACGCCTTTCCTTCAACACTCGTAGACTCAACAATTTTCAGGGCAATGAAATGGTCATTGTATAAACTTGCGGAGTATGATGGTAAAATACTAGTCAGATTGGTATCACAGGTCGGTGCAACGTTAGGGCCAAAATGAACTTTATTGCGGTGTAATATTCGGTGTTTGAACTGTTCTTCAGCTTGAAGTTGCAATCATCTCTGGTCACTATCAGTCAAACCAACACCTGGCGAGAACGGAATGTGCAACGTTGGCACCTTACGCACTTCCAGTCTGTCGTGCAATTACATCAAACTGACGAATTGCACCACTGGAGCTGCCGTGTACTGATGACCAATGGCTACTGATCTTACCACTGGGCCCCTCAAACCAATTACTCCTTTTTTGCTGAAGATATGAAATGAAACACAGCGCAGAGGAGGTTATACTGATGATGGATAATCGATTATGGAGCATCAGGTTCATATTAAATGTGATGAAAATAGGCATAATAGAATTCTGTGTTCGTTAACCGTGGCTTCCTGCGTTGATCACAGGCAATGTTATGTCGCCACTGTACTGGGATTTTCCTTCTATCTGTATCAATTCGTCAGAGAATTCGATTCACTGGTACTTCACCAGCATCCTTTGGAATGTCCATACGGCACAATGACCCACTCTGTACACAACGTCAACAATCTTCTGCATTACTACATCCAAGGGCACGTGGCATGGTTTTTTTTATAAATTGTGAAAAAATGTTATGCAAGGGCAAATTGAATTTTAGTTTAATTAGTAAAATCGCAAGAATCCAGAGGTAGTTTCAAAATGTCAGAAATTCACGTTCATTACCTTGACCAGAATTCTAGTCCAGCAAAAGGGAAATCTGCCCCTGAATCCCCAGCATCCATGTAGTCGCTTGCTCCATGTGTCCACTTGGAAACCTATGTGAAGGGATGTTCAGTCTGACAGAGAACTTGTGAGAATTCTCCACTGTCTGACCTAAAGCTGAAACAGGAGCTATCTATTCCAGCTTGGAGGGTAGCGAAGTGGAGGTGAGACAGAAAATATTAATTGGTGTAGATTCACATTGTTCTCATTGTGATTGTTTAAAAACCTGGGCCAGAAAAGACTCAAGCAGAAAGGAGCAGAGGTAAGCCATTCTTAACACCGCTCCTGCCCCGCCACGCCATTCTGTAACATTATAGCTCACACAACACTTATATGTCTTTTCCCAGCGTATCCATATCATCGTGTTGCCAAGTGGCTAACACATATTTATCGATCTCTACCATAAATAGACATCGAAGTTATTCATCGCTGAGAGGAAAATGTTGCATTTCGAGACAGTTGGTTTTCTGCATGAATGTTATAGGTTTTGCAGATGAGCAGTCGAGTCTGGTCTGAACACCTTTCAAACCTAAAACTCGACTCTGATGAGATTTGCATCCACAACATTTGAATGGCAGTATTAAGAAAGGCGTAGAAATTCAACGCGCTTTCCATTGCACCACAGAGTCGCGGCCTCACCCAGTTTTCAGCACAAAAGTTTGCCTTAGAAGGATTTCGTTCGGGACACCCATCTCACGTCTGTCTGACCTCGTCACACTTTCCAGTATCTGGTCCTTATCCACGTGTGCTCTGGATCTTCAAGTGTTCGGCTATATACTGCTGAAATGTCCTCATAACACTAAGTATTACCACACATTCAGATAAGAAATTCCAGATTAACAACACTCTATGGGTGAAAGCGATCTTCCTAAATCTCCTCTAAACCGCTTTTCTCCTGCTTTTCATCTATGTCACTGGTTATTATTCCTTCCCGAAAAGCCTCATCCTTGTCATACATATCTATCCTCTTCATAATATGTGCATGTTAATCAGTTTCTCACTCAGCCTTCTCTGTGCTTAGTTACACAGCCCCAGCTTAGCTCATCTACCTTCACAATGGGAAGGGTCCAGCCCTTAGCATTATTTTCATCTCCTGTGAACTTCTCCTCCTGCAATCAGACGGTTCCTGCAGTCTTGCGATTACAACGGAAAAAGAAATGTTCTTTGAAGAAATGCCAAAATGTCTGAACAGAATCAGCAGCTCTTGTCCATCTATGATGAGAAAGGACAGTTAACGTTTCGAGACCAATGATTCGTGTTCGGAACTGATGGGATGTGTGGGTAGGTGAAAAATATGGAAGAGGGCGGACAGGATCCAAAATGATTAAACTCGATGTTGGGTCCTGAAAGCTGCATGGTCTTTCAGTAGAAAATGAGTTGCCGATCTTCCAGCTTGCGCTGTGCTTTGAAGAAGAACTGCAGCAGACCAGAGACTGGTATGATGGCTTGGGTACACAATGCAATGTTAAAGTGACAGGACACTGGAAGACCTGGGTAATTTTTGTTGATTCTGGACAGAACTTAACTGATCTCAGCTTTGTCACCGACTCTGTTTTCCTCTCTCCATTTTAGAGAGATCACCTTCTCAGCAGAAACTACAGTTTTCTGGATTGAATGAAGTGCAGACAAATCACTGGAAGATGTGTCTAGAAGTTTCCACAGTGAGTAGAGACATCGGAAACCAGCAGGAAATGTATCTTACAACATAGAACGTTACAGTGCAGTACAGGCACTTCGGCCCTCGATATTGCACCGACTTGTGAAAATGATGTGATGTCCCTTGCAATGGAAAATTAACATTTCTTTTGAAACCAATAAAAGCACAGGGAAACAAAAAAGTAAGGGCCTGACTTTGCAGAGGGCAAGTGTTGCAGACAGAAAGACAATTTATGTATATTCAAACCGAGCTAATAGCAGACTTACAAGGCCAGCAAACTACCATATCAACAGCCAAGGAATTAGAAAAAAACAACTTCTTAACTGGAAAGGAACTCGAATGTTTCAGGCCACTGACCTTGAAGTGTTGATAAGACGAAGCGAATTGTACTTTAAAGGGAATATGTGAAAGCTATCAGGCGCCCAATACATGAGGCGTCTTGCCAATGTATTACCTGGGACACGGGAAACCTGAATATGATGGAACTCCACGCGCTACATGCTGAAAACATTCTGGCCCAAGAGAGGGAAAAATGGAAATTAAAGATGGAACAGCAAACACATAAAGCTCAGCTGACTATGATGCAAATGGTCGCCCAGCCGTTGGAAGGAGGTGCTGCGTGAAAAGAAGGGCTGGCAGAGGTAAATCTGGCGGGTGCTTTGTTTGCAGAGCAATGGACCACTGAGTGAGGCAGTGCACGCCCAGACAGCGTTAATCGGCCCTGCAGGCTGTGCAGCAGGGTGACTAATCGAGGAAGGCTGAAGTGGCGGTGGGCAGGCCCAAAGTTACAGGTAAACCTCTTTGCTTTATGCTTGGCAACGAATACTCGCTTGTGCTCATCACTACTACTAACCTTATGGGCACTGAAACATGTCCCACCTCTACACTGAGCACTGAGTTTGCGAAGCGTGAACTATATTTTCAGTACAACGATGATGTAATGGGGAAACATTCCAATTCTCATTTCTGTTATCGGAATTCTGTTCTTTAAATCTGATGTCTCGGGATCTCATAGTGAGACTGGGGTCGGATTTGCGCAGTACCCCGACGGGCTTGCAGGCAATACAAAAAGAAGATTTAATAGTGCAGGCTGGAAAATATAAATCACGATCCCTGATGCATGTCAGAGAGCGATAGGTTCCGTGAGCGATTCACTCACCCAGAATTTTATTGGAATGATCTCAGATGTGCTGTCACTTTAAACTTTTTTAAGTATCTGTGACGGTACGTAGACCCTGTTTTTTTTTGCGGAAGGCTCTTTTCCTCACGGATCATTGGCGAAGGCATCCAGCGACAGATGTCAGAATTTGGGACCATGGGCACGACAGGCACAAAAAACGAAAGATTGTATCTTCAGGGTCGATGTGGGTATCTGCTTCAATGCATTTATAAGGACGTATAGGAAGAAACTAAATTGGCTAATTCAGGCAGACAGGGCAGTCCAGGTAATCCCCGCCAGGAGTGTCGTCTGGCGTTTACCTATGGTAGATGTCTCGGACCCAAGATTAAGAAAGGTCACAACTGATTTCAGGGCGAAAGGCAAACATGATGTGGGGCTCGTACGAACCCTTAAGAATAACCCCGAAGTCTGAGTATTGCCCTGGCAAAGCAAAAGAGCCGTTAAAACCCGAAGCTGTGCAAGGAATTACCCCAGTCTTTGAATATCTCTTATAGGCTGGTGTGATAATCCCCCGTGAATAATCACTGGTGAGAACACTCATTTTTTTTTGTTCAAAAAGGCAAACATTCCAGGTGAATCGGGAGAATGGAGGTTTGTTCATGACCTGCAGTTTATCAATAACGCTGTTGTTCCGCACACCCCAAATGTTCCCAACCCCTATATTATATTGGCTCAAATTCCACTGGAAGTAAATGGCTCTATATTATGGTCTTAGCAAATGCCTTGTTTTGTGTACCGTTACACGCCGACAGTCAATTCTGGTTCACCTTTCCATTCAAAGGCCAATAGTATACTTTCACGTGACATTTTTAAGATTACTGTGAGTCCCCACCATAATTAACGAGGCTCTACGCAGGAGGCTGGAGACTCTTGTTTTAACCGGGGTGGGGGTGGGTATCAGTGCTTCTGCAGTATGTAAGCGAATGCTTAATCGCAGCATCAACAGAGAAACAATGTGAGAAAGGTAGGCTTGCGATGCTCTGCCATCTAGTCTCGCAAAACTAAAACTTGTGGAACAACAGTTGAAGTTCTTAGGTTTGAAGACCGAGACCAGACGTGTAGGATTCACTAATTTAGAATCTGGATACGGCGTTCTATTGTCGATAGGTCAGTATTCAGAAGCAAAGAGATAGGCCAGTGTCTGGTATGTTGTATCAACTACCCACGAGGTAGTCAAAGCGGGATCACTTCCTTCTCATCTGTCAGCGCAAGCAGCAGAGCTGATTGCCTTGATTGAGGCATGTAAATTGGCCGAAGGAAGAACAGTGAATATTTACCTCAACAGCAGATATGCATTCGGGGTTGTACATAATTTTGGATCCCTGTTTAAAAACAAGGGCTTCTTGACCTCGACTGGAAAGCCAATCACATAACATGACCTGATCTCTGACCTCCTGAAAGCAGTTCGATTGCCGAAATCAATCACTGTGTGTCAAATGTGTATGGCAAATATTTGGAATCCAAAGCAGACTTATGGGAGTTACAGTCGCAGGCCACATCGAAGGAGAAGCGTGAATTGACAAGGGCAGGGTGCAGAATGAGGGAATGGGTGTAGTGTGGCCCCAATGGTAAACCCTGTCTACCACGATCTTTCTTCCCTTTCTATGCCGAAGTAACACACGGTAAGGACCATGTGTCAAACATGGGGATGTACGACAATATTTCAGCACGCTGGTACAGAAAGGGATTTACTCATTAATCATAAAAAATGTGAATAATGTGTTATCTATGCCACTAATAATGTGGGGAGGAGAATACAAATGAATCAGGAAGAACACCCCCAATCCCAAAGACCCTTTGAACATTTACAGATGGATTTTTTTGAACTAACACCCAGCGAAGGAAAAAGGCATTGTCTGGTAATAGTTGATGTTTTCCCAAAGGGTGGAAGTGCTCCCATGTCTAAACAGGATGCCAGTGCGGTAGCCAAGGCTTTGCTAACTGAAATAATTCCAAGATGGGGCATTCCTGAAAGGCTAAGCAGCAACAATGGAAAGCCGTTTATAAATATTGCCCTACAGCAGATCAGTGATTATTTGGGAATAAAGGTGAGACAACTACCCTTAAAAATAAATTGGCAAAATGTTTTGAGGAACTAGAGGTGACATGGACAAAGGCATTTCCAATTGTGCTAATGTATATGAAGGAGAGGAAGAGTAAATCTTAGGACGTTTGAGATTTTGTTTGGAAGGTGGCCCAATACAGGAATTGGCCCAAGACCGATTGTCAGACAGATAACAGACCACTGTGAGGACGACATGTTATGTTACGGCATAAAACTCTCCACACTTCTGTCTCAAATACAGAATCAAAAGAAAGGCAGCACTACCCCAACCAGCAGAAGGGAAGATGCACAATCTAGAACCTGAAGACTGGATAGTGGTGAAAGACTTCAGGAGCAAAAGCATGAAGGCGAAGAGCTGGCTGGGACCGTTCCAAGGGCTCCCTACAACACAGACAGACAGCTGATAAGATCACCGAAAGAGCCACGTTGATACACGCCAACCATTGCAAACGTGTAGCTGACCTTGAGGAGACATCAGACAACACCGGATCCAAATAAGTGTAAGTAGTGATTAGAAGACTCACAGAAATATGGGGCTGCATGGCAGGACGAGTCGTGAAGGCAGGGGTGTCTGGGATACAACCGCAGACGGTAATCTTAACCAAGGATGTTAAGTTGACCATTACATGCCACCCATGCCCGTTTGGTTACCAGGACGAGTATAAATAAGGCAATAAATATTTACGCAGAGATCCTTGTGTATCCAGTTACTGACACTGAGTAGTATCCACCACGGCTACAGGTACACCTGACATGGGATATCGGTTTCCTGTTATCAAAGAAGGAGGTGCCATGGCAAGGGTAATAATAACCAAGATTCTGAAGAGCGATAAGGAAGCCTGGTGGTGTGGAATAGATAGACCCTTCTCCAATATCTGTAGATAGGTGAATATAGTGGTACAGACTCGCACCCACCCCACCCGAGATGCAGTGCAGAAGGTCCTCCAAGAAATTGTCGCTCCTTGCCTCGAAAAGATGAATGTCCAATGACCCGCACTGCAGATGGGCGGAAAGGCCTTTTCCAAGCTGACAGAAATTGAAAAAAGAAAGAAACTGATGTGCAGCTAAAATGATCACAAATGAAAAAAGTTAAAGTTGATTCATTGAGAAAACTTATAGCGCCATAATTCAATTTCCGTGGAAGTCTATTGTTAAGGACTCAGTGCTCTCACTGCTGTAGCAATGGGGAATTTCCTCTGACCGTTTATGTTGTTGACAACCTTCCCAAAGCAGGGAATTTTGTATGGAACTGTCAATTAATCGAGTATTGTCACAAACAGGATTCAGACTAGCATAAAACAAAGAAGTGCGAAACCTGGAAATCTGAATCAACAACAGGAATTGACAGAGCAACTCTGCAGGCCTGACAGCATCTGTGCAGACAAAGAGATTTAATGTATCATTTCACAGATTCAGGCTACTTATGCTTTTTATTGTTTTATTGCCGGGGTAATTGTCAATTTCACTTCGGGAAACAGCATACTTACCAGAATCTCTCATTAACTGACAGACGTCATCTGTAAAAATGCAAAATTCCTTTATCGGCTGTAATATTGTTGCTGTTGCCCTGAAGCACCAGTCCTTGCCGTGGGTGGTGAAGGAGCTAACTACTGCCTTGCAAAACAACCGTGGGGTCAGAGACCCGATCGATCTGTCATGCAGCGGGGATTGCATTGCTCAGAACAGACGTGTTTGCTGTGTGGGACTGAAATTGAGCTCGATCACACACAGATACGTTGTAACAGCTGCCAACAGATGTGGAGATGGTTGGGACGGTTTCATTCGCACTCTGGGAAAAAGACTGGATCCTAAATTCAGGGGAGCTAAGTGTCACAGATAGAAGGCTGAAAATTGGTTTGGGAACGATATGAGTCATGATCGAATGGCGGGCAGACCAGATGGACTGAAAGCTCTAACTGTCCTCCGATGCCTTCTGGTCTCTGGCCATCCAATATCTAAGGAAATAGAAACAGAGTTAATCGTGCATTTCGAAGTCCTCCTCTCATTACTCGGCGAGGTGAGAGATGGAACAGTTCTGTTATTAAATTTTGAGACTGGTAGAATGTTTGGAGACGGAGTAATAAAAGACAAACTGAGTATAAAGTTGAGAGTCATGAGATATTCAATAAAAAGGTAGACGGAGATGGACATGGAGAAATAAGTGTCACTGGTCTTGAAGACTTAACTCGGTTTTCCATTCCAAGATTCTAGCAGACCTGCTGAGATTTTCCCGCAATTTCTTTTGTTGGTAGTGAAACAGAAGGGAGAAGTATGATCCTGGACCAATCAGCTATGTCTGCTCTGTGGACATTTGAATTGCCTGTTCGAACAAATTACTTCTGACCCACACAGAAACCTCACTATCCTGCATCACCCACACCTCTGTTACTGACAATAAGCTGTTCATTACGTAAACCCATATGGGTACACAACAGCATCATTAACCGAGTGAATTGGGAAAATTTCAGGGAGAGTTCCATTCGGTTTCCATCAGAGCATTCTCATTCAGTTAATTCTATTACAGCACCATTTGACATGCAGCTGTCACTATCATGTGGCCATTCTCATTCGAAGAATCTGGACATTTTGGTTGCGGCACGTTTGGAATGGTACCTCACGTTTTGGAAGGGACATCGTTTATAGTATATTCGGCTGAACTGATAACCTGTCTCTTGCACCTGCAGTACAGTGGAGACAGTTTTCACTCAGAAACCAAGAGATGATCAAAAACGGAGGAAAAAATGTGTCAACAAAACCTGCCTCAGCAAGCGAATTCGCTCTTGCAACATTAATGGAGAGCGGCAAACCTATTAGCAAACAACAGCGCCCTGCGTGGGTCTCGCCCCACATCATTGAGATTAAAGTTCTCAAGCTCTACCGACTGAGCGAACCAGGTCAGGATTGGTGTTGGTTAATTTATGATTTCATACTCAGTTTAATTCAGCTGGCACGGCAATTTTCAAAAATCTCGTTCATTCCTCCCCATTGCAAATAACATTATTCAAGTCTTTCAAATCTCAGATTTATTCCTTCAGACCATTACAATCCATTTAGGCCTTGCCCCGGGATTTACGATTCTCTGTTAAAATGTTCATATTTTGACCCTGATCCTTAGGTCGCCGAACTGATTCCCAGACACTCTGGCAGACTGCCAGTCAATCTGGAAAATACCTCAGGAAACCAAACCATTTCTGATTAGAGTGTAGGGAATCCCAACTGCTGAAGAGACAGAGTCCTCACAATTCAACACTTTCTTTGTTCTGCCTGCCTACAAAGTTTACCACTTCTAATATTCGAGACAGGAATTCTGATTATAAAATGTTTTAAAAACAGGAACAATCTTCTGAAGCCATTTCCAATTTGAATTATAATTTTTTACCATTTCACACGGTAACAGCCGTTCCTGAGGAAGGAGTTTCCATGAGGTGTGTCCCAGGGCTGGGCAGGAAGCCGCTGATTGAAACTGCAGTGGCCCCTTTCTGGTGGCAGCAGGGGCTTGTAGAGAGTGGGGTCATATTCTGCTGCACGTGACCGTCTCACTCACTGTGGACTCAGGGTCAATTATGGATGAGTTCTCGTGGTTGTATTGTCGGTCACAATACTTGATGTGAAATATTTGAGGCTCTGTGCTCTTTTTGGGCTAGGACAACCAACATTTCAGCCAAATGCTCTGACCAGTTGAGACACAGCAACTGGCAGCAAAATTGTGCGTCTACATTTCCAAACGCACAGTGCTCGAGAGGAAGTGGACAGCAGTAGTTCTCATTATTTTAAGAATCAGTTGCTCATGTTCCCGTGTTTATCGCAGAGAGGGTGAGAGACCCGAGGAGTAACAAACACACCCATAAAGCAATATCAGGACCTGTGTAGTTCTGTCATAAGAAGCTGCCTGCAGTTGTTCTATTGCAAAGAGTGGTTTCAAACCCATGACGCAATAGAGACCGGACCCGAAACCCAGCACATTAAACCTCTCTGGATTAGTGGTGCTGGAAGACCACAGCAGTTCAGGCAGCATCTGTGGTACAGTAAAATCGACGTTTCAGGCAAAAGCCCTTCATCAGGAATACAGGGTTCTTCAGCACCACTAATCCTCAATCTGGTCTCCAGTATCTGCATTCATTGTTTTTACCTACATTAAACCACTCGGCGACGCTCCCTGACGATAACTAAGCGCCAAACCTGTCAAGACGAATGTTTCAGCATTGCTTCACTTCAGGCAATTTCCCCTGGCACTTTCTATGAATACCTTCGCATAATTAAAAAAATATTTACAACGATTTGAAAGGTGTGCACGGTGTGGACATTAGTGAGAAGGTGAATATTCTTCGACAGTTTTCCCCGGAGCTACAGGCCTGAGGGATGTCTTTGGAAAAGTTTACAAGATCATGAGGTAGACTAGCAGAGAACATAGTCAATCTACACTTTTTCAGAAGTCACGTGAGTTTAAACCGAGATAGCATAGGTTTTATGTGAGAGCAGTACAATTTGAAAGGGATGTGAGCGACAGTTGTTTTTAATACAGACATTTTTGTGCGTATGGAATAAATTGCCACATTTAGTGGCAGATTTTGGTGCACTCACAACACTTCAAAGGCATCTAAATGGGTATGCAGACAGGAAGTGTTCGGAGAGATAAGGGACAAATATTGGCAAATATGTTTAGATTAGTTACGGTCATCTGTTCAGCAGGTGCAAGTTGAATAGGAAGGTTTGCTTCCATGCTCGGCAATTCTGTGACACTCCAGTACCTGACAACAGTTTCAATAGACAACTTGCAAAAACGCATGCTGTTTGTTACTAAGTCAGCGTGTTTGAATTTTATTTTTTCTTGAGGCGTAACGTTTTGAAATGACACAGAGAGGAATGTTTTCCAGACATTTACAGACAATGACCATTCTCCTTGATACATTCCCAAGTTCTCCATCAAATAATCTCGTTGACTAAAAAAAACCTCACAAATCGTGTTGTCCCATCAACTCTCCAGAGAATCCAAAAACTGACAGCTCTTAACGTGGACCAGGTGCAAAACTCAAAAGGCAGAGTCATTATCAGACACACAAACTCATTACTTCTGTCTGTGAGGCAGTGCGAGACGTGTATGTCCAGAACTGCTCACACAAATAGCACCGAAGCAATTCCAAACGGAGCTTCCCGACATTCTGGAGATTTAGTGCATTGCCAAGTAACAGAATGTGCTCAAGTAACATAAAACAAAACAGAAAAATGTACCATGCAAAGTGAATATTACCAATTATATTCTCGATTAAATTAGGCCAACAATGCGCTGGTGCCTCCATCTGATCGAGCGAGCCAATCTCCAGCCTCCCTCACCAGAACAGGAATGAAGGAAATGAGAGAAATATAACAAAGTTTTACGTTGCGATTGACCAACTTTTAGCCACAACAACAAAAAACGAGGGAGCAGATTTAGTGCAGGATCTGGCTTCACAACAGCGGTGAAATAACGACGTCCACTCACTTTCAGGGAAAACTGTGAACAACTCACATTGTCCAGAATATGAATACACAGCGCGGGCTGTTTAGTTCCCATATTCTACTGCTGCCCCGATATTCATACGAAAATGTACCTTTCAAAGAGAGCGTTTGTAGCTGTGGAATGACAGTGGCAGCCGTTTCCCCTCGCTCTTACTGCCGCCCTTGGTAGTGTAGGGGCCGATATTCTCATCTTACACGCGGTAGTTGAGTGTGCAATTCTCTGTTGTGGAAAAGCGGAGTGTTTTGGAGCAGAAAGATGTGAAGTTCGGATGCTTCTGGAGTTCTTGTTGAAAAGTTCGGTGACGCGAGGAAGATGGTTTGCAGACTTTTCCTCGCCTGTCTGGGTGACATTCTCAGCGCTACAGAGGTTCATGTGAAGCGCTGCTCTCATGTTTTGGTACGAATTCATTTGGTTTCATTCCCGCTGCTTCCGTTTGTTGGGGTTGCAGATTGGGTCCAACGGATGGAATCCGTGGATGAGTGCCCTGCTTCCAGGAATTGTCTGGCTGTCTTCTGCTTGCCCTGTCCGATTATTGTTGTACTATTCTAGTCGAATGTGTGGCCCTTGCCGTTTGTACGTATTGCTACTAGGGACTGCTGGACTGACGCCCACACAAATTCTTTGCCAAGAACCAATATCCACACACTTTCATTCGCAAATGCATGGCACACAAAGTTCGCAACGAGGATATGCTTTGAGGTAATTTTTAAATCATGCTTCCCTGTATTAAAAACAAATTCTGGAAAACGATATCCAGACTCCTCCGAACACTCGGACTTATGACAGCACAGAAACCGAGAGCCTCACTCAGACAACAACTCACGAGAAAACAAGGCCCAATCCGCATCATGTGCAGGTCAAACGTGGTTGACGACATTCCCCGCAGGGACTGCACGAAACACGACATAGGAGAAAGAGGCTGACAACTAGAGAGCTGCATTCATAATTTCTCCTGGACTGTAAACACCTCTGACAGCTGTTCCTTGCAGTTATGCACAGAATATTGAATGTCTCTGATTCCAAGGCTTGGAACTCGGATGATATGACCGTCTGAAGCACTGGTTACTTCCTTGTGTGAGGTAACTCCTGATGGAACACATGTAACACTCTATTGCTCATTGAGAAATATATCCAAAATAGGAGCTCAGAGCAGCATTTCTGTTGTCTTTCTGGTGCTGTCCCTGACATGCCCTGTGGCACTACACTTATTCTGTGATTCCTGAGGGTTTGGCACATGCTTCCACGATCGCATTATGGGCAGTAATCTGCATTTTCGCTTCAATAACGGGTGTGTGAAGCGGAGGTCCACCATTCTCTCTTCAATTTTTCTCTTCTTTTGCGCAACTGCAATACAGTAAAGGATCAATTAATATTGTAAGATGATATACAGAGGCCTGTGAAATATCGAAGTTTTAATGACATTTATGCAATGGTTAGAGATTACCTCGATTCAGTAAATAAGGACGTAAAGTCTGTTTGGCTGGAGTTGAGGAACAGTGAGGAATGAACTCACAAGCATGTGTAGTTTACAAGCCCACTCGCAGTAACCACAAAGCGAAATAAATCGTACAAGGAAAAAATATTGTGTGTGAGTGACGAAAATGGCAATAGTCATGCGTGATCTTAACTTCCCATCTAAAACTCTCGGTTCCATTGTAAAAACGTTTGGAGAACAATAATCAAAAAAATCCCACATGTCCCATAAAACATCACGAGGGATATCTTGGTAATTGATTACTCTACTGGTGACTTAATTTCCCTATTTTCTTGAAAACCATCTCTTTAATTGTGAGCATCAGAAAAGGCATTCTTTTGGCAGCAAGAAATAAATATGTGATTAACCTTTGTTCGTTTCATGTATAAGAACACTGAGACTCCTCTGCACTGCACATCTTTTGCGTTTCTATCGATTTTAATAGTAGCGTGTCTTTTGATTCTTCCCAACAAAGTATATGAACTCGCATTCCCGACATGAAACTGCATCTGCCAAGAATGCTCTAATTGTTGGACGGAATCCTGAGGAACAGAATGTACATGTATTTGGAAAGACAAGGATTGATTCGGGACAGTTAACATGGCTTTGTGCGTGGGAAGTCATGTCTCACAAACTTGAATGAATTTTTGAAGTAACAAAGAAGATTGATGAGGACGAAGCAGTAAATGTGATCTATATGGACTTCAGTAAGGCGTTCAACAATGTTCCCCATGGGAGACTGATTGGCAAGGTTAGACCTCATGTAACAGCAGTGGACCTAACACCGACCCTTGTGGTACGTCGCCAGTACCTGGACACCAAGAAGAACATGTTCCATCAACTATAACAATGTTTTCTATTGGCAAGCCAATTAATGATCAAAGCTGCCATCTCTCCCACAATTCCATTCCATCGCATTTTATATAATAGCCTATTGTGGGGAAGCTTATCGAACAACTTGCTGAAACCCATATCCACCACATCAACCGGTTTACTGTCATCTCCCTGTTTGGTCACTTTGTCAAAAAAGTCAATAAGATTCGTTAGGCAAGGCCTACCCATCACAAAACCGTGCTGACTGTCCCTGATCAGATTTTTCTTTTCTAGATGGTCATAAATCCTATCTATAATAACCTTTTCCAACACGTTACTAACAACTGCAGTGAGACTCACTGGTCTGTAATTAGCAGGGTTGTCTCTACGACACTTTTTGAACACGGGAACAACGTATGCTATGCTCCATTGCACAGGCACTATTCCTGTAGATAACGATGATTTGACGATCGATGCCAAATGCTCATCAATCTCTTCCCTTGCTTCCCAGAGGATACGAGGACAGATCCCATCCCCAGGGGACTTGTCTGTTATCACATTCTGCAGTATTTCTATCACCTAATCCTTGTGAACCTCAATCTCTAGTACTCTGGACGCAAGTATCTCAGTATCATCCTCTCCTTTCATACCTTTGCTGTCATTTGTAAGCTGCGAGACACCAATGTAAAAGAAGAAAAGCACAAAGGTAGGAAAAGATATTTGCAGGCAAACTGAGTCAAAATTATTTATTGAAAGGAAAGGAAAATCACACTTGGCAATTTGCCATATCTCTTTGCGAACATGACCAGCAGAAGTAAGCAAGGGAGCTATTGATTTGAGTATTCTCGGACCTGAAGCAAACAAAGGTTAGTGACACATTCATTTCTTTTTCTGGCGAACGAAATGATCTTTCCTGATGGTTACAATGAAAGAGATGGTTCCCAATAAAAGACAGAGATTAATTCGCATGTAGATATATTTCAATGTGACACGATTCATTTTCAGTCCCTAATTACCCCAGAGATGGAGGAGGTGAGTTACTTTTCTTCACTCTTCAACTCCTCAGCACGGAGGTACAAACATGAAACCGCTAGAGATGGAATTCTTGAATTGGGAACCAGAGACACTGAAGAAACTAGGCAAAAGTGAGGACTGCAGATGCTGGAAACCTGACTTTAGATCAGAGTGATGCTGGAAAAGCACAGCAGGTCAGGCTGCATCCGAGGAGCAGGAGAGTCGACGTTTCTGTTGCCAGTCATTCTCCGCTGCACAAACAATTTTCGTTTTTGGCTCAGATTTCCAGCACCTGCAGCTATTTGTTTTATGTTAACCTTCATAATATTTTGGACAAAACCAATGACCTGCCAGCATCGGAAAATCGGCAGAAGTACTGGTACACCGATATGTTTGCTGAACAATACAACCATTCCATGAGCGGGAATACGATCCGGGCCACGGTGCTGAGAGTACCGAATCCTCACAAGTAAATAACAAGACAAGGCGATAGATACTATCGTATTTGGTGTAAATAAAACACCCTGTCTGAACATTTTCGTTGCAGATTTTTTTTCAAATTGTCTTCGAAGATTTACAAAGTGGGAAAAGGCCATTCCGCCCGTGTGCATTGCGGCTAATCAGAGAGCCATGTATTCCAGTCGCAGTTTCGAACTTTGGCCCAAAGCCTCGTGTGTTCTAATGTTTCCAGGTCAAATGTCAATGAGGTTATCCTATGTTCTTACATTGCACAATAATGGGACAGAAGTATAACGAATTGTAACTCTTTTGAGGAACTCATGCTCATTTTCACCACAGAGGGAGACACACCAGAAGATACCGCCAAACTGACGGAGGTGTCCGTTGTGGAGAGCTGGAATTTGAAATGGACAATAGGACAAATGCAAGCTTTACATGCGGAAGCACAGAGGAGATGTCCCGAGAGAACTTTACAAGGGGAGCGTCAACGTATACCACGGTTAAAGCGAAATATCCCCCCTCGAGCCAGGTAGGACACGAACGTACAATCTTCTGATCCGAAGTCAGACGCGTTATCCATTACGCCACTGGCCCAAGAGACAAACCTGCACTTGGCAGAATGTCGATATGTAATGCCATGGACTTTCACGGAATCAGAATTAAAAAGGTGAACAAGCACCGAAGATAATCACCAACATTGCTTCACTTCGAAGTTTCCAATTTGTGAAGCAGTGCCTTTCACTGGCAAAGGAGAGACATTTGTCCTCAGCTGCCTGCTTCAGGGTCGCCTCCTTCTCTGCTGGAAGTTTCCATCGTTTTATTCACAGTCACGACGCGATTTCATGATCCACTCCAGTGAAAAAGTGTCATGGTGTCGTCCAAACAAGACCCTGCAGAAACTCGGCGAGAAACCTCTGGTCATTTCGAGCTCAGGATGTGGAATTAGACGAGATGCGTGACACCTTTTATTGGCGCTGCCACTTCACTGAAATTAGCGGCTCAAAACGAGCCGTTGTAAGCATCAGCTTGATTTGTACCTTCCTGCATTGCATTTACTCAACAAAATGAGATCGCTCCCATCCGGCCCAGCTGACTTATCTATTTTCACACTCTGCAGTATTTCTAATATCTCTTTCTTGTGAACCTCAATCTCTTCTCGTCTAGACGCAAGTAGCTCTGTATCTTCCTCGCCAACATTTTCATTTTCTATAGCGAACACTGTCGAAAAATATTTATTTAGTGCTTTCCCTATCTCCTCTGACTCCACACACAACTTCCCACTATTATCCTTGATTGTCACAAATTTAACTCTCGTCATTCTTTTATTCCTGACATACCTATGGAAAGCCTTAGGGTTAACTTTGATCCTATCTGCCAACAACTTCTCATGACTCCTCCTGGCTCTTCTCAGCTCTCTTTTTAGGTCTCTCCTGATATCGTCGGAACCCTCGAGCGCTCTAACTGAGTTTTCACATTTTGTCCTAACATAAGACTTCTTGTTCTTCTTGACCAGGGATTCCACTTCCTTAGTAAACCACGGCTCACGCGTTCTATATCTTCCTCCCTGCCTGACAGGTACATACTTATCTAGGACACACAGGAGCTTTTCCTTGAATAAGCTCCACATTTTAATGTGCTCACCCCCTGCAGTTTCCTACCCCATTCTACGCTTCCTAAATCTTACCTCATTGCATCGTAATTTCCCTTCCACCAGCTGAAACTGGTGAGAGGGAGCGGTGGGGAATGAGCACTTTGACGAGCAGGAGGAAGTGTTGCCACTGACCCGAGTCAGAGAACAGTGGACAGGGATGAAAGGAATCTAATGAAAAGCAGCACTTCTGCTCAGGACGTTCAATAACAGCTGCAGAAACCCGATGTGTCGAGCAGTGTATCTGGAAAGAGAAACAGAGATAATGTTTTAAATATGGAACATTTCTGATGAAGAACTCGAGTTTCCCAAGTCTAATCAAATTACTGGCCTGGTTCACAAAATAGTTTTTTCTGAACTTTGAGCGAAAAATAAAAGCATTCATAACGTAGTCAGCAGGATTCGAACCTACGTGGGGAAACCCCAATTTCTAATCCATCGCCTATAACCACTCGGCCATGACTACAGACAGCTCAGGTCCGTTGAGCATTGACCAAATCAGCCGTAATCTCATTGAAATCTGCCATTGACTTGATGAGCTAAATGCTTCCATTCTCCTCTCCCACCTCTGCTGTGAATTGTAAGGTGCGAGACACCAACGTAAAGGAAGAAAAACACAAAGTTAGGAAAAGATATTTGCAGCCAAACTGAGTCAACATTATTGATTGAAAGGACAATCCCACTTTGGCAATTTGCTAGATCTCTTTGCAAACATGATCAGCAGAGCTGATCAAGAGAGGTATTGATCTGAGTGTTCTTGGACATGAAACAATCCAAGGTTCGTGACATATTCATTTCTTTTTCTGGCGAAGGAGCTGGTCTTTCCAGATGCTCACAATGAAAGAGATTTTTCCCAATAAAAGACGGCAAATAAGTCCCATCTAACGCTGACACCATCGTGAGCGCTGCTGTTTCACAATACCACAGAGTCAGGGTCAATTCCCGCCTCATGCAACTGAATGTGTGGAGTTTGCACATTCTCCCCGTGGCTGCGTGCACTTGCTCTGGTTTTCTCCCATAGTCCAAAAATGTACCGGTTAGGTGAAATGGCCGTGCTAAATTGACGTGGTGAATGGAGAGGAATGCTTTTGGGCTGGGGCGGATCGGTGTGGAGATGCTGGGCCGAAGGATCTGTTTCCATATTGTAAGTATTCTAATCTAGAGTAATCAATGGCCAAGGTATGACGCACGTTGTTCGATGTTGCATATATAAGACTTTTCGATTGTTTTTCTTCAAAGTTTCTTTACAATTCAAACGGGAGTGGAAGAAGGGAAATGAATGTCTCCCATAATTCTTGCCTTCTTTTAGCATTCACAGGCGGTATTTTTCCTGTACGTTTTTTTTTACACTGTGGTTACTGTTAATGTTCTTGTAAGCTACACCGGCTGGTTTCCTCTTTCCTCAATGTTCCTCATCTCTACCCAAACACATTTTCCATCCTTATCTCTTGAATCAATGTAATCTCTAACCATTGCATAATTGCCACGGAAACTGGGCTTTTCACAAGCCTGTCTATGTCATTTTCCAATATTAATTGATCGTTTACTGTGTTGCAATTGCGCATGTGAAGAAGAAAACAGAATAGAGGCAGGTGGTCCTGAATTTCAAACGCACGTAATTGCAGCTAAAACGCAGATTACTGCACACAATGCGATCACGGAAGCATGCACCGAATCGTCAGGAAGCACACAATAAGTACAATGCTGGATGTCATGTCAGGAACAGGACCAGAAACACAACAGAATATGTGTCTTGGGTACTATTTTGGATGTTTTTTCTCAATCAGCTATCATGTTTTACATATGTTCCATCGGGAGTTACCTCACACAAGGAAGTAACCAGTGCTGCAGACGGTCATATAATCCGAGTCCCAAGTCCCGGAGTCAGAGAGACTCAGTGCCCTGTGTGTACCTACAAGGAACAGCTGTGCATGGGGTTTATCGGGTAACTGAACTGCATGAATGCAGCTCGATGGTCGTCTGTCTGCTTCTCCTCTATAGTTTTCTGTGCAGTCCCTGCGTGCAATCTTGTCAACGACGTTTGTCTGGCACGAGATGGGCATTGGTCGCTTGTCTCTGAGAGAGGCTGTTGGTTTATGTGTTGTCATAATTCCGAGTGTAAGGAGGAATCTGGTTGTCAGTTCCCAGAAACTGACTTTAATAAATGAAAGCGTGCTTTGTAACTTGCTGCGTGGCATATCCTCGTTGCGAAGTTCGTGCACTGCGAATCACGTTGCGGGACAATCCAATTTTGGCAAATAATTTGTGTGGCAGTCACGAGTTGCCACGACCAGCTATCCCTAGTAGCAATACGGACAAATGGCAAGAACTACAAATTCGATTAGAGCAGCACAAGTTTAATGTGACAGGGCAAACAGTAGGCAGACAGAAGATTTCTGGGTGGAGGGCAGTCACCCAAGGTACCTTTTCATCTGAAAGTCTGTGCATCAGTAGTATCTGGGACCCAAGTAGTCTATGTTGGTTATTCATATTCCAGACAACTTGTGTTGTTCCCCGTTTACTCTGAAAGTGCATAGACATAGTTATTTCACCGTTATTTCGAAAGAAGATCCTGCATTGAATCTGTTCGCTGTTTTTTGATGCTGTGGCGAAAAGGTGGGCAATCGCGATGTGAAACGTTGCTATACCTTCATTTCCTTCATTCCTGTCCTGGTGAGGGAGAAAGGTGATTGGCTCTCTCGATCAGATGGGGGCACCGGCGCATTGATGGCCTAATTTAATCACGTATATAATTGGAAATGTTCACTTTTAATGGTTCGTTGTTGTTCTTTTTTTTTATATGATACTTGAGCACTTTCTGGGACTTGGCAATAAACTAAATCTCCAGGAGGTTTGGAATTGCCTTGCTGTTACTTGTGCGAGCGGTTCATGTCAGAGACGACTCACAGTGCATCACAGACAGCACTTAAGCTTCGGTGTGTCTGATCATGGTACTGCCTTTTCAGTTTTAATTCTGTTCCACGCTAAGAGCTCTCAGTTTTTGGATTCGCTGGAGAGCAAAGTGGGTAATGCGATATGGGAGGTATTTTTCTTCAGCCAAAATCTTTGATGGCGAATTTGGGAAAGTGTCAAGAAGAATGGTCATTGGAAGCAAATATCTGGAAAACCTTCATCTCTGGATCGGTTGGGCCCATCCACTCTCCAAACAAAATAGCCAAACTGGCTGACTGAGTAACAAACATCATGCGTTTTTTTTTTGCAAATGGTGTATTCAAACCGTTGCCGGTGGCTGGAGCATCTCAAAGTTGTCGAGCATGGAAACAACTCCCGCGATCCAACTTGCCTTTGCTGAATAGATAACTGAAATTAATCCATACATATCTGCCAATAATTGTGCCTTATCTCGCCGAGGTCTTCCTTTCTGTACACCCATTCAGATGCCTATGAAATGTTGTGTGTGCACCAGACTCTGCCACCAAATGTGGCAATTCATTCCACACAAACAACAGTTCTGTGTGAAAAGCATGTGTCCCTCACATCCCTTTTAAATGTTTCCTCTCTCGCATTAAACGTTTACTATGTAGATTTGAACTCGCGTGTCTTGTGAAAAAGTGTTCCCTGACTATTTACTTTGTCTGTCTTCCTCATGATTTTATTAGCTTCTGTGAGGCCATATCTAAGCAATGAAGCTCCTGGGAATCTGACGAAGCTTATTCAGTTTCGTTCTCATGTCCACGCAGTGCAAACCTTGCAATTCCTTGTAAAGGTTTTCGAAACTTACACTTGCAAGAAGTGTGTCCAGCTGCAGCACTTGTTTGACCGCGTGGTCACTCTGGAGCTGCGGGTGGACTCACTGTGGAGCATCAGCAATTCTGGAGAGTTATGTTGCCTCCCAGGTGCTCAGGCGAGGGATGTCACCCATCGGCTAAAGAGCATTGAAAAAGGGGATCGTGAACAGCCAGTTGTCTTGGTGCATACAGGCACCAACGAAAAAAAAAACGAGATGAGGACTTGCAGGGAGAATTCAGGGAGCTAGGAGAGAAATTAAAGAGGAGGACCTCAAAGGTAGTAATCTCGGGATTACTGTCGGTGCCATGTGACTGCCAGCGTAGAAATAAATAAAAAAAGGCACGATGAACACGTGACTTGAGGAATGGTGCTGCAGGGCGGGTTTCAGATTTGTTGGATTTTGCGACCAGTTCTGGGGAATGTGGGACTATAAGAAAATTGACGATCTACATCTGAACCAGACGGGAACGAATGTCCTTTCGGGAGTTTTTGCTACTGCTGTTGGGGAGGTTTTATACTAATGTGGCAGGGGGCTGGGAACCACACGATTAAGCAAGTCGGCAGTGCTGTGGAAACTGGAAACGCTAAGAATCAGGAAGATAGCATTAATAATGGGAAGAGTAGGCAAAGAGCAGATGAATGCAAAAGAACTGGTGGCCTGAAATGCATCTACTTTAATTCATGGGAGTATAGACAGATGAATTTAGGGCTTAGGTTGTGTTGAGGAGATTTCACTGGGGTGTTTAATGTAGGGCTAGGGAGGGTGACACTTCTAGCCCTGAAATGGTTAACAACAGCCAAGCGAGCTGCTGCAGGCGACTGCATGACTACCTACCTGGAGCTTGTAAGGGATATGCATAATGTTAATTAAATCTTGGAGCCTGTAAATACCAGCCAGTATCAATGGCCCCATCGAAACTCGGGATTAATAAAGAAACCGATCGGAATCTGTAACTATTAGACAAGTGTGAATTGCTCTATCGGAACCTATAACTATTGAGTGTGAATGGCTCTATTTAAGTCTAAAGTTGATAAGTGTAATTGACAATTTAGTTAAACGGAAACTATTGAAAATGGCTAGCCTGTCAGACGCATAGTAATTCCTTGAAACAATGAACTATTGAATACGGGATCGGAACCGCTCCCGGGGATGGCTGAGCCATTGTCAAGCACAGCAGGAGCTGGACAGGCACTTCGATGCGGCCAATAGGAGGACGGATCCCCAGCGCGCGCAGATGAATGGACCAATGGGGAAGGCGAACTGACCGGGGACTCCAGGCAGCGCGAAGTATAATTGTGTCAAGTTTGAATGGGAAGGCAGAACGCCTTCTCCAACGAATGCATGCTTGTAGATTCGTTGTACCAGTTAAGATTCTGTGAATAAACTGCTGTCTGCGTCTAACCATAATTGCCAGTGTGAGTCTCTCCTTCCAAAAGAACACGCAAAGACGGGACCCCGCGGGTCCGTCTTAACATTTGGTGACCCCGACGCGGGAAGGAAAAGAGACAACGGTGAGTTGGCAACGTTGGCGGATCAGGGAGCAGACAACCTTCGGCCGAAGTTTTCTAAAGATGAGGAAGCGCCTGTTAAATCTAAGGCTTCCAGTAGTTAGATTTTCTCTCAGTTAGTTTCTTGTCTGCTCTCCGACCCTCACCAACCCAAAACACCTGATCAATTTGACAGCAGCATCGCAGAGTCCTGACTGGTAAGCTTTTACTAACCTTTTAACTTACCTGGAGTGTTTATTTCACTAACGCCTAACTGTTTTTGCCTGAGTCCCTTGCGCAGCTTTCGGAGCCGGAGTGCATATCTGTTTTTACCTGAATCCCTAGCGCAGCTTTTGGAGCCAGAGCGCATATCTGTTTTTGCCTGAGTCCCTAGCGCAGCTTTCGGAGCCGGAGCGCATATCTGTTTTTGCCTGAGTCCCTAGCGCAGCTTTCGGAGCCGGAGCACATATCTGTTTTTACCTGAATCCCTAGCGCAGCTTTCGGAGCCGGAGCGCATATCTGTTTTTACCTGAATCCCTAGCGCAGCTTTCGGAGGCGGAGCGCATATCTGTTTTGCCGGAATCCCTAGCGCAGCTTTCGGAGCCGGAGCGCATATCTGTTTTTGCCTGAGTCCCTAGCGCAGCTTTCGGAGCCGGAGCGCATATCTGTTTTTGCCTGAGTCCCTAGCGCAGCTTTCGGAGCCGGAGCGCATATCTGTTTTGCCCGATTTTGCAGATTGTTCTGCCTGACGATTACCTGACGTTACCTACCTGAGCGCTGACCATATTCGACTTCCTGGATCCATGTTACCTAGCAATTAAAACTGACGAATTTTTTGTTTGTATATTCGTTGTGACCACCGAACATACCCGGGGTGACAGAGGTCGGAGCTCTTCTACTGAAGAGGGTTTAATCGTACAGACGTCTGCCTTAGACCGGTTGTTAAGAGCAGAGATCTGCCACGCGAAGATCAGGCTTTGAAAGACGTACTGTTCCTGAAGCGGTTCCCTTCAGGGGAGATCCGACATGGGGGACCTGAATTTCGGACCACCTAAGTTGACTCACGTCAGGACAGCACGTCCCGGAGTGCCCTGGTGGCACTGCAGGGACGGTGGGGACATGCCTATTCATAGTCAGTTACTGCTGGATAGCGTATCCCTGCATAAGGAAAAGTTGGACCTGGTGATTGCCCAAACACCAGAACAAAAGGGAATTAACCTGACAAGATTGAGGGAAACATTTAAAAATCCCACATTAATGATCAAGATTCTGGACGGTCTCTACAGGTCACCACATTATTCGGCTCTCCAAACAATTGTGCTAGGAAAGCCCCCCGCTGGGTGGGCACTCCCGAGCACTGATAGCTCCCGGGAATGGAAAACAAAAATGGTTGTGACCTTTACCCCGCAGTGGCGATACAGACCGGTTTGTTCCCTTAATGGCCCAACTGTTTCGGACGATCTTACCGGGAGCTAGACTTTTTAGCCGCGACTGTTACTTTACCCACTGATGCACACACTGACGAGTCCACCCCAGTCCCGAAAACCCCCGACTCGCGGCCACCAACAGGAGAGAAATTGGGGGAGATCAGGACCCAGTTAAGGGACAATAATACTGCTATGGAAGCTAAACGAAAGGTCTGTAACCTAGAGAATAGTCTCAAGCTGTGGAGGGTTAAGAACTGGTTCCCTAAGGATGACCAACCTTCTTTACGACAAGCGAATTTGATGCCTTCTAAGCTAAAGTCCTAACCTACCTGCGGGAGAGGAAAGGGGAAACCAAGAAAGGGTTTTTTAATTTAGCCAAATCTTCCACTAAAAGGGAGGATGAAGACGTTTACTTGCGGGAGCTTCTGATATGCTTCCAGAGCCACTTACTGATTTCACCTATTCACACACCAGTATTGGATGAGCAGGGTCCTGTCCCGGAATGTGAGCCTGAGTGGTCTCTGAGCCAAACTCCAATTTACCCCCCCACCCCCTACACTTCCCCTGTGGTCGTGCCGACCCAAGGTGCCAACCATGAGGGAAGTCCGCCACCCCCTTACACCAGCCCACAGTCAGGATCACCCGCTCCCGGTGCATCGCCCACGGCCCCGCTTGCGGACACCAGGGCACCACTGTGTCCGCTCCAACCGCGTTGCGAGTGGCCAACCATACAGGCGCCTGTTGTCAAAATTCTAGGGGGAAATATTGTGTATGAGGACCCGGTCCGAGACCGTGTAACAGAGCGACTGGAGAGTGTGCTCAATGATCATGAGCAGAAACTAAACGCCCTCACTGAAATGGTGGCAGCCGGGACGGGGATGGTAAAGGCAGGGGGCAGTCTGTGTCGGATCGGCCAGCCGGACGGCATCCCACAGAGATGGGAAGTACAGGACGTAGAGGTACAAGGGGAGGGGTGCTGCCCGGTGCTGGGACAGGATGGCTCCCATGCCCCAAAGTTTCCTTCCCTGGGAAGACATGACAAATTGGCTTCAATGAATGGCCAGTCCACCAAGTCTGAACAGGCACCCCGGGGAATTCAAAAATCCCGGCAGGACAGTAGGTCCATTGCTGCGGAAGGGGACACTTTAATTGTTACGGGAGCTCGCCTCCAGAGCAAGCTTGTGAAGGGAGGGAGCAAGTACGACTCCCAGCTAGATACAACCTCCTCGGAGGACGAGGGGGAGATTATTGGGGATTTTGATAAGGGGTCCTACACATCACTCCCACGGCCCCACGTTCAAGCGCCTCTTCTCGCCACTAGTATGGGGGTAGAGAAGTACGTCCCCTGGTCACGGACAGACCTAGACGCCCTGGTCAGGAGGCTTCCTCCGATTGCCAACGGGGCGTCTGCCTGGATAGCGACTTTTGAGAGGGAGACCTGTCATGAGAAACTAGCGCTGGCGGATTTTAGAACCATAATGGTACGCATCCGAGCAGAGGAGGCGCTGATCAGGGCAGAAAGACTAGCTAGGTGTTCCAGGTCAGATGAAACTGTCTCATTTGACCTCTACCGAAATTTAATCTGGCAGTCCCTGCGGGACAGCTTCCCCACTACTTTCTCGCTGGACGCGTTGGGGACCCTCAGACTAAAGGACGGGGAGGACGTACATGAATACCTGGGGAGGGCCTGGGACCTATGGCAGGCTGGGACAGGTGAAAGGCCAGATAGCTCTCCCTTGGCAATAGCACATTTCCGGAGGGGGGTGACCGAGGGACTCCCTGCACCAGTGCAGAGCAAATTGAAAGACCTGGTGGGGGTGGATTCAATGAAGGAGGACATATGGAGGAAACAGGTACATCACTCTCTGAACAGGCACCATACCTCGGAAAAGATGAAAGTCGAAGGGCAGGCCTCCAAGACGACTACACATATCTTAGAGCAGTTTGGGAAGATTTTAGAGCAGGTGGGGGCAAAGAGCGCCGCGCGCGAGCTCGTGACTCCAGCCGCTCAGATGTACAGTTCCCCACAGCCCAATGCACGCAAGGCCCTGCCACGACCTAGCCCTGACAGGACAGAATATGACGGCCATGTGTCAACCCACGACAGCCAACAGCAGCTATCTTCAGACGCGCAGGGGCGGTTCCGGGGGGGACGGCAGCGCGATCACTGCTGGACATGTAAGGGAACTGACCATTACTTTCAAAACTGTGACCAGAGGGTGAGGTGTTGGTCCTGCAATGGGATTGGACATTTCGCCCGCGAGTGTAACAAGGGAAGGGAAGATCGATTCATGACTAAACACTCGGGACTGCGTCCCGGGGAACGGGAGAGACGGGACAGTAATGAGAGACCCCGGGATACGAATAAACGGAGAGGTTGGGTTCAGACCCGGGGCAGGGGAACACAAGGGGTGGTACAGGGTGCACTGATGGGGCCCGACGAGGAGTACAGCTACTCCCGGTGGTCTGAGGAAGAGTGCTGACGGTGCCCACGAGAATCTTGTAGTCCCCTGGCCCTCAAAGCGACACCCCCCAATAGACCCCCTATGATTCGAGGAAAGGTGTGTGGGGAGAACTTCCTATTTCTGATTGACACAGTGGCATCTGCCTCCACAATTACTAAATTACCAAGGGGCCTAACCCCTCGGGCAGGATACTGGAGACTGAAGGATTCTCGGGGATGGTCGAGGAACAGCCTTACACCGTGTCAGCAACAATAACCATCGGGGAACAAAAGATCTCTCTGCCCCTACTCCTGGCCCCGAAGTGTCCAGTTAACCTGCTGGCGAGGGATGCTCTTACCAAGTTAGGGGTCTGCATCCACTGTACAACTGAGGGGTTGCGACTCCTCTGGCCTGGGGATTCCTCCCCGGACTTAAGGGGAATGGGACAATTCTTGCTTGCCCCCACTTCAGGGGACTCGCGAGTTACATCTGTAGACATTTACTGGATTCGGCTGTTGTACGCGTTGGAGGGAAGGGGATTGATGGGGGAATTTTGAAAACTGGCTCCCATCTATTCCAGACTCCCAGACATACCTCCCCCCTGCTAGTAGTGGGGGTCCTCAGGAAAGTGAAGGGGGGACACTGGAATACGCCAAACCTTCCTGTCTCCAAGGGGATGGGCAAGGGGTGGTGCATGGTCAATGACCTCCGAAGGATAAATGAAGTCACGGAGACTTTAGACCTGAAGGTCCCTGACCACTACGTTGCACTGCAGGCGCTCACGCCTGCCAGCCGCTTTTTCTCTGTCATAGACCTGGCTAACGCTTTCTTCTGCCTTCCACTGCAACCAGAGTGTCAGGAGTGGTTTGCCTTCACCTTCGAGGGAGAGCGGTACACATACAATCGCCTCCCGCAGGGGTACAAAGACTCCCCAGGCCTGTTTAGTGCGGCTTTGACCCTTATATTTAAACAGATGTCGCTTCCCACCAGCACCACAATCATACAGTATGTCGATGATTTGTTGATTGCCAGTGAAACTGACACCCAAAATTTGGAGGCGGTCCGCACCTTGCTGGACACCCTTGTGGCAGTCGGTTTTAAAGTGAAACGGGAGAAGTGCCAGATAGCCCGAAAATCAGTATCCTTTATGGGACGGATAGTAGGAAAAGGGGGCACCACACTTTCAAGAGCGCACAGGGAAGCAATCCTCTCCTATGGCACTCCTATAACAGTACAGGACATGATGGCCTTCCTGGGGTTATGTGGGTATTCTCGCACCTACGTCCCTAACTTTGTGACTATAACATCCCCACTCAGGGAAATGATCACGGAGGTTGGGGCAAAGAGGCTCAAGAGTCAGTTACGATGGAACGCGGAGAGAGAGAAAACATTCAAGGAGGTGAAGCAAGCTCTGGGAGCAGCGGCCACGCTAGCGCACCCAGACTATAAGAAAGGTTTCCACCTGGACGTGGCAGAGACTGGGGGGTTAGTAAACGCCGTCCTCTACCAAAAGGACCGAGGCTGCAGGAGAGTGCTGGGGTATTACAGCTGCCGTTTAGAGCCCATTGAGACAGGACAGCCAGGCTGTGCCAGATTTGTGGCAGCAGTAACGAAAGCGGTCAACAACACTGACCATCTAGTACTCTGCCATCCCTTGACTATTCACACAGATCACAGCATAGGAGCCTTTCTGGCCTCCAACTCATTCAGCTTTTCAGCTGGGCGGCAGGTTAGAATTGAGAATGCCCTTCTGTCACCGCACATTACGTTTGCATCCAATAGGGGGAGTACTAGGAATATGATGCTGGGAGTGAATGGGGGATCCTTGAAGCCCCACGACTGTGTGGCCAGAGTGGCTGAGGAGAGGAGGATATGTAAGGGGTTGCACACAAAACCCCTGGCCGAGGCAGACTGGGACCTGTACACTGATGGCAGCAGCCGTCGGGAAGCAGGCGGCGTACGAGCCTCGTATGCCGTGGTCAGAGATTCGGGGGTGGGGGGGGGTATACGACACCATCGAGTCTGGGGAAATCCCACAGCCTGCATCTGCACAGCTAGCAGAGATTACAGCCCTGACAAGGTCGTTAGAACTGAGTGAGGGACACCGAGTTAACATCTTCACTGACTCCAATGATGCATGGACCGCAGTCCACGTAGAGGGCACAGCATGGGTTAGACGTGGTTTTAAAACCAGCACGGGGAGGCCGGTAAAACACGACCAGAGTTTGCGACGGTTGCTCCAGGCAGTGCATCGTCCAAGGGAAGTGGCAGTAGTGAAAGTGCAAGGACACTCTGCCTTACGTACCAGGGAAGCGCTGGGAAATGATGCAGCTGACAGGGTAGCCAAACTCGCAGTACAGATGGTCACCCTGAGGTCAGGGACAGACACCCAACAGAGTCCGGGGCCGGGGGAGGGTAGCAGTGATTCCCTTAAGGGGGCGGCTAGGGTTGATGCCATTAGGCATCTGTGTGAGCTGCAGGGACGGGCAAGCAGTGCTGAGGTCGGGGAATGGGAGAATAAAGGCGCAGTCCGACAGAATGTGGAGGTCGAAGGGTCTCAACAGCCCCTTTGGCGATCCCCGGGAGGAGAGGTAGTGGCCCCGAGGGCTCTCCTGCCAACACTTTTCTCTGAAATACATGGGCCAACTCACGTGGGAGTTGTCCAAGTTGTAAGAACCGTCCAAAGCCACTGGTGGGCACCCCGGCTGCGGGAACATATAGAGAACCTGAGGGCTGAGTGCAGGGTGTGTAATGAGTACAACACCAGGAGAGTTCTCCCACACCCGATGTTAAAGTTCCCAAACCCGACAGGGCCGTGGCAGGAAATCTGCATGGACTTTACGGACATGGGGGTCAAATGGAGGACCCCAGAGAAATACAGATACATGCTAGTCGTAGTGGACAGATTCTCCTGGTGGGTGGAGTCAACTCCTACAAAGACGGAGGACGGGGAAGTTGTTGTGAAGTAGCTCACAAATGAACTGATTCCCCGCTATGGCGTCCCCCGAAAAATCTGCACAGACAATGGGACACATTTTAAAAACGAACATCTTGCCCGGGTGGAGGCTGCTCTAGGAATACTTCACCGCTACGGCAGTGTCTACCACCCTGAGAGTCAGGGGTTAGTAGAGAGGGCCAATCGCACGCTTAAAGGCAAGATTGCCAAGGTCATGGCAGGGACTGCATTGACGTGGGTGCAGGCACTCCCCCTAGCCTTGCTGTCAATGAGGCAGGAAAGGAGTGGCGATACCTTCCTGACACCCCATGAAATCCTGACAGGTCGCTCCATGCCTGGCCCCCGAACATCACCCCTGTGGGAAACAGATTGGGATACAATGAATCAGGACATGACACAGTACATGCAAGTACTGGGGGAAATGGTCCGGCTAATATCCAACCAGGTTACGGCCGCATGGCCGGACACCCCCGACAGGTCCCGACCCCTTCGAGAGGGGGACAAGGTCTACCTCCGGCAGATGGGCCGTACGACCTGGGACGAGGGGCGGTGGCATGGCCCCTACCCAGTGACGGGGGTCGCTGCCAACGCCTTGAGGGTGAACCGGGAGGGGGACAATAACTGGCACCATTTCTCTCATTGCTCCAGGTCAGGAAGGCCTAACACTACTCTGACTCCGATTGCGGAGGTCGCGCCCGACAAGGAGCTGGAAAATGAGGGAAAGTAACAGACTCCTGAACTGGCTGGGTTTCTGCCCAGTGGTAAGACTGTCCGTGCAGGTTTCAAGGGATTCATGTGGAGCAATGGTTACTATGCACGCAGACCCCGCGCAGGATAAGACTTTCCAGTTCGATCTGTGCGATGTGATAGACTGTGGGGGGACTGACTCAGAGGTGGGATGGACAGCTTACAGTGTATACATGTGTCCTTGCTCATGCGCCCCCTGCATCTTGCACAAATGCTACGGATATCCGAAAGACATCCGTACGCGCCGCATGTGTGCCTCCTGGGATGATGTTTGGTGGGCTTACACCAGCACCCCGATACGAGCAGAATACTTGGACTTTAGCAGAAAACTCTCTCTCAGGAGAGGGCGAGTCTCTGGCTCGCAAACTCGTAAGAACCCTTTGCTTCTCCGAGTCAAGCCCGGACTTTCCAATCCCATGATCATGACAGTGTGCTCCAGTGACACCTGTTGGGCACGGGGGCACGAATCCGACCAGTCAGATGCAGCCCGCGCGAAAATCCTCTATTTGGCAATTGGGGTTGCAGTCACGGGGAAAGACCCGGAGGGGATTATCCGAATAAATCTGGGAATGCCTGGTTCTTCCCAGGACCAGCTGGGGGTCCCGTTCGACCGGGATAACCATCCCCCCTGGCCTGTGCCTGGTACAGTTGCAGAGTTTGAATCGAGCAAACTGACTAAGCTGGTTGATCCCCGAGAGCAGATCGCACCTGCCACTGGCTACATGGAGACAAATACCTGGCTGGATCGAGTCATCCAGTTTTCACGACAGGCAGGCCACGACCACTGCTGGGTTTGTGCGGGGGGGGCGGCCCGGCATGATAATGAGTAGGACCCCATTTGAAGACGGCCACATGGGCTGTGCGGTCGAACTAATGTCCGAGACTAACCCTACATTGAGGTGCAGGTCATGGGAACAGTACTTCCCGATGGCACCGGCAAACGTTACCCCTCCTGGCTTCGTTGTACACCCGCTAGTAAACTCCACCTGCTTCGTCAACCCCACACCACTTACCCACACCAGTTGGCAGCGTAGACAGGGCAAGCTGCAGCAGGACCTGGGTGCTTACAGAAAGCCGAGTGGCAGCACGAACAGTGAGGCACGCGGACTTGTGGTGGTACTGCGGGGGACGGATTCTGTACAATTGATTGCCCCTAAATTGGGAAGGGAGCCGTGTCCTGGTCACCCTCAATATCCCGCTCTTCATCTCCCCGCGGGCGCCGGGAGATTACACCCTCCACGAGCCCCCGCCTGGGCTCGCCTCTCTGACCCGGCACAGACCGCTGACCCGCTGTTGGATTTCAAGAAATCAGATGGGGTCTGGATTGATGCCATTGGGCAGGCCAGAAATATCCCCGACGAATACAAGCTGGTGGATGAGATTGCTGCGGGTTTTGAAAGTTTTCCCCTTTTTTCCGCCATTTTCCCGATCACGGTTAATAAAAACGTTAACAGAATCAACCTCCTCCACTACAATATGCAGAGGCTTACCAACCTTACCCGGGATGCAGTTGACGCCATCCATGAACAGCTTGCACAGTCCTCCCTCATGACCTTACAAAATAGGATGGCTTTGGACATGTTACTTGCCGAAAAGGGAGGTGTTTGTGCACTGTTTGGGACCATGTGCTGTACAGCCAGATGAAACAACACAGGCCCAGATGGCAAACTCACTAAGACCCTGGTGAAGCTCCGAGACCTGGCTGCTGAGCTGAAGCACCAATCGGGGGTAAAAAATCCAGTCGTCGACTGGCTGAACGTCACTTTTGGGAGATGGGGGACTCTGCTAGGGCAGCTGGCCATGGGGGTGTGCATCTCAGTAGCTATTCTTGTCACTTGCGGGTGTTGCTGCATTCCGTGTATCAGGACACTGGTAACACGCACTATTGATCGTGCCCTGTCAGGAACAGATGCCTCCTCGCCCGCATACCAGGCGGTGATGCTGGACCGGCCTCCAGCTGAAAATGCCCAGCGAGAGGGTACGTTCCAAAACCCGCACATGTTACATGCGACATCACGGGTAATGAGCTGCAAGACTATGTACGATTTTCCCCTTTAACCCTAGTGCCCGATTCCCTCACTTTCACCCGGGTGTGGGTACTGTATTCCACAGACCCCGGGCTGTGTCATTCGTCCGTTTAAATCGGGAACTCACCCGGCTTTTACCTCAAGGGCCCTTGCTGTCGACACGGCCGACGGCCTGTGGTGAAATTGCTAGAGTTCTAGGTAATCACTTTTCAAGTGCCTTTAATATGTTTACACAGCTGGCGGGCTGCGGGGGAACTCCTGCTGATTCGAGTACTTTAATCCTAGAAAGTTTACTCAGCTGACAGCCGGATTGCCTCTGCGTGGGGATAATTACAAGTGGCGGGGGGTTTATAATGATTTTTTCTCAAGTGGGGGCGGGGTCCTTGCGGTTTATAATGATTTTTTCTCAAGTGGGGGCGGGGCCCTTGCGGTTTACAATTATTTTTTTTCCTTTCTCTCTTGGATAGAAACAGATGCTGTAGTTTGCTTGCATGTCCGTTCCCGGTAGACGGGGGACTATCATTAATGTACGGCAATTCACACTGCTCACGGTGACAGGTCTATTTTAGGTTCGTCTATTTCCATAGGGTACGGGGTTCCAATAGGTGTGTGCTTATGCTTCTTTTTTTTTTCCCGACTGTTACCCAATACTATCCCTTTTCCCTTAGTGTAGCATCTGCTGTTCAAAAAGAAATAAACCCCTTCCATGTTAGTTTTGCCCACCTACATTGGCAGCACTTTGACGTATACTGTACGCTGCAGTCAGGGGCCGAGAAGTACTGTATGCCCCGGGATTCAACTGCTGATCACACCAGTGACTACTACACTGCAATCGGAGGTTCTACGTGGGTTTTGATCGGATTGCGACTGCCCGGCTCTGTCCTCAGCGGCAACTAGATGGAGGTTGCTGTCCGTTACTGACTGGAGGTTATCCAGTGGCAGAAGAGTCTCCTCGGGCACGGGTCAGCCTGGCACAGGTGCAATTGCGCTGTGCACTCGGAGGAGATTGCCTCCGACCACATGGCCTGCAGTACATACATCAGACGCCTGGACGGGCCTGCAGGCCTGTGAACGATTCTGGCCGGCGGGAAGGCCGGGGCACAGTACACTGTTCCAATGGTTTTCCGATCGCTGGCGTGTACCTGACTGCGGGCAGTATGCCCTTACACTTTCTCGTTTGTTTTAAAAGAAAACACAAGAGAAAACACACACCACCGTAGCGAATGGGCATTTACACTTGGGACTTCTTTTTTTGGACAGCAGATGTGGCACCCGATGTAGTTCATTTTCCCCCCTTTCGGCCCTCTTACGTTCGTTACTGTTTACATGGGTTGGTGTGGCCTCAGTAGAGGCCAAGGGAGGGAATGTTGGGGAGATTTCACTGGGGTGTTTAATGTACGGCTAGGGAGGGTGACACTTCTAGCCCTGAAATGGTTAACAACAGCCAAGCGAGCTGCTGCAGGCGACTGCATGACTACCTACCTGGAGCTTGTAAGGGATATGCATAATGTTAATTAAATCTTGGAGCCTGTAAATACCAGCCAGTATCAATGGCCCCATCGAAACTCGGGATTAATAAAGAAACCGATCGGAATCTGTAACTGTTAGACAAGTGTGAATTGCTCTATCGGAACCTGTAACTATTGAGTGTGAATGGCTCTATTTAAGTCTAAAGTTGAAAAGTGTAATTGACAATTTAGTTAAACGGAAACTATTGAAAATGGCTAGCCTGTCAGACGCATAGTAATTCCTTGAAACAATGAAATATTGAATACGGGATCGGAACCGCTCCCGGGGATGGCTGAGCCATTGTCAAGCACAGTAGGAGCTGGACAGGCACTTCGATGCGGCCAATAGGAGGACGGATCCCCAGCGCGCGCAGATGAATGGACCAATGGGGAAGGCGAACTGCCCGGGGACTCCAGGCAGCGCGAAGTATAATTGTGTCAAGTTTGAATGGGAAGGCAGAACGCCTTCTCCAACGAATGCATGCTTGTAGATTCGTTGTACCAGTTAAGATTCTGTGAATAAACTGCTGTCTGCGTCTAACCATAGTTGCCAGTGTGAGTCTCTCCTTCCGAAAGAACACGCAAAGACGGGACCCCGCGGGTCCGTCTTAACAGTTGGTGCATGGGAATATGACGTTATTGCGATCACAGAGATTTAGTTGAAGGAAGGGCATGGTTGGCAACCAAATGTTCTAGGATATAGATGCTTCAAACTGGACAGGGAGGGAAAAAAGGGGAAGGAGTTGCATTGCTAGTCAGGGATGATATCATGGCTGTGCGAAAGGAGGACACCATGTAGGGCTTGGGTCATGAGACACAATGGATGGAGCAGTGAAATAAGAAGGGTGAGATTAGATTTTTAGGGCTGTATTACAGTGTAAGAAAAAATAGTTAAACAGATAATGGAAAGACGTAGAGGCAATAATTTAGTGTTGATTGAAGATTTCTGTTTTCCGAACATTGACCGGGATACTCTTAGCGTCAGAGGTCTGGGTGGGATACCATTTGTAAGAAGCCTCCAGGTGAGTTTTCTGGAGTGGTATATCAATAGTCCGACGAGGGAATAGGCCATATTGGAACTGATATTGGGGAATAAGCCAGGACTGGTGATAACAGTTGCCGTGGGTGATTTCTTTGGGAAGTGTCCAATATTCTGTAAGTGTTAGAATACTCATTGACAAAGATGAGAGTGGTCATGAGGAAAGAGTACTAAACTGGGCCAAAGCTAATTATATCAAAATTATGCAGGAGGTCGGAAATGTCGATTGGACACAGCTATTTGTAGGAAAGTCCACAGTTCATATGTGGCAGGCTTTCAAAGATAGGTTAAATATAGTGCAGGATAGGCATGTCCCGTTGAAAGCAAAGGATTTGGAAGGCAATATTCGTGAACTGTTGATGACAGGACAATTGTATGACACGCTAAGAGGAACAGGGAAGCATACATAACGCCTCGGCAGCCAAGAACATAATGGTCCCTGGAGAAACATGGGAAGAGTAGGACAAGTCTTAAACGAGGAATCAAGGGGGTTAAAAGGGGTCATGAAACAACTTCACGCTAGCACAATTGAGGAGAATCCTAAAGCCTATTATTCATATATAAGAAGCAAACGGGTAACCAGAGAAAGGATTGGTCCACGAAAGGAAAATGAAGGAAGGCTGTATGTCGAATCTGAGAGAGTGGGTATGATTCTGAATGATTATTTTGCATCAGTGTTCACTGAGGAGAGGAACATGATGAATGATAAGTCTAGAGTAAAACATTTGATTAGTCTGGATCATGTTGCCATAAGTAGGGAAGCTGTGTTGGGCAGGCTAGGGGTAATTAATGTGGACAAATCCCCAGGAACGGATGGGATCTATCCCTGGTTCCTGAGTGAGGTGAGAGAGGAAATAGCTGGGGCCCTGACAGATATATCTTGGTGGCATCCTTCATTACAGGTGAGGTTCTGGCCGACTGGAACGTTGCTCATATTGTCCCCTGCACAAGAAGGATAGTAGTGACATTCCGGATAACTACAGAATAATGGGCCTAACATCAGTGTTGGGAAGGTTGCTGGAGAAGGTATTGAAGGATAGGATGTATTCTTATTTATAAAATAATGTGCATATCAGTGAGAGGCACAGAGTTTTTCGGGGAAGTGCCCAAGTTGATAGATGAAGGAAAGGCTGTTGATGTCATATACATGCACCAAAGTATGGAGTTAGATAAGGTTCCCCATGGTAACCAAATACAGAACGTAAAGTAACATGGTGTGCAGGGTGTTCTCGACAGGTGGATAAAGAATTATTTGAGCAATAGGAGACAGAGAATGGCAGTTGAATGGAGTTTCTGGAAATGGAGAAAGATGACCAGTAGTGCTCCAAAGGGGCCACTGTTGTTTGTGATATACATAAATGATCTGGAAGAGAGCACTGTTGGAATGATCAGAAAGTTTGCAGATGACACGAAGTTTTCTGGACTAGCAGAAAGTATAAGTGACTGTTTAAGAATACAGGAGGATAGAGATATACTGGAAAGTTGGGCGGAAAAGTGGCAGCTGGAGTTCAAAACAGACAACTGTGAGGTGACGCATTTCGGTCAGTCTAATTCTAGCTGGGGTTATACAATGAACGGAAGAGCTTTGGGAAGTTGATGGACAGAGAGATCTGTGAGTGCAGGTCCATTATGCACTGAAGTTTGCTGCACAGGTGGATAGAGTAGACAAGCAGGCATATAGTATGCTTGGCTTCATTGGATGGGGTATTGAATAAAATGGCTGGCAAGTCATGTTAAAATTGAACAAAACATTGGTCTGGCCACACTTAGAATACTGTGTAAATTTCTGGTCGCCACATTATCAAAAGGATGTGTACGCTTTGGAGAGGGCGCGTAAAAGGTTTAAGCGGATGTTGCCTCGTATGGAAGGTGCAGTCTAGGAAGAGAGGTTGAGTAGGTTAGGTTTGTTTTCATTAGAAAAAAGGTGTTTGAGGGGGACCTTTTTGAGGTTTACAAAATCATGAAGGTACAGACAGGGTAGATAGAGAAAAGTTTTATTTCCCAGTTGAAGGATTAAATACCGAGAGATCACGCTTTCAAGGTGAGAGGTGAAAAGTGTAAGAGGGATACACGCGGCAATTACTTGACACAGCGGGTGTTGGGTGTCTGGAACGCGTTGTCATCAGAGACGAGAGCGGTAATCACGGTAGATACATTTAAGATGCCTCTGGACAGATGTATGAGTCGTTGGGGAGCAGAGGGATACAGATGATTAGGAATTGGGTGACAGGTTTAAACAGTAGATTTGAATCGGCTCAGGCTTGAATGGATGAAGGGCCTGTTCCTTGTCTGTACATTTTCTTTCGTCTTTCTTCTTAAATTACGCCAATTTCATTACAAAATTTGGAGGTCTAAGTTCCTGAAGTGAATCAATGCTGAAACACTAGTCAAAACAAATCTGAGTGATGGCTTTTGTGTGGTAGCGTGGTCGAGCGGTCTAATATGCTGGATTTTAAGCCTCAGTTTCTATTGAATCGTGGCTTCAAATACCAGCATCGTAAGTGAGCGACTATGTGGAGATGTATGCGAGAGAACTGCGCATGTGTGGATGCCTTTTAATTTGAGTGTTTGCAGCTCCTCAGTATGCTTACCCTCTCGGTGATAAAATCAGCGACCGTCTCTGAAAACAACGCAAGTTCCTGCTGTCCGACGTATCCTCATATCCAGTCGATAACATTGCTTTTGGATATCTGCGTTGCCAGTTTCTGTATCTCAAATGGTCAGCGCAGTTGGCTGAAATGTTGGTGGTTCGAGCCCACCCAGGGAATAAGCCTCAAATATTTCAGCACAAGCATTTGCCCCGACCATATATTGACATTGTAAATGGAAAAACTCATCCATGATTCACCCCAAGTCCGCAGGGAGTGAGACGTTTACACGCAGCAGAATACGACATCACTTCCTCCAAGCTCCCGATGCCAACAAAAAGCTGCCACTGCAGCTTCAATCAGCGACTTTCTGCCAAGCCTTGGGAAACAACTCGTGGAAACTCCTTCCTTAGTAACAGCTCTTTCCGTGTGAAAGGAGAAAACCTTTCACTTTAAATTGGAAAGGGCTTCAGGACATTGGAATGTCGCTCCAGTCGTTGGAACATGTTATAAATAAAACTCCTGACTTGAAAATGAGAAGTGGTAAAGGTTTTAGTTAGAAAGAACAAAGAAAGTGTTGATTGAGACGACTCTGTCCAACACTGTAAACGGAAATGATTGGGTTTCCTTAGTTAATTTCCCGACTGATTTACTGTCTGCCAGAGTGTTTGGAAATCACATCAGCGACATAAAGGTGAGGGTAAAAATATGAAGATATTAAGGCTGAACCTTAAATCCCGGGACAAGTGCTGAATAGATTGTAATGCTTTGAAGAAATAACTGAAGTTAAAGGTGTGAATGATATTTTTGTGATTAGGAGGAATGAACTGGATCCTAACAAATTGCTGATGAATTATGCTCGCAATGTAATAGCAAACTAATCCACAGTGCACTGTGCTTGGTTAGCTCAGTCGGTGCAGTGTGAGATGTTTAATCTGAGGGTGGTGGGTGCAAGTCTCACAATGGGCGTTTTCACCGCTTAATACAATTCTGGCTCTTCGTTCCACGTGCAGTATTGCAACCCTTCGCAGGGGAATGTTCTTGCTGCTTTCATTGTCTGCCTGCTTTTGATCACATGTCGGTTTCTGAGTGAACACTGTTTTCATTTTACTGGAGGCGCCAGAGACAACTTTATAAGTGCAGCCGAAAATACAATGAATGATGTCCGTTTCAAAACGTGAGGTTCCAAACCAACCGTGCACCACCCAAAGTGCTCAAAGGCACGGAAAGCGAATGGCCACTTGCTAGGGGTCTGACAGAGACGGATCAATGTCACATGGGTCCTGAACCAATCTTCAGTGATTCAGATTGTTCTGATGGAAACCGAAGGGAACTCTCCCTCAAAGTTTTGCAGTTGTTCTTCTTATGTTTAACGTAATGAACAGTATATTGTCAGTAACGAGGGTGGAGGTGCGGCAGGATCGTGAGGTTTCAGTGTGGGACATAGACACAGTAAGTCAAACATGCCCAGAGCACGGGAGAACTGTTTGGTCCAGGATCACTGCCATCTTGTGTTTCTAAACGAACAAATGAAATTACTGGAAAATCTCAGCAGGTCTGGTAGCATCTTGGAAATATAAATCGATTTAAGACTTCGGGACTAGTGACACTTCTTTTCCATGTCCATCTCCACCTGCTTTTGCACACTCTTCCTTTTTATTGAATGTCTCCTGACTTCCAATTTTCTGTTCAGATTCTCATTTATTACTTCCTCTCCAACCATTTTCCCAGTCTCCAATTTTGTATCAGAACTGTTCCATCTTTCACATTGCCCAGGACATCGAACTGACCAAATAACTCTGTTTCTATTTCCTTAGATAGCAGATGGCCAGAGACTGGAAGGCAGTGTTATTCAGAAAACTCATCCATGATTCACCCCGAGTCCACGGGGAGCAAGATGTTTACACGCAGCAAAATACGACACCATGTTCTCCAATCGCCCGATGCCAACTGAAAGCGGCCACTGCAGCTTCAATCACGGCTTCCTGCTAAACCCTGGGACACAGCTCGTGGAAACTCCTTTCTCATTAACTGCTCTTCCCGTGGGAAAGGTACAAAACTTCCATTTCAAATTGGAAACGGCTTCAGGAGATTGGAAGGTTGTTTCTGTTCTTGGAACGTGTTATAAACAAAACTCCTATCTTGAAAATAAGAAGTGGTAAACGTTTTAGGCAGGATGAACAAAGAAAATGTTGATTGTGAGGACTCTGTCTTGTCAGCAGATGGGAAATTCCCAATACTGTAAACAGAAATGATTGGGTTTTCTAAGGTAATTTTCCGACTGATTGCGTCTGACAGAGTGACTGGAAATCACTTCATGTGAAAATATTTGGGTTGAATCTTAAATGCCGGGACAAGTGTTGAATAGATTGTAATGTTTTGAAGAAATAACGAAAGTGAAAGATGTGAATTATGTTATTTGTGATTGGGAGGAATGAGCTGGATCTTTACAAATTGTTGTGCCAGGTGAATTATGCTCAGAATAAAATAGCCAACTAATGCATCGTGTCCCAACCCTGTATATCTCAGTTCGGTGCAATGTGAGGTGTTTAATCAGAGAGTCGTGCATCGAAGCCCCATAATAGTCGTTTTCGCTGTTTAATAGAGTTCCAGCTCTTCGTTCCACATGCGGAATTGCAAGCCAACGCTGGTGGAGGATTCCTGTTGCTTTCGCTGAAACATATGTTCTCCTGCTTTGATCACATGTCGGTTACTGAGTGAAAACTGTCTGCACTTTACTGGAAGCGCCAGAGACAACTTTATCAGTGCAGCTGAAAATGCTATGAATGATGTCCATTTTACAACGTGAGATTCCACTACATCCGTGCACCAACCAAAGTGTTCAAAGACACAGAACGCGAATGGCCATTTGTTAGTGGTCTGACAGAGACGGCTTAATGTCCCATGGGTCCTGAACAAAAATTAACAGATTTAGAATGTGCTGATGGAACGGAACGGAGATATCCCTAAACGTTTTGCAATTGTTCTTGTTGTGTGCTCATGTAAGTTTATGTAATGAACAGTTTATTGCCAGTAACGAGGGTGGGGGTGGGGAAGGATTCTGAGGTTTCAGTGTGGGACAGACGTGATCTGATCGAACGGGTAAGTCAAATATTCCCAGAACGTGGGAGAGCTGATTGGTCCAGGATCACTCCCATCTTCTGTTTCAGAATCAACAAATGAAATTGCTGGAAAATCTCAGCAGGTCCGGTCACATCTTGAAAATGAAAACCGAATGAGATTTCGGGACTGGTGACACCTCTTTTTCCATCTCCATGTCCCTCTGCCTTTCTACAAACTTCCTTTTTATTGAATATGTCCTGACTTCAAACTTTATATTCAGCTTCACTTTTATTGCTTCCTCTCCAAACATTTGCCCAGTCTCCAAAACTGTATCATGCTTGTTCTATCTCTCACTTTGCCCAGGACTTCCAACTGAACAAATAACTCTGTTTCTATTTCCTTAGATACCAGACGGCCAGAGATTGGAAGACATCGGAGCGGTTAGCGCTTTCAGAATATCTAATCTGCTCCGCCATTCGATTTTGACTAATATCGTTCTTGACCCCATTCTCCAGTCCTCTACTTGAACACTTAGTCCCCAGTCTTAGGATCCAGAGTGGGTCCTAATCCGTCCCAAAACCCTCTACATGTGTTGGCAGCTGTTACACCATGTCTACGTGACATCAATCTCAGTTGCAGTGATTATCGGCAAACACGAACTGTTCTGAGCAGCTCGATCGGGTCTTCGGCCCCACTGTGATCCTGCGGGGGAGCAGCAATCACCTACAACTCCTACGGAAATGATCGGCGCTTCAAAAAAAACGGACAGAAAGAAAGATAGGCTTGTGTGTCAAGATATGTGGAGGTAATTGCTTTCTGACCTGGTCAGTAAACTTTACTCTGTATATCCCCGCACATTCTAGCTGTTGTGGTGAAAGGGAATACAAGTCCAATTAATTGCCATCTACGCTTTTATTCGATATGTGTCTTCCTTGTTCTGAATATGCAGGGAGTTTCCAGCACTGATGGTCACCATTTCTAAGAGTGCATGCCGCGGGCCCTGATCTTTTCTGGGGAGTAGCAGTATCAGTTTGTGCGAAAGTGGCCCAGTACAAAGCTTAGAAGAAACGTTGTTGTTCCCTCTTTCCGGACGACAGTCTTTCATATCATGATCGATGGGGCTTTATTGTAATCTCATCAGCAAACCTTGTTTTGAATTTACTCGCCCAATACTACTGTAGCGGGGAAAAGAATATAATTCAGAATACCTGCTGCGTGAATATCATTTTCAAATTTCTATTCGCAGTGGTCCTTCATATGTGGCGATGTCTATATCACTGCTGGCCATCCTGTTTAAGAGTGCCGTTACATATGTTCCTCTGTCTTGGCGCTGCAGGGAAAATTGTCTGCGCCTTTTCAGCCAATATTTCCTGGATATTTCAACATCGTATTCTTTATTTTTTTCAATCATGTCCTCTTTAAGGACACAGTTACCGGGCACTGATCCTTTCTGTAACAACAGTACCACATTTGCTCGACATGCGAAGGTGGCCTGGATCAGTAACAAGGAGGACATTCATTTCCTTCTGTCACAGCGAACACTGGATTCATGATGTTAGTCTCTGTCAAATGCATCCGAAAATGTGCTCTGAAAGCTTCATTTGAACGCTGTCTGGCGTTTCTCAACGTGCGTCAACCAAAACCAGAAATCCTCAATCATAGTTTGGAGCAGTTCACATATTCGAGTTTAGAAGCAGCAGACATGGATACAGTTCATTCAGTCAACAACAGGAATGAAAAGATTTACAGGCACAGATGAACTATCGACTCTTGTTCTCATACTGTTACTAATATTACCGTGTGGCCTGAAGTCTAAGCCATGTTGTAACTGAAAATGAGGAAATCACAGACAGGCTGCCGAATGACGCAGTATGTATTTTGTTTTCTTGTTCTCACAGAGTTCCAGGAAAGTATGACAGCGAGGGAGAGGAATGCAAGTCAAGTGCAGCTCCGGTGAAAAACCTTCTGTCTGATTCAGTCATCAACAAGAATGCGACTAAAGCGGGAAACCTTTTCACAACTCGAACAAAGAGCAATCACGAACAGTGACCACCTCTTTGACACCTCAGATTGTCTTTGACCTTCCATGAATATGTATAGAAACTAATTTTTGTACACCTCAAAGTGAGAACTGTTTGATTTACCGACAATAAGTGAGTCGCATGTCCTTGATTCCCACATAGGTTTCCAACTCAGCTTGCAGCTAGGTGGCAGTTGCTCATGGCTCTGCTGGATAATGCACTATTATGGAGAAAGAAAAGGAAAGTTGGAACTCTTATTGGCTCTGGGTTTCGAATAATCTTGCTACGTGTTCTGCCATTCTCGGATTCCAGTGCTAAACCAGTTTTTCAGTTCATCCGAGTTGCAGGAGAGTCGGCGTTTCTGGCAGGAGCAGAATTCATCATCTCCAGTGATCACTTTAACTGAGGAGAGAAAATGAACAAAGTTTCACACAGCGACTAATCGGAATTGCATTCCGTTTCAGCATGGTAGCAGGTATGGGCTAGCAAAATCAAAGCCAGATTTGCTGATGAGAACAACAAGCACGACCGCTCAGATAGAGCAATTCCTTCCCACCGCTTATTCTGCAGAACTGGTGCAGTTGCTGTGAGTATGCTGCAGGGTATCATCAGGTACATGCTCTTAGGTTTCCGGTTTTGGCCTGTGTGCTCGCGTGGCTGAGCAATCCGAGACTCTGATTTCAGATTCCACTTCTTAAGAAGTCTTGTGTTTGCATCCCTGCGGGGCCATGTGTGCTAATGGATTAAGCTGGCAACGTTTTGCAGAGATGAGTTTTGTTAAAGTTGAACAGACCAAAAGCAGTCATTTCTTCTAACCCGGCTGTGATGTGGCACAGCAGAAAACAACCAACATGTCAGTGCCCATGTTTTCCCCTTCTGCTGTAGTTGTCACGTTCCCCTCCAGCTCGAAAGGCCACCAGCATAATATGCAACTCAAAAACAGGCTGCGCCAATCATTCATATTCCAGACAATTTGCATTTTTCACCGTTTCTCTGAAAGTGAATGGAGATATTTATTTCCCTGTTTATGTGAAATTAGGTTCTACATTGAATCTGCTCGCAGTTTTCTGTTGTTGTTGCGAAAAGGAGGGAAATTGCGATGTGAAACTTGGTTACTTTTCCCTAATTTCCTTAATTTCTGTCCTGATGAGAGAAGCTGGTGATTGGTCCTCTCGATCCGGTGGAGACATCAGCCCAATTGTTAACCTCATCTAATCGTGACTATAATTGGTAATCTTCACTTTTCATGGTTCATTCTTAGTCAGTTCTGATTCATGTTACTTGAGCACTTTCCTGGAAGTATTGGTGCACTTAGGCGCCAGTACGTTGAAAGCACCATTTGGAATTGCCTCGCTGCAATTTGTGTGAGCAGCTCATGACCCAGACGACTCGCTCTGCCTGTCAGACAGCATTCATGAGCCCATGTGTCTGAAAATAGGTTCTCTTTGTCAGTTCTGCTTCTGTTCATGAGTTGTCAGGTGTTTGGTTTCGCTGAAGAGCTGCGCGAGCAACATGAATTGTGAGGTATTTTCCGCTGCCAAAATCTCCCACTGAGAAGTTGGGAATGTGTCAAGAAGAATGGTCATTGGCAGCCTAAGACCAGAAAAAAATGATTCGTTGCTGGTTTTACCGAAGCAGCCTGTGGGAGTTATCTCAAATGGGAGAGTACTCGCTTTGCATGCGAGAGATTGCGGGGTTGCTAGCTGCGTTCTTCATCCCCTTTCAGGGCGGCACCGTGGCTCAGTGGTTAGCACTGCTGCCTCACAGCATCAGTGTACCACGTTTGATTCCTGTGCGTAGTTTGCACATTCTCCCTGCGCCTGCGTGGGTTTCTTCCCACACTCCAAAGATGTGCAGGGCAGGTGAATTTTACATGCTAATTTTCCCATAATGATCAGTGCATTAGTTCGAGGTCTGGGTGGGTTACTCTTTGGAGGGTCGGTGTGGCCTAGTTACGCTGAAGGGCCGGTTTCCATACTGTAGGGAATCTAATCTAACCATCTTACAGAAAACTAGCCCAACACACTGACCAAGTGATGAGTGCCTATTCAAACTGGTGTTCGCCACAGCAGCATCTCAGAGGGGCTGAGCCCGTAAACAAACGCTCTATTTGCCAAATTTTCACGTTTATTCTTTTTCAACTTTCCTGTCTGCATACAGATCCATATGGCTTTGAAATGTTGAGAGTATACCAGACTCCACCACTAAATCTGACAATTCATTCCAAACACGCAAACCTTTCTGTGTGAAAAAAACAATGTCCTTCAGATCCCTTTTAAATTTTACCACTCTCCCCTTAAAACAGTGTTCCCTTGCTTTGAACTTGCCTGCCATTGGAAGATATATTCATTGACCATTTACTCTACCGTCTCCTTCATATTGATATGAACCTCTGTAAGCCCATCCCTCAGCCCTCAAGCTCCATGGAAAATTTTCACATCCTATTCAGCTTTACGCTACAGTCCAAACACTGTAAGCCTTGCAACATCCTCATAAATATTATCGAACTTACGCCAAGTTCGCCATTGCAAGTGTGTGTGGGTAAGTGCCTGAAGTGAGGCGATGCTGAAACACTAATCATGAAAAACATGGTTGCGGGGGTTTGTGTGGCAGCGTAGCAGAGATGTCGAACGAGCTGTCTTTAAACTATAACTTCGATCCAGTCATTGATTTGAATTCCCACCACAACCAGAACCACAGGTGAAGTCATGAAAAACCTATAAACATTGAGATGTCAGGATTTGATCCCATATTCGGCTGTTTTTTCACAGGAACTTTCACTAACTAAGGCTGAGGGAGTGCCCAAGCTCAACGATTGAAAACTATGCGTGCATTTACTTGACTATTCGAACACAGGAACTCGGACCCTTTTTGTGTGTGTTTCACAGTTACTCGGTGTAAATTTAAAACAGCCTCTGGTTATGCAGAAGAGTTCAAAGCTGGATATTCTCCACTGAAAATGCACAGGAAGAGGCAATCTCTTTTTACTTTTGTTGTAAACTGATAACTTAGACTGTTTAAACTGACAGAATAACGCGGATCCATCCATCCTCTTGGGCACTTTAACCGCGTTAATATCAGCAAAGGTAAACTCACACTAAGAGGAATGGGCTCATTGCGGTGAATTGTTAAGGAGTAGTGTGTGAGTCAGAGTGAATAGTGGTCAGTAAATACTGACACTGACATTGAACGTTGCAACACCAGCTCCTCACTCACTTGCTGTCTCATGCCTCCCAGACATCATTGCCTTTGACATTTTCCTCTCGTCCGTTCCACTTCTCAACTTATTCCCGACAGCTTGCAAGTGTTCCCTTAGAAACTGCAGCTTTAGGAAACGTATTACTGGGATAAAGTCATTGCTCAATGTGATGGGATGCACCGTCAATCCCTAATTACTCGAGAGATTGAGATTTTGAGTTACTCCGCATAACCCTGGATGTCCTCAGTTGCGGGGTACAGGCATAATGCCATGAGGCAAGGGTTTAGACGTAGTGACATTGAAGGAACAGCGAAATATTTTCAACTGGGAAACGCGAGAACCTTGGAGGGGTAATTGCTGTGATAGCTTTCGCTTGTATTTGCTGCCATTGTCCTTCCAGACAGATGCTGATCGATCACTGAATTGTTCTGGCAGGATCCGTGTGTGTGTCCTGGGTGCAGCCAGGATTTAGTTTTCATTCGGATTATTCACAAGAAGAGTATTAAATCTACATCTCCTAACTGGGAATGAAAGCGTGTTCTTGGCAATGCAAACTCAGACTTGTATGCAGGGATGTCCATTGATACTGCAGTAGCCTCTGGGACCTGTACAAACTCTAGTGCCTGCTCTACACGTCATAATTGTCTTTGTCAGCAGTGTTTCTCTCTCCAAGTTTCCAAGTCGGTTCATATTATCACCCTTGGTTTCAATGTGAAGAAGGCAATGCTGTGATAATCTGATGTTGTTCAGCAGATATACTGCAGCAAGTTAAGTAAAGACTGATGCTAACACGAGCTCGTTTTGAGCCGCGCTAATGTTTTGGCAGCAAGAAAGGCATCGTTCAACTCGCCTCATTCCGGGTGACGGGCTCAAAATTACCAGTGGTTTCTCGCTGAATTAGTTCAGGCTCTGGAATGTAAAAAACTTCAAATATGAAAGTACAGTGAAAGGAAATGGTTCACAGAGTGGGGAATTCCAAGTGAAACAGTGACGGTGATTATGTTTGCTGATTTTTCACCTTGTGAATGCTGTTCCCCTGATGTGGACGTTTACATTACCTATAGACAAACTGTCACAGCCAAACCTGTTTTTTTGGTTCAGTGACGGAATTGGTAACACGCCTGACGTCGAGTTAGGGGATTGTCGGTTCGCATTTAAAATCGCGAGGATGCAGCGTGCTCGTCAATTCCTGTTGTCTGTCAGGAACGGAAGGGTTTGGGTTTTCGAATTTGCAGTTTCTTTCGTCCACTTCAAATTCTAGCTCAGAGCAACGTCTCTCATTGTCTGTAGAACTGGCTTTGGTTTAACCAAAAGCTGCCTTTTGGCGGTTGAACTTGCATGTTGGAGCGGACAGCTGAAGTGAAGCACAAGGAGCTGGTCAAATCCTGAGAACTCTGCCACTCTCGGGGAATGTGTCTGTGTGTCTCTTTCTGTCGGAGACACGACGTGGGTAATAACACAGTGTGACTATGTCAAACTTCAATCCCATTGTTGTGTCATCTAAGATCAAAGCGAGAACCTCACTGCAATTTGCACTGGAAACATCAGAACACATAAGATTATGGACCAAAGCTGGAAACAGGGAATGGATAGACGAATGTCTTTAAACCAGACTGCACCATGGGCCAAATGGGCTTTCTCATTCTGCAAAACTTGACGACGAGTAGAAAACAATCTGCAGTGAAACTGATCAGAAATGAAAAGGAAAAGCCATTTCATTGAGAATAAGTGCAAGAGCGTCTGTCTTCATTCAGTGTAATGTCGTAGGTAGGATTTGGAACTAGAACTGCCATGGCATTAGTTCTATTTTCGGACAGGGAATGAATGTTTTATTGTGCAAATATATCGTGGTAGCAGTATTTCTGACCACTGGTCCGATCCTGGTAATTCTTGGTTTTGTGCCAGGTTATCAAAAATCAAAAAGATGCAGGTTTTGGAAAGCTGAACTAAAAACGAGAATTGATAGAGAAACCCACTACACCTGGCAACATCTGTGGAGAGAAACAGATTTGTTTTAGATGGACAGGAAACAGGTTAGTTATAGATTCCTAGATTATACTGTTGGGAAAATGATAATCTTACCTGTCGAATCAGGATATTTATCAAAATCACTCTTGAGCTTACAAACATCGAATTTACAATCTTAAAAGGACTTAATCAGCTGTCATGCTACTTTCATTTTCCTGAGCTGGTGGAAGGCTATATTTTAATGGCAACATTTCCTTTTGCTTTCTGTTATTTAGCAGTCACGCCGAATGGAGAATTGTTTCTTTTAGTGTCTGCCTCAAAATGTGTCCTTGTTCTTTCTATATTTGTCTCTGTATCCTCCTGGGCCTTTTTTCACATTCTCTGGCTGTCCATATCCCTCATTTCCCATTTCTGCTCTGAAAAGCCTGACATTCAGAGACAGTTTGAGATTCGAACTGCTGAGAGGCTTTCTGACGCCTGGCTGGAGTCGGTCGAAGTAGTCTCACATTCTCTGGATAATGCGTCTGTCACTTCGACCTGAGGCAAGGAGACATTTCTTCCTCAAAATCTAAAGACCCTTTCGAAGTTAAAGTTGAATTCCTTATCCAACAGAAATAGAAAGTAATTACATGATAGCTGAAGAAGAACAAGGATGCATTTACTGTTGGTGTACAATCAATGAATGGTGACAGCAGAGAATGAGGGTGATCATGTCGTGGTGTCTGTGCCATTAAACAACATTCCCCAGGAATGCTGCAGTGTCTCCTGCCTCACCACTTAATTTCCACAAATCTGGGAATGAAGGAATGAGAATAAGAGGATGAGAAGCAGAAGTGCTTGTGGAACTGCGGGAAGAATCTCCAGGTTAAAATAGTAGTTAAAAAGAGCAACATACACTACTGGATTTAAACCTGGAAAATGAAGACGGAACTCGAAATCAGAATATAAATCAATTCAAACACGACACTGAGTTTCTCGATCAGCAACGCAATACTTGTGAGAAATAACGAGCTTTCAATAAAATGAGCAGGCACCAGTGTGATTGGAGATGCTTTCACCAGCTAAGCCACGGGGCGCCACGTTAAAAGCCAGATTTGTCGTCCATATGTGCAATGTCTGAACCACTTGATCACAGGAATTCGAAAACGCGTTTTCTGTATTAGCGTTGCTCAGTATGAATGGCAATCAAACTCTGCTTGTGCAAAAACAGACATTTCAATGCTGAGCATGCCCCACTGAAAAGGCACAGAAAAAGACAGTATCCTCTTGCATTGGCATTCAACAGATATTTTCATCTGTTTAAACTGACAGAATAAAGAGGATGTGCTCATCTCCTCTCGCGTCCCATTAACCACGTTAATACACATGCAGGGATTTTCAAACCAAGATGAACAGGCTCATTGTTGTGAATTGACAGCCGTGGTGTGTGAGTCATTGCGAACAGTGAGAAATAAATAGCACTGACACTGAACCTTGCACCATCAGCATAACACTCACATCTTGTGTCATGTCTCCTCGGCATCAGTGCATTTGACTTTAATTATTCGACCCTGCACCTCTCCTCAAATTATTCCCGACCGCTTGCAGTGTCGAATTAGTACATGCAATTATTAGAAATGCATTTCTGGGACACAGTTGTCTTTCAATGAGATGAGATTCACTGCCCATCCCTAATTATCCCAAAGATGTAGAGGACGAGTTACTTTTGTCAACTCCTCAAAGACGCCACTCCTGACGCCACCTTGCCAATGTAACTCACTGAGGGAAGAGCAAACTGACGCCACTCAGTCAGTGTTACTCACCCAGGGAAGGGCAGACTGACCCCACACTCTCAGTGAAACTCAGCAGACTGATCCCACACTGTCAATAAAAGTCATTCTCTGAAGAGCAGTCTGACCCCACTCTATAAATATAATTCCCTCAGGGAAGAGCAGACTGATTCCATTCTGTCTATGGCACTCACCCAATGAACGAACACTAAATCCACTCTACCAATGTAACTCGCCAGGGAGGAGCAGACGGAAGCCAGACTGTCAACATAAATTATCGAGGGAGGAGAATACTGACCCCGCTCTTTCTATTTCACTAGGCAGGGAAGAGCAGACTGTTACCACTCTGTAAAAGAAATTCGCCCAGGGAAGGGCAGACTGACCCTACTGTATCTGCGTGACTGAAACAGGTAAGAGCAACTAACCCAACTCTGTCAACGTATCTCCCTCAGGGAAGAAGACCCTGACCCCTCTCTGTCCATGTAGCTCACCCAGGAAACAGCAGATTAACCCCACTCTGTCTATTTAAGTTCACAAAAATCCTCTGAAGTACGTCCTATCCAGACACTCCTATTACAGAGTCATCACTGTCTCTGTAATCGTGTGCGTTCAATGGCGATTCCAAATAACCTGCAAATGTTTAGAATGTGGCAGCAAACCAGAGCAACCACAAAGAAATTGGGCGAATGTGCAAACTTCCATCAGGCTGTCACCTAAACCTGGAATGGAAACCAAACCCGACAGCAGTCGTGATTATAAAATGGCAGAACAGAAACCTAGCAAAACGAATTGCGTCCCTGTGTGTTGCAACGATGCTGAGTATTAATTTCCATTATCATCACTGCCAACCTTCTTCAAAGCAAAGCACGCACTTGCTTTTTTCAGACTTCCTATATCCCGCTTTCATCCCGCTTTTTACCTCATCATATTTCTGACTTTACAAACTACGTCACAACAGGTTGACAACTGCAGAATGAGCTTTGTTCCATTCTCCACTGATGTTGATGGTAGTAAACCGGCATATTCGAGTAGGACTTGATGCACTTGCGGGTGGTGTGTTCGCGGCATTTTGGCTTCTTTTTTTCATTTTCGGTCTACTATTTCGAGTTCATTCCGCAGACTTCTGAAGAAGACTTTTTGGAGTCTAAATGGTAACTGTTTTCTCTCGAAAGACAGACGTAGCTTTATTTCTGTTCTCTTATAAATTGATCTTCTTCCGATCTTTGCAAGTGAAATAGGGTGCATTACTATTGCTCGGTTTTAGTTTCAAAATCAAGAGAAACATAAAGGAGAGAATATCAAAGAACACAATGTTCTCAGTTGTTAAGATAATTTTTGCAGCAATGGTGGACATCAAGGTCAAATTAAGAAAACGGTTCAAGAACATTTAGTCTGTGGAAGTGGTATGTGACTTTAGTTCCAAATATATGTTTCCGTTCTTCCAATACATCTTTTTGACTCCCAGAAAACATTGATTGTTTTCTGTATTCACTTTGTTGCACGACATCTGTCTTTTGATCGAGCAGGGACAACTTGATTTGCATCTGCATTGAATAAGATTTCGCTCTTTCTTTCGAGAAGCAAACCTGTGCATTATGTACCACTTATCATGCTGATGGATAAGAAGTTCAAAATGAATTACGGTTTATGGATCGTGAGCAAGAATGAAGTGATCCACTTGCGAACAGATGTCACCACGCCCTATTCCTACATCGGGCCTGAACGGTCCATTGGCAGAGTCTGCAGACGGGAAATGTCTAAGTGACTAGTCCTTTGTTCAGTTTGATTTGATACCAATGGTAGTGCTGTTTTGGTGCAGAAATGTGTCAACATCTCTGACGTTAGAGTCAAAATGTAAGTCACATCTACTCCATGGAGTGTCTTCTCACATCGGAACATGCTGACATGATAACATCTAGCTCTGATAGCAAAGATTTTTTCATTAAACTGGGAGTATGTTTAACTAAGCAATTCAGACAGCCAAGATGAATAATTAGCATTTGGTTCTTCAAGCTGAGCTCTCCACACCAACTGCTCCAACGAAGGACGTGGATAAGATCCCCATCGATTATTTTGGTCATTTTTAGCCTCAACAACAAACTATTGTTCTGAAAAATGCTACACCACAAGCACAGGGCTAAGTCTGATTTTCATCGTTAATTTTCCATTTCAGTTCTTAATGCACAGTTTCTTACGAATGTGGATAGCAGAAGATCGTTAACATTCCATTTCTAATATTTCCAGAAAATTGTACTCCGCTAATATCGCCTTGCCTTATCACATCTCAAGCCGGGAACCTGGATCAGTCGAGTTCCTTTCCACACTTGGAGTTGCTTTTTCTAATTAATTGACTGCTGATATAATAGATTATTGGCCTTGAGAGTCAGCTGTAAATTAGATTGAACACTCTCAGCTTGACTTTCAACTGATCCTAAAAAAACATCATCTGCATGTAAATGTATTGCATTGCTTCTTGATTTGCTTAATCCCCGCCCCCCCCCCCCCCCCCCCCGAACATCCAAATTTCACGATAGTTCGACAAATGTGTTGAAACTGATTCGTGTTGGATGTTGGTGGATTTTTGTGTCTTGCCATATAATTTATTAAATTAAATGACTGGGTGAGTCTTGAGATTACTTTGGTTTCTTCACTGTTGAAAATTTATTTTCGATTGAACGCAAAGCTCAAAAACCACGAAATCCAAATCCGGCAAAGGAATTAATGATTTTAAAAGGCTCTACGCTGTGAACAGGATTGGACCCTACGAAGGGAGACCCCATTGGATTTCAAATCCAACGCCTTAACCTCTCGACCATCACAGCTGCTACAAAATTGCCAATTTTCATAGTAAAACAACTGAATTCATGAAATACGTAATTTGTTGGAAGAACAAATTGTCAAGACCCAAAGATATCGCCAAATCCTTTGCAGAGACCCAGACGAACGTTACCTTAGCAGATTGAGAGACGTTTACCGCAAACTAGATTCTGGCACAGCTGAAGTTGTGGGAATGATTCTTCGTCGAATTATCGAGTCACGGATGTTCACCACACGAAGCGAGGATCATTGTCTCACTGCGTCGATCTATTTTGACTCAATGGTCATCATCTGGTGCCAAAGTAGATATACCCTGTTGTGTTTTAATATTCATTGAAATATGGTATTAGAAATATTGATGCTAAGTCCATAAACACTAGTCACATTCGTAAAAATAAAGTCGGAATTATAAAGAATGCAGAACTAATTTACAGGAATGGATCCAGCAAATAATTCGTAAGTTCTGACATCAGGTAATGAACTTGTGAGCACAAGAGAGGACGATTGACCAAAGTTTTGGAACTTGAAATCGTCTTGACGGAATTATTTACAAAGGTTTTGTGGTTGTTCTATAGTCATCAAGTCCTTGAACAATACAACACGGTAAGTGGCCCTTCTTTCCAATTTGACCATAGTGGACAGTTATCCTAAATTAATAGGTCCCATTTGCCAACATTTGGCCCACATCCTTCTAAACCTTGTTATTCATATATCCATCCAGATGTCATTCAATGTTACAGTTGTACCAGTCTCCAACAATTTCTCTGGCAGCTCATTCTGGACGCGTCTGAAAAAGTTACCCCTGACGTCCCTTTTAAATCCTTACCCACTTCTTTTAAACCGATGTTTTCTAAATTTTGACTTCCTCATCAGCCGGAAAACACCTTGACGAGTCAACCTATCCAGGTCCCTCATGATTAAATAAAAAGCAACGATTTGAATTTATCATACTTGTCAGGAGGGAAATGTGTGGAGATTATTTGTCGAAGGTTTGAAGTAGAAAGTCTGATGTACAGATTTTTAGAAATGCATCTTGGAGAAGTTTTTAGTAAGTCATTGAAGTCTAGTAGCAGTTGTAGAAGTCTGTTGTGAAAGCTGCAGAAGGATTTCAGGGCACGAGAACGAACCATTATTTCCAAGGTATGGTGGCTCAGTTCGACCGCATTTGGACAACAGTATGAGGAATTATAATCCTCAATTTAGGAAAGATACTAACGCCATATAAGGAATACTACGAATGGCGATTAGCCTTGATATCATGGATGAACGTTAATCCTCTGAATTGAAATTGGGCAAATCCCGCTTTTTTTAACAGTTTCAAAACAAGAGAGGTAATCTCATTGAGAGTTGCAAACTATTTAAAGAGATAAACAGGGTGGTGCAATTAAATTTTGTTCCCTCATTGGTTAATCTAGAAGCAGGAGAGGAAAATTTTAAAATGAAGCATTGTGATTTATGATCAGGATGAGAACTATTGATTTTTGTCTTCGCCTTGAGAAGTCTCGCTGTTCAGCACTACAGTGAGCCTTGGATACTTGGTCTTTGAATGCATCACTATCAGCCTGACCCGCCGACACTTACTGCATCACTATATACCTGACCCATCACACTTACCGCCTTAATATCAGTGTGAATCCCTCAAACTTACTGCATCACTATCCATCCGGCGCCCTCACATTTACTGCGCCACTTTCACTTCGAGAACCTCATTTTGACTGCGTCACAGGCAGCCTGACTGCCAAATAATTACTTTATCACTATCAGTCACGCCCTTACACTTCCTATGTTACTATCACCCTGACTCCTTACACTAACTGTGTCACTATCAGCCTGACTCCATCACACGTATTACGTAAGTATCAGACTGACGCCTCACACTTACAACACTGCCTCCTCAAACTTACTATGTCACTATCTCCTTGACCCTCTCACATTTACTGCACAATAATCACACTGACCACCTCACACCTACTGCTTCACTATGAGCCTCAACACTCACACTTACAACGTCACTACCAGCCAGACTCACTCACACTTATCACTTGACAATCAGCATTACTCTCTCAAATTTATTTCATCATTATTAGGCTGAGGCACTCACACTGACAGCATCACTAACAAACTGATCCCCTCATGCTTACTGCGTTGGTATCTCTCTGATCCCCTCAGAAAATCGTGCGTCACAACCACTCTGATCCCCTCATACTTAATGCGTCACCATCCCTCAGGCAAGTTCATACTTCCTGCATCACTCACTCCCTGACACATGCACACCTACTGCATCCCTATCAGCCAAACCCCACTCACTAACGGCTTCACTCTCTCTCTAACCTGCTCACACCTTCACACTGTCTCACTTCGTACATCAATATCAGCCTAACCCCCTCATGTTACTGCACCACTACCAGCCTGATCCCTTCAAATGTACTGTGTCACTATCAGACTTACCCACTCATTCTTACAGCATCACTATCACCTTGACCCCCAAACTTAGTGGGTCCAGATCACCCTGAACCTTTCACTCATCTTGCGTCACCTTCAGCCAGACCCTGCACACGATCACTCTGACCTCATCATACTTGCTGCATCACTATAACTCTATCTCACTCACAACGTGTGTGTCACTATCACCCTGACAACGCATACCCACTGCACCACAATTATCCTGACTCCATCACAATTAGTATATCATTATCATCCTGACCCCTTAGACTTACTGTGTCACTATCAACCTGTCCCCTCACATTTCCTGTGTCACTCTCAATTTGAAACCCTCAACGTGTCTGTATCACTATCAGCCTGAACACGTCACATTTACCGCATGGGTGTCTACCTGAAACCTCACACTCAATGCGTCAATATCATCTTGAGCAGCTCACACTTACTGCGTCATTATCACACCAACACTCTCATCTTTACTGCGTCACAATCGGCCTGACACCTCACACGTACTGCATCACTATTAGCCTGACCAACTCACACGTTTTGCGTCACTACTACCCTGACCCCCTCACAATTACTGTGTCGCTATCAGCCTGAGCCCCTCACTCTCACGCTGGCCAAGCTCACAATTACAGCATCACTATCAACCTGACCCCCGCACACTTTCTCTGTCATTATCACCCTGAACCTCTCACACGTAATGCGTCATTGCCACACTGAGACACTCACATGTTCTGCGTCGTTATCAGCAGAACCCGCTGGCACACAGCGTCACTATCAAACTGGCCCCTTACATTGCATGCCTCAATATCAGCGTGAACTCCTCACACTTACTGCATCACTGTCCATTTGCCATCCTCATACTTACTGCACCAGTTTCACCTTGACATCCTCATTTTTACTGTGTCACCATCAGCTTGACAGTCACACACATATTGCGTCACTATCAGTGACGCTCTCGCACTTCCTATGTTAATATCACCCTCACTCCTAAAACCTACTGCGTCACTATCAGCCTGACTCCATCACACATTTTGTGTCAGTATCAGACTGACGGATCACGCTTACCATGTTACTAAAACTCTGCCACTTCACACTAACTGCGTCACTGTCAGCCTGACCCCTCAGACGTACTGCGTCACTATGACCCTGACCTACTCACACTTCTTGTATCAGTTTCAGTCTGACGCCTCGCACTTACTGTGGAACTAAAACTCTCCCCCGTCACATGACTGTGTCACTATCAGCCTGGCCCCTTCATACTTACTGCGTCAATATCAGTCTGACCCCTCAGACGTACTGCGTCACTCTCACTCGGATCCTCTCTCATTTATTGCGTCACTCTCACCCTGACCTCCTCACATTTACTTCATCACTATCACCCTGATCCACTCACACAGTCTTTGCCATTTTCATCTTGCCGGCCTTTTCTTTAACTGCGTCACTATCAGCCTAACTGCTACACACTTATTGCATCACTTTCAGTCACGCCTTCACACTTCCCATGTTACTATCACCCTGAATCCGTACACTTTTTGTGTCACTATCAGTCTGACCCTCACACTTACTGTCTCACTATCAGCCTGACTCCATCACATTTATTGTGTTATTATCAGACTGACGCCTCACACTTATCTTTTCACTAATACAATGCCTCGTCAGATTGACTGTGTCACTATCAGCCTGACCCCCTCACACTTACTGCTTCACTATCGCAATGTTCCTCTCTCACTTATGATCATTTACACCCTGACACCCCACACTTGTTGCGGCACTATCACACTGAGGGCCTTACACTTAGTGTCACTATCATTCTGGCCCATTACACTTACTGCGTCATTATCACACTGGTATTTCACACCCACTGTGTCACTATTATCCTGAGCTACTTACACCTATTGCGTCACTATCACTTTGGCCCAACACACTGCATCAATATCAGCCTGACCATCTCACACATACTGCGCCACTACCTGGCTGACTCCTTCACATATACTGCGTCACTATCAGACTTACCCACTCATGATTACTGTGTCACTATCACCCTGACTCCCCACTCCTACTGCGTCAAGATCATTGTGCTCCCATACACTTACAGCATAACTATTATCCTTTCAACGTCACACTTTCTGCGTCAAGATCAGCATGATTCCCTCAAACTTCATGCGTCACTATCAGCTTCAACACTCACATTTACTGCGTCACTTCTAGCACTACCCCTGCACACTTACTACATCCCTATCCGCCTTAACCCCTCGCATTTACTTCATCACTATCAGCCTGAGACACTCCCACTTACAGCTTTACTACAACCTGGCCCTGTGAGAGCAGCTACATCACTGTCACCCCGACCCCTTGCCCATAGGGCGTCACTATAAGCCTGGCCCCTCAAATGTTCTGCGTCACTATCGCACTGACATCTCACACTCACTGGGTCACTATCTCCCTGACCCCTCACAATTACCGCATCACTACAACCTGACCTCCTGAAAGCATCTGCGTCACTGTCACCCTGGCCCCATCACACTTGCCATGTCACCATCACAACGACACATTCACACAGTCTGCTTCCGTGCCACCTTGACACCTCACACTCACTGGATAACTACCATCCTCCCGCTCATACTGACCTGCCACTATCATTCAGAGCCGCTCACAGTTATTGCGTTCCTAACACTCTGCTCCCAACACAATTACTGCGTCACCATCAGCCTGACACTCGCACACTTCCCGCATCACTATCAGCCTGACCCCTCACAATTTCACCGTGTCTATCAGTCTGACTCCTCACATTTCCTGCATCACTATCCCCCTGTCACTTAACACTTACTGGCCAGTAATAGCCTGACGCCCTCAAATTACTGCATCAATATCAACCTGAACAGTCACACTTACTCTTTCACCCTCACGCTGACCCGCTCACACTCTCTGCGTCACTATCACCCTGTCCCCTCTCACTTCCTGCATTAGGATCACTCTGACTCACGGACACATACTGCATCACTATCAGCCTGAACCATCACACATACTGTGACACTATTAGCCTGACCCCACCACACTTGCTGCGTCTCTATCAGCCTGACCCCCTTCTACCTACTGCTTCACTATCAGACTGACACTCACACTTACCGCATCCCGAACAGCCTGACGCCTCACACGTACTGCGTCACTATTCCCCTAACACCTCACTTTTATTGGCCACTATCAGCCTGATGCTCTCAACTTACTGTGTCACTACCAGCCTGAACGCACACACTTACTCTCTCACGATCACCCTGACTGTGTCACACTCACTGCGTCAGTCTCTGCCTGACCCCATCACACTTACTACATCACTATCATCATGTCCCCTCCCACTTTATGCGTCGGAATCAGCCTGACTCAGTAACACTTCCTGCATCTCGGTCAGCCTGATCTCCTTCCAATTACTGCGTCACTATCAGCCTGACCACTCACTCTTACTGCGTCACTATCACACTGACCCCTCACACGAAGTGCTTCTCTATCACCCTGACCACATCACACTTACTGCGTCACTATCGGTATGATCCCTCAGACTTACTGAATCACTATCACTCTGAACCACTCACGGCGCAACTGTCGGCCTGATCCACTCACACAGTCTGCGTCACTACCACTCTGACACTTCACCTTCATTGTGTCACTATCATCCTCACTCCATCACACTTATTGTGTCACTGTCAGCCTGATCCCCTGTAATGGAAAATGATCATTTATTGTGAAATCTGTGAAAGCATGGTTGAAACATAGAAGTATAGACCTAACTTTTCAAAAAGACAGAAAAAATGTAAAGTTCAACCTAGTTTACAGCTGACTCTCAAGGCCAATAATCTATTATATCAGCAGTCAATGAATTAGAAAAAGCAACTCCATGTGTGGAAAGGAACTCGACTGATCCAGGTTACTGGCTTGAAGTGTGATAAGGCAAGGCGATATATAGTATAAAGGGAATATGTGAAAACCGTCAGACGTCCATTTTATGAGGCGTCTTGCAAATGCGTCGGGTCCATTCTGCAAATTTCAAAAATAAACTTTTTCTTTGCTCTTGGTAGCATTTGCGTCGAGTCGGTTGAAATTCTACGGCAGTAAACTTGGGGGTTCGCCTGGGAACCTGCGACTGGGTAAGATTTTAAAGATTCCCAGGAGGTGTACGCGCCACTGACTTGAAGGTCCTTCACTTCATCTCGAGAGCTGAATTGGCCCCTTTGTGTGAGAGGACTGGGAATAAGTGGATCGCCGCAGAGTCGCGTTACGAACCGAAGAGGGTCGGGGTAAGAGTTATGGCTAAAGTAATCCGACATAGAGACTCGCTCGAAGAGAATGAATGAACCAGGAAGAGGGACCATTGAACTCTCTCGCGGTATTGGAGTAAAACTCAAGGGAAAGGATTGCCATCTCTCGAGAGTTTCAGAGACAACAAGATTAACGGTGGTTTGAGACTTGGAGCCACCATGGGCAGTGTTGGAGTCGCCAAAGCTGTACCGGTTACATGGGTCCTTGGTTTGTGAAAACCAAGGCAATGAGGCGGTCGCCCCCAATGAAAGGGGACCTCCGGAGGTGAAAACAAGTTATTAGATTAGATTACTTTACAGTGCGGAAACAGGCCCTTCGGCCCAACAAGTCCACACCGACCTGCCGAAGCGGAACCCACCCATACTCCTACATTTACCTCTTACCTGACAATAGGGGCAATTTAGCATGGCCAATTCACCTGACCCTGCACATCTTTGGACTGTGGGAGGAAACCGGAGCACTCGGAGGAAACCCACGCAGACACGGGGAGAATGTGCAAACTCCACACAGTCTGTCGCCTGGGATGGAAACTGAACCCGGGTCTCTGGCGCTGCGAGGCAGCAGTGCTAACCACTGTGCCGCCAACGAGAAGATTATGGTATCGAGAGAGAGAGAGAGAGAGAGGAGAGAGAGAGAGAGAGAGAGAGAGAGAGAGAGAAAGAGAGAGAGAGAAAGAGAGAGAGAGAGAGAGAGAGAGAGAGAGAGAGAGAGAGAGAGAGAGAGAGAGAGAGAGAGAGAGAGAGAAAGAGAGAGAGAGAGAGAGAGAGAGAGAGAGACGGAGAAACGGAAGGGTAAAATAGAACCTATGAATTCGAGTGCTTATCATATGTTGAAGACTGAGCCTGATTTCAGGATAAGAAAATCTCGAATAAAAGATAGATCAAGTACAGGTACAAACACCAGCGCACAAAAACACACGGAAAACAACCAAATGAAGCTGTAGAGTAGCTTAAGACTGGATCAGATCCTGACCTTAATGGGTGTGCTCGAAGAGCTCCAGCCCCCTACGAGATCCACTTCGCGAAGATTCCAAGTCAACGGTCGCCGCCTGAGGTTCTGCTGAATCACCAATAGCATATCGTACCCACAATCAATTGAAGCAAGAATCCCTAAAGAAGTCGAGACAATGTCCCAGTACCTTAAGCACCTCACGAAAGTCGATAACGTCTATTGTGGACTGATACCACCCAAGGACATAACGACGGCAGAGATCACACGGTATGAGGCACACCTGAGGAGCAGTTTCATCAATGGAATGAAGTATGAAACAACAAAATAGGTAACAATATACATGTATTACCTGGGACATGGGAAAGCTGAATTAGACAGAAGAATACGTGATACATGCTGAAAAATTGCTGGCTCAAGAGAACCATAACCGTAAATTAAAGACGGAACAGCAATCACATAAACCTCAGCTTATTATGATGCAAATGTTCGTTCAGTCGTTGGAGGGAGGAACTGCGGGAAAAGAGAGAGGCACAGGTGAAGTTCGCAAAAGTGGAAGGGATCACGGAAGTGCGCTTGCAGAGTAAGATCTGGCTGGTGCTTTGTTTGCGAAACAATGGACCACTGGTCGAGACAGTTCCCGCACAGCAGCCTCATTCGGTCCTGGAGGCTGGACAGCATGGTGACTGACAGGGGACGACTGAGGTTGAGGTAGGCAGGCCACAAGGTACAGGTAAACCTCTTTCCTTTATACTTGGCAACGAAGAATCCCTTATGCTAATCACTTCTACTAACCTAACGGGCACTGAGCAGTGTCCCAACTCTGTATTGAACATTGAGGTTGCGAAGTGTGGACAACATGTTAAATATAACAATGATGCATATATGTCGATGCCTACCTCTATGTTATATGTGGAAGGTACACCAGTTACCTTTTTGGTAGATACATTGCCAGCACATTCACTCCTCAAATCAAGACAGTTCAGAGAGGTGACGCCAATAAAGATGAGTGGAATTGTCCTGAACTCAGTGGAGGCATCAGGCGTCGTGATATGAGAGAGTTTTACCGCACCCATATTGTGTGAAATCAGTAATGTGTATACATTCTAATTCTCAATTTTGTTAGCGGAATTCTGTCCTTTACATTTGATGGCTCGGAATCTCATAGTGAGACTGGGATTGTATTTGCTCAGTAGTCCGATGGGCTTGCAGGAAATACAAAGGGAAGATTCACAAGTGTAAACTGCAAAATACAACACACGACCCCTGCTGTATGTCTATGAGTGGCGATTAAGCCAGAGAACAATAAGTTCATTGACCAATTCACTCGCCCTGGTAGCAGGTAACCATGTTAATCCTATTAACACCGATTTTTTTTGCGGGAATATGCTGCACTGCACAGCACACATACACCACGATGCCCTGAGGAACCAGAAGAGGAATATTGTTTCAGGAGATTGGTTAAACCAGGTCAGTTGTTATTCTGCGAATTTTATTGAAGGGATGGCAGATGTGTAGTCAGTGTGAACTTATGTGAAGTACCTGTGACGGCAAGTAAACTCTATATTTTTAATGTGGAAGGCTCCAATCCTCGACTGTCACTGGCGAAGGTGTCCACTGACTGGTGGCAGGATTTAAGGCCATTGGTACTAATGGCATAAAGAACGAAATGTTGGGTGTTCTGGGACGATGTGGGTATGTGGTTCAATGCAGATGTGCGGACATATAGGAAAACATAATTTGTCAAACTCAGGCAATAGAACAGTCGAGGTAACCATCGCTAGCCCTGAAAAGCCTGGAAGGCTGCCCTGGCGTTTCCCTAAGATAAACTTCTCAGACCCAAGATTAATAGCGGTCCCAACTGAATTATGGGTAAAAGGCAAATAGGATGTGGGGCATATACGAGGCTGTGAATCAATACGAGTAACCACGAAGTCGGAGTATCGTCAATGCAGGGCACAAAACCCGTTAAAACCCGAGGCCAGGGACGTAGTTACTCCAATCTTTCAATCCTTCCCAAAGGCTAGAGAGATAATCACCTATGTAAACTCACCGGTGAGAACTTCAATTTTTCTGATCAAAAAGGCAAAAATTCCAAGTGAACCAGAGGAATGCAGGTTTGTTCAAGACCTACAGGCAGACATAACAGTGTTGTCCCGCGCGCATCAAATGTTCCCAAACCCTATACTGTATTAGTTCAATTTAGAACGGACAGTAAATGGATCCCTGCTGTGCATTTATCAAATACATTCTTTCGTGGAACGGTGCATCCAGATAGTCAATTCTTGTTCGCTTTTTCATTCAAAGGGAAATCTTATGAGTTCACACGACTTTGTTAATGTCACTGTGAATCACCCACCATATATAACGAGGCTCTACCCAGGAGTCTGGAGACTCTTGTTTTAACCCCGGGTCTGCGCTTCTGCAATCTTCAGACGATTGCTGAATAGTAGCACCGACGGAGGAACAATGTGAGAATGATTCCCTTGCATTGCACGAGGGAAGGGCACAAAGACAGTCTCGCAAAGCTTCGATTTATTCAACAACAGGTGAAGTTCTTCAGTCACTTAATATCTGAACAAGCGAACGCCATTGGTGAAGACAGAGTTCAAGTAATTCAGCAAATTCCAAGGCCTCACATGAAGAAACAATTGCTGTCCTTTTTGGGCCATACGCTCCTACTGAAGAACGTTTATCCCACGTTACACAAATCTCGAAGCGCCCTGAAGTGACATGGCCCATGGAACAGGATAGCAGAACCAAACTCCGTTGCAATGGATCCCAGCGGCCGAGTTGAATTGAGAATGACGTTTCAAAGTCCACCCACACCGCGGATTCCGAATCCAAAAAAGCCTTCTGTCAAATGGTAGATGAGAATCATGGCTGCAAGACATCCGTGTTGTTGCAGGATCATGGGGGAAAATTCAGGCTGGCAGCTTATTTTTCGGCTAAGCTGGACCTGGTAGCGGCAGGATTGCGTAAATGCCCACGAGCTGTGGCTGCAGCTGAAAAGTCTGTTGCAGTGTCCAGGGATATAATCGGCTATGGCGACTTAACCAAACTGATCGCACATGCAGTATCCTTACTGCTTTCCAAACAATAGACAGTACATACGTCGGCAGCACGTTGACTCAGATACAATATTGTGTTATTGGAGAAACCTAACATTGCAATAAAACGAGGTAACGTCCTTAATGCCGCTAATCCTCTCACTAGCGAAGGAGACGGAGACTCACGTGATTGTATCGCTGTAATTAATTAAATGCGCTGCCTAGACAAGACTTGCAGAATTCACCACTTCAGAATCTAAATATGGCGTTTGTTTTGTGGATGGGTCAGCATTCAGGAGCAAGGAGATAGGCCAGAATTTTATTGGGCATGCGGTAGGAACTACCTATGAGGTATTCAAAGCGGATCACTCACTTCTCAACTGTCAGCGCAAGCAGCGGAGCTGACTGCCTTGAGGCATGTAAATTGGCTAAGGGAAACACAGCCAATATTTAACCGACAGCAGATACGCATTCGGAGTTGCACATGATGTTGGAACCCTTTGGAAAGACAGCAACTTTTTGACTTGCACCGGAAAACCCATCACACACCGTGATCAGATTTCTGACCTCTTGGAAGCGGTTGTATTGCCTAAATCAATCGCTGTGTGTAAATATGATGCCCACACGAAGAATAACGATTACGTTTCTCAAGGAAATGCAAAGGCACACTCAGCGGCAAAGACGACAGCCCAGCAGCCGGTAAATGATCAGTTTGACATGGGAATGACGAAATTCCTTAGCCAAACAGCAGACGAACTGGAGTCACATTCGAAGTCCAGGCTGGAAGACACGTTTGAATGGGAAAAAGTAGAGTGCATTTTGAGGTAAGGGGTATGGTGTGGCCCCAATGTTAAACCTTTTCTACCACGATCATTATTTCCATTCTGTGCCAAACTGACATGGTAAGGAACATGTGTCAAAAGTGGGGAGATATGACAGCATCTCAGCACAGTGGTACACTGAGAGATTTACTCATTACTTCCAGAAATATTGTGAACGATGTGTTATCTGTGCCAAAATAACGTGGGGAGGGAAATACAGATGAGTCATGTAGCACTTCCGAAACCCCAAAAATAATTTGAACATTTACAATTGGATTTTACCAAACTAACATCCTGCGAAGGAAAAACATATTGTCTGGTAATAGTTGATATGTGTTTCAAATGGCTGCAAGCGTTCCCCACGTCATAACAGAATGCAAGTGCCGTAACCAAAGCTGAAACTTTATTGCTGGAACAGCACAGCAGGTCAGACAGCATCTAGGGAACAGGAGATTCGACGTTTCGGGCACAGGCCCTTCCTCCCGAAACGTCGAATCTCCTGTTCCCTAGATGCTGTCTGACCTGCTGTGCTGTTCCAGCAATAAAGTTTCAGCTTTGATCTCCAGCGTCTGCAGACCTCACTTTCTCCCCGTCACCAAAGCTGTCCATCTGATATAATTCCGAGATGGAGCATCCCTGAGAAGCTTAGTAGTCCCAAGTTTTGTGAAGGTTTATAGCTCCGGTTGAGGTTAAGGGTGTAGGTTTGCTCGCTGAGCTGTATGTTTGTTATCCAGACGTTTCATTACCTGGCTAGGTAACATCATCAGTGGCGACCTCCAAGTGAAGCAAACCTGTCGTCTCTGCTTTCAATTTATTTGTTTGTCCTGGATGGGGTTCCTCGGGTTCGTGGTGATGTCATTTCCTATTCGTTTTCTGAGGGGTTGACAGATGGTAAATAGATCTATTTGTTTGTTTATTGTTGTGTTTGGAGTGCGAGGCCTTTCGGAATTCTCTGGTGTGTCTGCATATACAGCAAACCGACAAATACTGACCAAATACTTAACTACACCAGCAACCATCCCAACACGCTAAAAGGAAGCTGTATCAGAACACTACTACAATGAACCACTACACATTTCAGCACAGACAACCTTCGGAAAACACAGGAGAACCACTTATACAACGTAATTCAAGAAGAACGGATGCTTAAAAACATACAGTCCACAGATTCCTCAGGAACAAACCACGACAAGTAGACCTAATCGTGCCAAAAACCCTATCGACCTTTGCATACATCAATGAAGTCTCAGAAGTGCCAGCCAGACTACTAAGACCGCTCGGAATCCCACCAACAGTCTCAAATAAAACTAACACATATAAAAGATCCAGTACAACCCATGGACAAAACCAACGTCATATACAAAATTCCATGCGAGGACCGCCACAAACAATACATAGGACAAACAGGAAGAACGTTAGCCACCAGGATACAGAACACCAGCGAGCCACAAAAGTACATGACCTCTCTTCCGCGTAGCCCTTCACACGGATGAAAGAAAAACACCATTTCGTCTGGGCCAACACATCAGTCCTGGAACAGGCTAAGCAAAGACATGCCAGAGAAATCTTTGAGACTTAGCACTCCGACCACAAACGCCATAAAAAAGACGTATATCTCGATAACATCTATCAACCCACGAGAAAACAAACAGGAAATGGCATCACCACTAACCCACAAACCGCATCCTGGACAATCATTTAACTAGAAAGCAGGAGACAACAGCTTCTCTTCACTTGGAGTTCGTCACTGACGATGTTACCTAGAACAAAGAACATAGAAAAATACAGCACAGTACAGCCCTCGATGTTGCGCCGATCCAAGCCCACCTAACATACACTAGCCCACTAACCTACCTATGCCAGGTAATGAAATGTCTGGATATCAAACCTACAGATCAGCGAGCAAACCTACACTCTAGGCTTAGTAGTGACAGTGAGACACCATTTGTCCATAATTCCCTACAGTCGATTATTGAGTATTCGGGAATAAACATGAGATAGCACTATGCCTACCACCAAACGAGCGGTAGGGCAGCGGAAAGAGAAAATTCTACCTTAAAAAAATAAATTGACAAAATGCTGTGAGGAAATAGGGATGATATGGACAAAGGCACTTCCAATTGTGCGAATGTGTATGAGATCTAAGAGGAGAGGGGGAGCTAATCTTAGTCCGTTTGAGATTTTGTTTGGTAGTCCGCCAAACACAGGAATTGTCCAGAGATGTAAGGGAAGCCAGAAAACAGGCCACTGTGAGGATAAGATGTTGTGTTACTGCATGAAACTCTCTCCATTTCTGTCCCAAATACAGAATCAAGTGAAGACAGCACTACCTCAATCAGCAGAAGGGAAGATGTACGATCTATAACCTGGAGCCTGAATAGTGGCAAAAGACTAGGAGGGAAAACAGGAAGGCGAAGAGGTGGCTGGGACCGTTTCAAGTACGCCTTACAGCACAGATAACTGTTAAGATCGCCGGAACAGCCACGTTGATACACGCCAGCCATTACGAATTTGCAGCTGGGACTGTGGAGACAACACCAAAACCAATTTAGAGCAAGTATTTATTAGAATACTTAAGCAAATGTGGGGCTGCCCATGTTCACACTGTTGGCAAGCACACTGGTAGACTATTCATAAAGGCGGAGTGTCTGGGATGCAGCAGCTGACGGTTATTTTAACTGATAGGACGAAGTGGATCTTTACATGCGAGCCATAGCCGTTCAGTGCCAAGGACGACTATAAATTCGATCATCAAGATTTATGCAGGGATCCATGCCGCGCCGGTGACTGGCAATTAGTAGTAGCCACTACGGCAAAAGGGGCACCTGACATGGGAAATAGAGATTCTATGATCAAAATAAGACTCAGAAGAGCAATGAGGGTGTCTCGTGGTGTGCAATAGAGAGATCCTTCTCCGGCAACTGTAGAAAGGTGAATATACTGGTTTAGTCGCCCAAGCCCCGCCCTCCGAGATGCAGTGCAGAATATACTACAGACGATCTGAGCACTGGAGCATGGCAACCAATCAAACCAGATCATGGACCTAACCCCAAGCCGGGCAAATGTCATTAATGACAAACCCGAAACCGAAGGGAGACGGCCGTGGTTAGAGGGCGAATTTAAAGCAGGAGGGAAATTTGCCTGCTGGAGCTAAATGGAGTAAATGCGACGCCAGTAGTTTGGGAGCTGCGAAGGGCCATTTCTAGATGTGAAGGGAACAGAGCATGTGCTTTGGTCATAAGACAAAACGAGAGATTAGACATTGGCTACACTTGTTGGATATGTTTGCACACAGCCCAAAGGTAGTCTGCCCAGCAAATTACTGAGAGCCTGGCGAGAAATGCAAACTGTCTGCTTCCATGGGAGGCGACTAGCCTGACCTGATAGTGGGGGGCAATTTGGGCAAATCTTGTGTCACCCTCCGAACTCCAGGCTAACTACAGCCCCACGTCTGGCACGCTACTGACCACAGGGTTCGAGATAGTGGATTGTAGGGAAGAAACGTGTATTTGCACCAATCGGGGGAGACTCATTTTGGGTATCTCCCAGTGTAGCTTGATGTTGTACTTGAACAGCAACAGACGCAAATGATACGACCATAAACATTGCTTGTTCCTTTATCAATGGGCAGACCACGAGCGGCATGGTGGCGCAGTGGTTAGCATTGCTGCCTAACAGCGCCGGAGAACCCGGTTTGCTTCCCGCCTCAGGCAGTTTGCACATTCTCCCTGTGTCTGCGTGTGTTTCATCCCACAGTCACCAAGATTTGCAGGTCGGTGAATGGGCTATGCTAAATTGCCCGTCGTGTTAGGAGTCAGGTAATTGTTTGGATGGGTTGCGCTTCGGCTGGTGTGTGTGGACCTGTTGGGCCGAAAAGCCTGTTTACACACTGTAAGTAATCTAATCTTATCAGGATGGCAGGTATAATATGGGCAGGTGGCGAGAAAGGGTACCACCACTGCCCCGGGGAGAAAGTGGTGCTGCTACACCCCGATATTGTCCACTAACCCAATATTGTTCCCTCTGAAGGGCAGCAATTGCCGAACTCGAAGGGGTTACCCACTGCATTGGAATGGGTACACACTCGCAGAACATCCTCACATATGGTGTATTCGCAAATGAGACAGAGAAAGGCCTAGCACTCATGAACACTGAGTTAATTGCGGTTAGGAAGCAGTGACACAAAATCGATAAGTACTCGACACCCTGACGGCCGGGAGAGGGGGCATCTGCAAAGCGTTAGGTACCTCATGCTGTATTAATATTCCTGATGAGTCCCAAAATATTACTGGTTTAATAAATGGTATGAAGGGAGCTATATGGCCGCCTCCACGAGCAGATGACTCCTGCTCACGATGGCTCACCTCTGTTATGGAGGTTGGGGGTATTGGACCCAACACGTTCTACTAGTTGTAGGACTGGTCTTACTCATACTGCTTTGAATAAGACCCTAGTTGTGTTTGCCTAAACCACCGACTTATGAATGCTACTGGATGCGTAATGGTAAAACTATCCGTGGCCCCAAAGAAGGAAGGTTCGATTGCTTGTCCACACCCTACAGCGACGTTGACGAATGTGACGTGTGAAGGTGGGCTGTGTATTGGGCAAACCAGGGATATGAAAAAACCACCACAAAGCTTTGTTAGAGTTAGGTGGTGTCTGAGAAATGCCTGGTGTTTATAAATTATTTTTATTTTCTTTGTTGTAAAATGACAAAAATTGGAACATTTAATGGAAAATTAACAAAATAAACATTTAGTGTGAAATCTGTCAGAGAATGTTTTGCAAAATTTAATACTTCACTGAAATATGCGAATACTTTTTGCTGAATTCCACGTCGAGGCGTCAGCTTGCCTTTGTGGAACTTTGCAAACATTTCACCTGGACTTGCGAGCAGCCGAGTTCAGAAAAAAGCTTCGGAAAACATAAAGACAATTATCTCCTACGCATGGGAATGTTAAAATATGAGCTCGAATGTTTCCCAACACTTGTCCTTGAGCATGTGATAAGAATAGCAGAAAAAGAATATGTGAATTTTGTTCACAGCCCTTACATAAGGCACTTTTGCCAAGTATATTGGCCGCCCTGCATGCAGAGGTTGAAACATAAAGCCTGTCCTTTGCACTTGGTAACAGTTGATTCGAGTGAGGCAGTGGGAGAATTTTGGGGTATCAGTAAATGGGAGAATTGTTGCACAGTGTCATTACACTGGAAAATTAGTACAAATTGAATTGTCATTAAATAATTTGAACAGAACACCTCTAATTGGAAGAATAGGTGAAGGGAATAATTTAGAAGGAACAATTTCACAAGCAGCAGTAAAGTCGAGATTTGGGTCCGCCCACAAAGAAATGGAAAAAAACACTTTGGAGCAGGGAAGCCATACGTGGAGGAGGTGTATCAGGAAACACCACAAAGGGACAATTGAAGCAGGTCATCAATAATGGGAGAGTTGGTGCCGATGTCACGAAAGTAGAGAATTGGTGAAAGATGTGGGAGAACTGGTGCTGAATAATATTAAATGTGGCGGAGGTGCAGTTGCTGCCCAATAGAAGATTCGTGCAGGATTCCAAAATGGGAGAATGGTGCATGGAAGTGAAGCTGTATTTGGGACAATTGTTGCACGAACCAGAAAATGGAAAAATTGCGCAGTGGAACTTGAACAGCGAATTGGGGTAGGGCAGCACTATCTCAGAGAGTCAGAGTGGCGTTCCCCACACTGGGAGAAGTTGGTTTGGGTATCAATGAACATGAGAATTGTTTCAGGGCAATATTGAATTCGAGAATTGGTGTTGCGTGCTTAAAGCATGCAGATTTGGAACAGAGCATATTTAAATGGGAGAACACGGGCAGGAATCAGAAAGTCGGAGAAATGTTGTAAAGTGCAGGAAAGTGGCCATTCGATGCAGGGCGACAATAATGAAAAAACTTTGAGCAGTAAACCATTATGTGGAAGATGTATGTCAGGAAACAGCAAAACAGAAGAGTTGGGACAAGGCAATACTCAGTGGGAGAGTTTCTTCAGTTCATGACAAAAGAACGGGTTAGTGCAGAATTGGCAATTTGAGAATTTGATGCAGTAAACGCCAAAATTGGAGAATTACAGCAATGGACCATGACATGGGAGAATCATTGCAGCTACATAGTTATTGAAAGAAGTGGGGCGGAGTGGACCTAAATAGATATTTGGTACAAGTCACCATTAAAATGTAGAATTGGAGTAGGTCACTCCGAAATGCGAGATTTGAACTCGGGCATTAGGAAATTAGAGAATCATACTGGGATATGAGGAAATGGCAGAATTATTATCGTTATATGAAAAAGCAGGAGAATTTAGTGTCGGGATATGAGGAAATGGGAGAATAAGTATAGGGGTATGAGTAAATGGGACAATCCATAAGTGGTAGATGACAAAATTGGGGGAGTGCCAAAATATCAGAGAATTGGAGCAGACTACGTCTAAATGGGTGAATCGGGGCAGGGAATCAGTGTAAAGGAGAAATGTTGGAAGAAACAGCAAAATAGGTATTCGGGTCAGTGCACCACGAAATGAAAATAAAAACTGAGCAGGGCACTCATATGTGGAAGAGATGTACAGGGGTAACTGAATGGAATGAATTGATACAGCGCATCAATAATTGGAGAATTAACGCAGGTGCTGTTAAATTCGAAGTGGGAGAACTGGGGCTGGATAATATTAAACGGAAGAGTTGATCCTTTTCCAGAATTTGTGCAGGATTGATAAATGGGAGAACGTGTGCAGCGTAGTGAAACACTGAATATAATGATGGAGAATCGTTGCAAAGAAACAGACACTTGTCCAACTTGTGCATCCCTAATATTTATGAATTTAAAAGTGCACCAATAATTCGGACAATAATTGCAAGGAATGATTAAATGGAACCATAGCCAAGTGTTTATCTCAGTAAGAACATTTGTAACAGGACGTCAGATAATGGGGGAAACGGTTAGGTACAGCAGCGAATGTGAGATTTTGTTCAGTGCAGGAGTAAATCGGAGATTTGGTGCAGTGCAGCAGCAAATGGAGCAGGACATACTGCATGGGAGAATTAAAGGAGGGAACCCATAAATGGGAGAATGCAACTCGGGCACTCCACCAGTTCTCAGACAATATCACAGCTCTGAATGAGTTGGAGATGCCGGTGTTGGACTGGGGTGAACAAAGTTAAAAATCACACAACACCAGGTTATAGTCCAATAGGTTTAATTGGAAGCACATTAGCTTTCGGAGCGTCACGTTGAAGGAGCGTCTCTCCGAAACCTCGTGTGATTCCAATTAAACCTGTTGGACTATAACATGGTGTTGTGTGATTTTTAACACAGCTCTGAATGTTTGACAAGTCACTCGCTCAGGACTCCATCGCAGACAATAAAGCACATCCTCATCACTGATCCTCCTAAAAGGAAGCATTATCCCTCTCCAAACCCCCAAGCATCTCAGAATACTTCCGTACTGCTCCCCCACAACTGCAGTGAAAAGAGCCACTGGCTGTGTCTTGACTCTTTGTTAATAGTTCAGTTCCGCAGTTGCAAAGTGCAACAAGACCAGAAACGAGGGATTTCATACTATTGGAGTGTGAGGTCAGAGGCAGTACAAAAGCGCCATCAAACAGCCAGTATCATGTGAGTAAGCCCGTGCTTTCAGATGGCCAGAACTGAGGAAGTGCACTATTCCTGGAGATTCTGTCTGACACTTTCGTGTAAAAGGTGTCAGTCAAAATGAGAGGATCAGCACTGCGGTTATTGCAGATCGATAATGACGGCACTCCTGAGGGAGGACTGCAATTTCACTCCTGAGGCAATGCCTCATCATCGGAATGTCAGCCTGATACAACGCAGCGCCACACGGTCAGATTAGATTAGATTAGATAAGATATGATTTATTAGATTTTAGATTACATTACAGTGTGGAAAGAGGCCCTTCGGCCCAACAAGTCCACACCGACCCGCCGAAGCGAAACCCACCCATACTCCTGCACTTACCCCTTATCTAACACATCGGGCAATTTAGCATGGCCAATTCACCTGACCCTGCACCTCTTTGGACTGTGGGAGGAAACCGGAGCGCCCGGAGGAAACCCACGCAGACACGGGGAGAACGTGCAAACTCCACACAGTCAGTCGCCTGAGTCGGGAATTGAACCCGGGTCTCAGGCGCTGTGAGGCAGCAGTGCTAACCACTGTGCCACCATGCCGCCCACAATGGTCACCATGAGGCAGTGCCTCTTTGTCAGAGGGTGGGTCTGAGAGTGCCTCAACGTCAGATCAAGTGCCTCAGTGTCAAAGGGGCAGTGTAGCATTAAACAGGAACATTGGTGCTATGTAGCACTGAATTGGAGACTTGGGCATTGCAGCATTAAATGGGAGAATGTGGGCAATGTAGCTCTGAACGGGAGAATTGGGGAACTGTCACCCGAAATGGGAAAACACGACGAGCACAAAACCAAAAGGGAAAAATGGGACAGAGAATGTTGAATAAGAGAATTGGACAGGGGCACCAGTAAATTTAAAAATTGAACAACGCAATATTGAGTGGAGAACCTCTTCCAGATATCAGGAAATGGGAGAAATGTTATTGTCCAACACAGAACTGGATAATTAGTGCAGGGCATCTGTAAATGACCGAATTGTGCAAGACACTAATATCTTCGAGACTTGCAGAAAATTGATGAACAGAGGCACCGAATCAGGACATTGAATAATTGCGAAGGGTTGTGATGGAGATTAACTAAAGGAAAAAATGGACCGTCGAGATTCAATTTTAAAAATGTAAAATCACATAACATCAGGTTATTCGCTGCTGCTCGCACTGGAAATGCGTTTGGTTTTAAAAAGTACTTACCGGTAGCGGGCAGCGGTGTTTTTTTTTCACTCTGTCTTCACAGAAAGAGCGGGAGCACGAGGGGGTAGAGACGACCACCAGAGGGGCAGCCGAGAAATGGAAGCAACTAGTGTAAGCTTACCTGGGTAGGTTTTTCCCCCTTTAAAAGCGCGAAGTAGTGCCTCCCACCCGCCCTCCTCCTCTAACCTAATAATAACATCTGTTGTGGTAAGTAGGTAAGTGCTGAATTTTGCTTGTTGTATTCTTTAGACCCAGTTTTTTTAAATAAAAGTTAACTTTAGAGGGATGGCAGTGAAGGCAGTGCAATGTTCCTCCTGCAACATGTATGAGGTGAGGGATGCCATGGACGTCCCTGCCGATTACACTTGCAGGAAGTGCACCCATCTCCAGCTCCTCCAAGACCGTGTTAGGGAACTGGAGCTGGAGTTGGATGAACTTCGGATCATTCGGGAGGCAGAGGGGGTCATAGATCAGAGTTACAGGGAAGTAGTAACTCCAAAGATGGCAGATAGATGGGTGACAGTGAGGGGGACTGGGAGGAAGCAGCCAGTGCAGGGACCCACTGCGGCCGTTCCCCTCAAGAACAAGTATACCGTTTTGGATACTTGTGGGGGGGATGACTTACCAGGGGTAAGTAACGGGGCTCAGGTCTCTGGCACGGAGCCTGTCCCCGTTACTCAGAAGGGAAGGGCGAAGAAGAGCAGAGCAGTAGTAACTGGGGACTCAATAGTTCGCGGCACAGATAGGCAGTTTTGTGGGAACGAGAGAGACTCACGTTTGGTATGTTGCCTCCCAGGTGCAAGGGTACGTGATGTCTCTGATCGTGTTTTCCGGGTCCTGGAGGAGGAGGGGGAGCAGCCCGAAGTCGTGGTCCATATTGGCACCAACGACATAGGTAGGAGGAGTGCCGAGGATGTTAGACAGGCTTTCAGGGAGCTAGGTTGGAAGCTCAGAGTTAGAACGAACAGAGTTGTTGTCTCTGGTTTGCTACCCGTGCCACGTGATAGAGAGTCGAGGAATAGGGAAAGAGAACACGTAAATGCGTGGCTACAGGGATGGTGCAGGAGGGAGGGATTCCGGTTTTTGGATAACTGGTGTTCTTTCTGGGGACGGTGGGACCTCTATAAACAGGATGGTCGACACCTGAACCTGAGGGGAACCAGTATCCTTGGGGGGAGGTTTGCTAGTGCTCTTGGCGGGGGGGGGGATTTAAACTAACTCTGCAGGGGCATGGCAACCCAGATTGTAGCTTCAGGGTGCAGGGCCTAGAGTGTAGGGAGGTTAGGAACATGGCATCAATTTCCAAGGAGAGTGCCTGTAAACAGGAAAGTAGCTTGAAGTGTGTATACGTGAATGCAAGAAGTATACGAAATAAGATAGGTGAACTTGCAGCGTGGGTTGGTACTTGGGACTTCGATGTTGCAGCTATTACGGAGACATGGCTAGAACAGGGACAGGATTGGCTGTTGCAGGTTCCAGGGTTAAAATGTTTCAGTAGGGTCAGAGGTGGGGGTAGAAGAGGGGGAGGTGTGACATTGCTTGTCAAAGATAGTATTACAGTGGTGGAAAGGACGATGGATAAAGACTTGCCATCTGAGGTAGTTTGGGCTGAGGTTAGGAATAGGAAAGGTGAGGTCACCCTGTTAGGAGTCTTTTACAGGCCTCCTAATAGTCCTAGAATCATTGAAGAAAGGATTGGGAAGATGATTCAGGAGATCAGTGACAGTAATAGGGTAGTTGTTATGGGGGACTTTAACTTTCATGATATTCATTGGGAAAGCTAAAGCTCAAGTTCGTTAGATGGTTCAGTGTTTGTTCAATGTGTGCAGGAGAGTTTCCTGACACAATATGTAGACAAGCCAACAAGAGGTGATGCCATACTGGATTTGGTTCTGGGTAACGAACCAGGCCAGGTGTTAGAATTAGAGGTAGGTGAGAACTTTGGGGATAGTGACCTCAATTCGGTGATTTTTACTCTAGTGATGGAGAGGAATAAATGTGTACTACAGGGCAAGAGTTATAGCTGGAGTCAGGGAAATTATGATGCGGTGAGGCATGACTTAGGATATGTGGCTTGGAAAAGTAGACTATCAGGCAAGAGCGTAATTGATATGTGGAGCTTGTTCAAGGAGCAACTATTGAGTGTCATTGATAATTACGTACCTGTCAGGCAGGGGGGAAAGGGTCGTGCGAGGGAGCCGTGGTTTAATAAGGAATTGGATTCCCTCGTTAAATGGAAGAGGGCGGCCTATCTCAAGATGAGACGTGAAGGTTCAATTGGGGTGATTGAGAGTTATAAGGTAGCCAGGAAGGACCTGAAGAGAGAGCTAAGAGCAGCAAGGAGGGGACATGAAAGGTCCTTAGTCGGTAGGATTACGGAAAACCCTAAGGCTTTCTATAGGTATGTTAGGAATAAAAGAATGACTAGGGTAGGAATAGGTCCAGTCAAGGATAGTAGTGGGAAGTTACGTGTGGAGGCGGAAGAGATTGGGGAGACACTGAATGAATACTTTTCTTCAATATTTAATCAGGAACAGGGCATTGTTGTCGATGTGAATACTGAGTCAGAAATAAGTAGAATGGATGGCTTTGAGGTATGTAGAGAAGAGGTGTTGGAAAACCTGGAAAAGGTGAAAATAGATAAGTCCCCTGGGCCTGATGGCATTTATCCTAGGATTATCTGGGAAGCAAGGGAGGAGATTGCAGAGCCATTGGCCTTTATTTCTAGGACCTATTTGTCTACAGGAGTAGTGCCAGAAGACTGGAGGATAGCCAATGTGGTTCCCTTGTTCAAAAAGGGGAGTAGGGATAACGCTAGTAACTATAGGCCGGTGAGTCTCACTTCGGTTGTGGGCAAAGACTTAGAGAGAATTGTAAGGGATAGGATTTATGCACATCTGGATAGGAATAATGTGATCAAGGATAGTCAGCATGGTTTTGTGAAGGGCAGGCCGTGCCTCACAAACCTTATTGAATTCTTTGAGAAGGTGACGAAGGAGGTCGATGAGGGGAAAGCAGTAGATGTGGTGTATATGGATTTTAGTAAGGCGTGTGATAAGACTCCCCATGGTAGGCTACTGCAGAAAATACGGAGATATGGCATTGAGGGTGAGTTGGAGGTTTGGATTAGGAATTGGCTGGATGGAAGAAGACAGAGGGTAGTAGTTGATAGCAAAGTTTCTTCATGGAGTGCCTTCACTAGTGGTGTTCCGCAAGGATCTGTTTTTGGACCATTGCTGTTTGTCATTTTTATAAATGACCTGGAAGAGGGGTTAGAAGGTTGGTGAGCAAGTTTGCGGATGATACGAAAGTCGGAGGAGTTGTAGACAGTGAGGAAGGATGTGGCAGGTTACAGCGGGATATAGAGAAGCTGCAGAGCTGGGCAGAAAGGTGGCAAATGGAATTCAATGTAGCTAAGTGTGAGGTGATTCACTTTGGGAAGAATAACAAAAAGATTGGGTACTGGGCTAATGGTCGGATACTTGGTAGTGTGGATGAGCAGACGGATCTTGGTGTCCATGTACACAGATCTCTGAAAGTTGCCACCCAGGTAAATAGTTCGGTGCGGAAGGCATATGGCGTATTGGCTTTTATTGGTAGAGGAATTGAGTTCCGGAGTCCTGAGGTCATGATGCAGTTGTATAAGAATCTGGTGCGGCCGCATCTGGAATATTGTGTGCAGTTTTGGTCGCCATACTATAGGAAGGATGTGGAGGCACTGGAACGGGTGCAGAGGAGGTTTACCAGGATGTTGCCTGGTATGGAAGGAAGATCGTATGAGGAAAGACTGAGGCACTTGGGGCTGTTTTCAATAGAGAAAAGAAGGTTTAGGGGTGACTTGATAGAGGTGTACAAGATGATTAGTGGGTTAGATAGGGTTGACAGTGTGAACCTTTTCTCACGTATGGAGTCGGGTATTACAAGGGGGCATAGCTTTAAATTAAGGGGGGGGGTAGATATAGGACTGATGTTAGGGGTAGGTTCTTCACTCAGCGAGTCGTAAGTTCATGGAATGCCCTGCCAGCAGCAGTGGTGGACTCTCCGTCTTTATGGGCATTTAAGCGGGCATTGGATAGGTATATGGAGGATAGTGGGTTAGTGTAGGTTAGGTGGGCTTGGATCGGCGCAACAACGAGGGCCAAAGGGCCTGTACTGCGCTGTATTCTTCTATGTTCTATGTTTATAGTCCAACAGGCTTACTTGGAAGCACACTAGCTTTCGGTGCTCCGCTTCTTCATCAGGTGATATTGGAGGCCTGAATCCTAACACAGAATTTATAGCAGAAATTTACAGTGTGATTTATACATTGAAAATTGTACATTGAAAATTGATTGTCTGTTAAGCCTTTCATCTGTTAAAATACCATGATGGTTTCATTTCTTTCATGTTTAAATCATAAAACACTTTTTTTAAAAGTTGCATTCCCGGGTTAGCTGTTAACAATGGTGATAGCTGAACAATATGTTGAAGGTGTTGCCTCCCTGTGTTCTCTGTCTATGACCTGATGTTTAGGTTGATTCCAATCTAAAAAGTGAGATAACAGAGTTTTGCATAAATGCATGCAGTTTTTGAGCTCAAAATTCGACATGAATGTATGTGTTTTTTCAGCAAACTACATGTAGTATATGTGTGCATGTGGGTCTTTGTCTATGTGTGTGTGTGTCTGTCTCGGGTGGGTGTTGTGAGTGTGTGAAAGTGTGTGTGTGCGTGTGTAATGAGTGCAGAGTGTCTTAAGTCTGTGAGGGGATGCATGTGTGTCTCTAAGGGTGTGTGTGGGTGTTTGTGTGCGCGTGTATGTGGGAGTGTGTGTCTGTAGGAATATCTCTGTGTGTGTGTGTGTGTGTGTAGTGCAATGGTAATCACCTGTAATGTGACATGAACCCAAGGTCCCGGTTGAGACCCTCCCTTTGGGTACCGAACTTAGCTATCAGACTCTGCTCCGCCACTTTCCTCTCTGCCTGTCCCGAAGTCCACCTTGGAGGATGGTTACCCGAAGGTCCGAGGCTAAATAGCCTGGACCACTAGAGTGTTCCCCAATTGGGAGGCAATCCTTCTGTCTGTTGATTGTTGTGCGACAATCAATTCTTCAAAGCATAATATCAGTTACATCACACTGCAAATTCTTGCTATAAATTCTGTGTTACGATCTAGCCCTCCACAATCACCTGATGAAGGAGTGTCGCTCCGTAAGCTAGTGTGCTTCATATTAAACCTGTTGAACTATAACCCGGTGTTGTGTGATTTTTAACTTTGTATACCCCAGTCCAACACCAGCTTCTCCAAATCACAATTTTAATAAAGCTGTTATGAAGTATTATGATACAGTACTCTAAATATGGTAGGGTTGGTGTAGTTTACCACTGAAGGGGTAATTTGTGCAGGACTGGCAACTTGAAATTTGATGCAGGAAACGCCAAACATAGACATTTCTGGCAGGGGACCACTAAGTGGAAGAATTGTTGCAGGGAAATTCTAAATGGAAGAGCCGGTGCACAGTAGAACTAAATTAGCGAAAAGGGGGCATAGTAACAGTGAATGGTAGTATTAGAGTAGGGCACATCTAAATGGGAAATACGAGCTAGGACATCACTGTATGGGAGAATGAATGTCAGACTGTCAGCAAGAGGAGAAATTGCTGGATGTCAGTAAATGGGATAATTTGCAGATGCCATTACATTAGAAAAATGTTATGAATTGCGAATTCATTACAGAATTGGTGCAGAACACGTCGATGTGGGAGAATAGTGGGAGCGAAACGGTGAAAAGAAGCAATGTTGCAAGCATAAATAAATTAGAGATTCGAGTCCGTCAACCACGAAATGAACAAAAGAAACCGTTAGCAGGGCAGCCATACGTGGAAAAAGTGCATCAGGAAACAACTCAATGGTACAAATGATGGAGGACGTCAGTAATAGGAGAATTGGTGCCAGTGTCACTAAATTAGAGAATTGGTGCAGGAAGTGGGAGAAATGGTGATGGATCATACTCAATGCCGCTGGAGTGCAGTTGCTGACTGAAAGAGGATTTCTGCAGGATTCAAAAATGGGACAATGGTGCACGGAAGTGAAGCTGTATTTGGGAAAATTGTTGTACGAACTACGAGAATGGAAAAACTGTGCAGTGGAAGGTTTATAACGAATTGGAGTATGTCATCATTAACTCAGCGAGTCACAGAACGGGACCCCTCGCTAGGAGAATTTCGTTTGATTATCAATGCATATGATAATTGTTTCGGGTAACATTGAATGGGAGGATAGGTGTGGGGTACTCACAACATAGAGTATGGGAACAGCGCATGTGTAATGGGAGAACACGGGCAGGGAATGAGTAGGTCAGAGGAATGTTATGAAGATCAGGCAAGTGGAGATTCGATTCTGGCAATATTAAATGAATAGAATGTGAGCATGGCACGATTATGTGGAAGATGTATATAAGGAAGCAACCAAATGGGAGACTTGAGACAAGACAATACTCAATGGGAGAGTTTGTGCAGTTCATCATTAAAGTCAGGATTTGTTCAGGTTTGCCAATTTGGAGATTTTATGCAGAACAAAAACAAAATTGGAGAACTCTGGCAGTGGACCATCACATGGGAGAATCATTGCAGAAAAATAGTTAATGGAAGAAATGGTGCAGAGTGGAACTAAATCAGAAAATTCGTGAAAGGCACCTTTAAACGCAAAAGTGTGCGTCGGGCACCCTTTAGTGGGATATATGGACGAGGGCAACAGGAAAATAGATTATTTGCATTGGGATATGAGGAAATGGAAGAATTATTATGGGCGGTTTGAGGAAATGGGAGACATAATATCTAAGGAAGTGGGATGACTAGTGTAGGGATATGCATAAATGGATGAATTGGTGGGCATCAGTAAATAGGGAGATTAGAAAATTGGTGGGACTGCCAATACGTGAGAGAAATAGAGCATAGCACATCAAAATGCAAAATCTGGACTGGGAATCAAAGTAAAATAGAAACCCTGCAAGCATCAGTAAAATAGACAATCGGGTCAGTGCACCACGAAATGAAAAATAAATGAGAAGGGCATGTGGAAGAGTTGTATCAGGGTACAACTAAATAGAATGAATTGATGCACGATATCAATAGTTAGTAAATTCAGGCAGGTGCATTTAAATGCTAGATCGAAGAACTGGGTCAGGACGATCCTTAATAGGAGATTTATACAGGATTGAAAATTGGGAGAATTGGTGCACAGCAGTGAAACATGAAATAGAATCATTTAGAACTGCCCCAAGGTTACAAATCGAACTTGTCAATGCTTAAAATTTAAGAATTTAACAGCGCACCAATCAACAGGAGAATCACTGCAAGGGATGACGAAATGGAAGAATTGTGCAAGGGTTTATTTCACTGAGAGAATTTGGAACAGGGCATCAGATAATGAGGGGATTAGTGTAGTGTAGCAGAAAATTGGAGATTTGGTGAAGTTTAGCAGTAAACTAGGTAGGAAAATACTGGATGGGAGAATTAGAAGAGGGCATTCGAAATGCGAGAATGGAGCGAGCGCACTCCGTCAGTTCTCAGACAATGCAACATCACTGTCTCCATGAAAAGTCAATCCCTCAGGACTGAATCTCAGACAATAAGACATTTCCCCAACTCTGACCCTCCTAGAAAGGGAGCCCTTCCCCGTACCAACACTCCGACAGTGTTCAAAGACCACAGCACTGGTCCCCCGAACCTTCAGTACAAAGACTCACAGGCTGAATATTACCGCTGTGTTCCTAATGCAGTCCCATAGTGCCACACTACTGCAGGGTGAGAACGGAGGTCTTACAAAATCTTATTAGAAGGACAGCAACGAATGTTAAGCACCCTCCTGCCAGATGGCCAGAACCAAAGAAGTGCCCCATTCCTGTTTATATGCTTGCCGCTAGAGAATTTAAGGAGATCCTCACGATGAGAGATCAGCGCTGTCGGTATTGCAGTTCGAGGATAAGGATTCTCCTGAAGAAGGACGGCAATTTCCGGCCTGAGGCAATGACTCAACACCAGAACCTCATTCTGAGGCACTGCCTCACCGTCAGAGAGTCAGTAAGGCAGTGCCTCACCGTGAAAGGGTCAGCCAGAGGCAGTGTCTCTTTGTCAGAGAGTCAGACTGAGACCGTGTCTCATCTTCACGGTGTAACCCTGAGGCAGTGCCACACCGTCAGAGGACACTTGACAATGTCAAAGAGGCAGTGTAGCACTAAACGGGAGAACTGGGGCAGTGTAGCATAAATTGGGAGAGCTCGGCCAGTGTCGCTCTAAATGGGAAAATAAGGGAAGTTCAAATCTGAGTGGGAGAATTGGGGCAGGGCAACACTGAATTGGAGGTTTAGCTTGTGCACCAGTAAATCTGAGAATTGGTACTGGGCGTCACTGAGTGGATTACCTCTTTACAGAAGTCAGTAAATGGTGGAATTAGTATTGCAGTACCCTGAACTGGAGAACTGGCACAGGGCATCATAAAATGAAAGAATGTGGACTTTATCTTCGAGAATTAGAGGAAATTAGAGAACACGGGCTGTACATTTGGACGTAGGACAAATGTTACAAAGGAGTAATGATGGAGATTCAATAAAGGGAACACTTGACAGTCCAGGTTTAATTTTAATCGATCTGTTCTGATTTATTATGACACACCGTGTTTGAGCAGTGCACCCCTCACTAGGAGAATTGGGTTGGGGCATTAGCGAATATGAGAACTGGTTTACGAAGAGACTGAATGGGAGAATTAGTGTGGGGTGCAAATAACATAGAGAACTACAACAGAGCATATGTGAACGAGAGAACTCCGGCAGAGAATCAGTATTTAGGAGAATGTTGGAAAGAGCAGGAAAGTGGATATTCGATACAGGGCACCACTATATGAAAATAATTTGGGTAGGATACCGTTATGTGGAAGATATATACCAGGAAACAACGAAATGGGAGAGCTGGTTCAAGACAATGTACAAGTTTGTTTCGTTCATGACGAGAAGGAGCATTTGTACAGGTTTGCAGATTTGAAGCAGAAAACACCAAAATTGGAGAGCAGCAATGAATTACAGAGTTATTGCAAAGAATAATGAAATGGTGGAAATGGATAAGTATTTATCTCAGTAATAAAAGTGCATCAGATAATGTGGTAATTGGTGCAGTATAGCAGTAACTGGGAGAAATTGTACAGTGTATCATTAAATGGATGAGAGAATTAGAGGAGCGCACCCCTAAGTGGGAGAATGAGGCTAGGGCACTCTCCCCCTTCTCAGATAATCCCACAGCACTGACCGTGTGACAACCTGCTGGCTCAGGAGTGAATCTCAGACAATAAGACACTTCCTCACTTCTGACCCTGCAATACGGAAGCACTCTTCCGTACCAACCCTCCGAAATTTTCTGAATACCTTAGTACTGCTCCCCGTGAGTACATTCCAAATGGACACCGGCTGAATATTCATCCTTCGTTACAATGCATTCCCCCAGTGCCTCATTGCAATGAGGCCAGAACCGAGGGCTGCCACACGACTGGAGGTTAAGGACAGACGTAGTACAGAAGCTCTGTCCGAAGACCAGAACCGACTGACTAACACCCTCCTGGCAGATGGCCAGAACCGAGGAAGTTTCCCATGCCTGGAGATCTTGTCTGGCATTACATAATTAAAGTCGGCCCTCACGATGAGAGAATCAGCACTGTGTGTATTGCAGCTCGATGATTAGCGCACTCCTGACCGAGCACTGCAATTTTAGTCCTGAAGCAATGACCCACTGTCAGATGGTCAGCCTGAGGTTGTGAGCTGTAAAGGGTCAGCCTGAGGCAGTGACTTACCATCAGAGGGTAAGCCAGAGGTAGTGCCTCACCGTCAGAGATTCAGCCTGAGGCAGTACTGCACCATCAAAAGACATATGTCAATGTCAAATCGGCAGTGGTTCATCAAACGCGAATATTGGACCATGCAGAACTCAATGGGAGAATTTGGGCAGTAGAGGTTGAAAGGGTGGAATTGGAAAGTGTTTCACAAATTGGGAGAGTTGGCGCAGTGTAGCATTAAACGGGAGACTGAGGGCAGAGTAGAACTAAATGGGACAATCGGGGCTGTGTAGCAATAATTGGGATATTTGAGGCAGTGTGGCACTAAATGGCAGTTTTTCGGCAGTGTAGCAGTAAACGGGAGATTTGTGCCGGTGTACATCTTAAAGGGAGATTTGGAGATGCGTCACACTAAATTGGAGATACGGGATAGTGTTGCACTAAATGCGAGATTTGGGGAAGTATAGATCTGAAAGGGAGAGCTGGGACGGTGACGCTCTAAATGGGAGAATTGGGACAGTGCAGTACTAATCGGGGAACTGTAGCAGTGTAGAACAATGGTAGAATTAGGGCAATGCAGTACTAAATGGGAGAGTTGGAGGCGTGTAGTACTAAATGGGAGAATTGGTACAATGTAGTACAAAGAAATCTTCATACAAGTGCAGATTCATAGCACATTAGAAATGGAGTTGCTGGTACCTAGAACAGTAAGAAGGTGATCATTATGCTTGCCTGCATTGTTCAGTCCATTGTGCTTCGAAGTTCGGTGGTCATTACGGCTGTACAATACATGGATGCTGCCAGATTTCGAATACTGCGTGCATTTCTGCTGACCCTGCAATCTATCAGATGTTGTGAATATTGAAATTTCTCATGTAAGCTTTCCAAGGATGGCGCACCGACTGGAGGATGTGAGCTGGAGGTAGGGGCTGAATAGATTCAGGCAATTTCCCCGAAAGATGTGATGCTGAGAGGTGATCTTGTGGAAGTTTTTGAAGTCATGTGGGATTGGCAGGATAATTAGAGAAGGTCTTTTCTTAGACTTGGGGGAGTCCAAGACTTCAGGGCATATGTGTACGTTGATATGGGAAAGATTTAAAAGGGACATAAGGAACGTTTTCACACAGATGGAGATGCCTGCATGGAATAAGCTGTCAGAGAAAATGTTCACGAGAGCTGATGCATCTAGATTGCCTATCGCCCCTCCCCACCGTTTATATTTTACAGCTCTTCTGTGATATAAAGGAATGATGATGGATGCAATGTCATTCAGCAGCTTGTCTGTCATTTCCTCAGTTTCATTTCCAACACGGCTGAGATTTCAGAGCACACATTAGTATCAGTGAATATATGAGGCCACGAGTCCAGAAGTTCATCTGAATGTACAAATCCATTCATTCAGGTTGTTGACTGAATGAGCCGGACATTCTCACAGTGCTTAGACAGTTGGATATGTGAACTGCTCCAAAACATGTTTGAGGATTTTTGATTCTTATTCCGGGATAGAAATGGCATACGGCACCCTAATGAGTCCTGTCAGAGGCTACTTTGCGATATATTTATCAGAGAGCGAGAGAAGCAATTCGATGTTCACTGTGATACCAGTAAATGAGGGATCTCCTTGACACTGAATAGGTTCGCATTCACACAGAATGCAAATGCGGTTATACTTTTACAGAAAAGATAGGTGCACGGTAACTGCACTCTCAAACAGGATGGTCATCAGTGCTGTACACATTGGCGGATGTTGAGGATCAGGGAGGAGAGAAACTTCGAGCACTTAATCGAAATTCTATTCCTTTCACCACTACAGCAAATACAGGCGAGCAAGTTCAAAGTAAATCAGTGTTGTCCAGAGTTATTGACATTAACGAAAAACAAAGAAAATCACTTGAACTTGCTGAGAAAATATTTACAAGGATATTGATATGTTTGCAGGAGTTGGACTGTATGCTGAGGCTGAATACGCTGCAAGACGTTTCCCTGGAATTTCGGGGCAGAAGAAATTTCGTAACTGCTCTCTGGAATAGGATGGCCATCGATGAGGCAGTGATCAGCACTTCTTCAGAACCAGATAGGGCGGAAATTATTTTATACACACACACACACACACACACACACATATATAATATATATATATATATATATATATATATATATATATATATATATATATATATATATACTCAGAGCAATTAATTGGAACTGTATTCCGTGAAGCTGAACATGATAATTACGAGTTCATACAAACACGGTGGGGCCACAGCCTCGATCGAGTTGTCCCCCAGCAGGGATGGCTTTGCTAAGGAGGGATCGGAATGTCAATGTGGGACTGAAATGGAGCTCGATCAAACATAGAAATGGTGTAACAGTTGTACATATTGTGGATGGAGCCGGATTCAGATCGTCGTTGTGAAAGAGATGGATCACGTGTTACAGTGAGAATACTAGAGAATGGGTTTGAGAACCACATGGTCGATTGGCAGAGCAAGGTACAGGGGCTGAAAGACCTAACCATGCGACGTTATCCTACTGTCTGTGGCCTCTGTTATTTCGAGAGATAGAAACAGAGTTGGTTGTTTGACTCAATGACCTCCAGTCACAACTTGGCAGTTTGACAGATGGCACAAGTCTGAAACGAATCTAGACACTGGGATAGTGGCTGGAGAGGAAATAATAAAAGAAAAAGCTGAGGATGAATGTGGGGGAGAGGACAGATTCAAATAAAAAAGTGGTGTTCAGAAAGGCATGTGGAGATGGACCTGGTAAAACAATAGCGTCACTGGCACTGCAAAATTAACTCTGCTCTCATTCCCATACGCTGCAGACCTTCCGAAAGTTTTCAGGAATTTGTCTTTACGCTACAGAAGCAGAATATGTGATCCTGGATCAGTCTCGCCTCTAGAACTGTTTGTCTTCCCGTTAGCCCAGATCACTTCTGTGCAGAACTGTGCCGAACCCCCAAACCCACTACCGATTTCAAACTTTCGTTGTGTAAACACACATCGGCACACAAGAAAATAATTTTCCGAGTGAATTGAGAAATGTTCAGGCAGAATTCCCTTCGGTTTCCATCAGAACCTTCTGAATCATTTAGTTCTTGTTCAAATTCATTTGACATGGATCCTTCACTGACCCTAAAGAAATTTCATTTTCATTTCGTTCCTCTGAGCAGTTTGATTGTTGCATGGTTGGATTGGAACCTTACGCGTTGAAAGGGACCTCATTCATGTATATTTGGCTGCAGCGACAATTCTTGTCTCGGGCATTCCCAGTAAAGTTGAATCATTTTACACTAAGAAATGGACGTGTGTACAAATGCAGTACGGAAGAGAAACGTTGCGGTAGCAATGGGATTCAAACCCACAAAACCTGGATAAAGACTGAAACTTTATTCCAGTTCAAAGTTTGGGAGAAGATCTGTAGCTCTGGTGGACTGCACAAAACACTACATAGGATAAACAGGAAGACAGCTCACGTTCCACATCCATGAACACCAACTAGCCACGAAACGATATGACCAGATATCCTTAGTACCCACACACTCAGATGACAAGCAACATGAGTTCGACTGGGACAACACTACTATTATAGGACAAGCCAAACAGAGAACAGTCAGGTTATTCCTAGAGGCATGGCACTCATCCACAGATTCAATCAATAAGCACGTTGATCTGGACCCAATATACCAGCCACTGCAGCGGACAACTGGAACGGACAACCGGATGCGGCAGATACAAATCACTATAAATGTCGGAGGAAAATTACAGAACCGCTTCACAGGAGGCTCCCAAGCACTGAGGATGACACCGAGACAGGGGACGAAACGTCTGCAACACAAATTCCCAGCTCGGCGAACAGAACCACAACAACTTGATTCTAGTCCACTCGGCCACCCTGCTAAACAAATCTAGTGCTCTACATTTTCCATGACTATTTAAGAGGGTGCTGAAAGGTATGTTGGTTTTGGACTGTAGCGTGAAACTGAACAAGCTGGGTGAATTTCACTGGAACTTCAGCGCTGAGGAATGCCAAGGTGTATGTTTTTCGCAAGGCAGACGAATTCAAGGTTTAAAGTGAGCGTGGTAAGATTTAAGTGAGATCTGAGGTACAATGTATTCACACAGCCAGTTTGCGTGTGTGGAATGAACTGCCAGATGTAATGGCGGAATCTGACCCTCTCACAACATTTCAAATGCATCTGGAACGGTATATAAGAGACAGATGTTGGCAAATGAGGCTAGATTGAAATCGGATATCAGTTCAGCAGGCAGGAGTTGGATCAGAGGTCAGTTTCAGTGCTCGGCCTCTCTGAGACGATCCAGTGATTCACACCCGTGAAATAGACCATTTCCAATGATCATGGCACTGATTACTTGGTCAGCGCGTTTGGCTAGTTTTCTGGCAGGACATGTTTTGAAACCACCCACGAATGAAGTATGACCCAACTTTCTATGCAACTGACATTTCTCCTTGATCCATTCCCGAGTTCTCCGTGAAAACATTTGGCTGCAGAACAATGCCTCCCAAATGATGTTAGCACCTCAATTCTGCAGCAATTCAAAAACGGACAGCTTTTAACATGGTGCAGAAGCAAATCTTAAAAGGAGAACCAATTTCCATGCACACTGAAGCATGAAGGCTGCTTGTGTGGCACTGCCAGTCGTCTGGGTCACGAACTGCTTCCACAAAAGGCAGCGAGGCAATTCCAAATGGTGCTTCCAAATATAGTGGAAACTTAGTGCATCTCCACTTCCTGAATAGTGCTCAAGTGACTTAAAATAGAATCGGACAACAATGTAAGGGAAGAAAGTGAAGATTATCAATGAGAGTCTCCATTAGATTGCGTCAACAGTGCTCTCGATCTTCCACCGGATCGTGAGGGCCAATGACCAGCCTCCTTCAGCAAATAGCGAAATGTGAAAAAATGTGATTGAGGATTTCTGGTTTTGGTTCATACAGGTTAAGAAACGGCAGGAAGCGTCAAAATGACTCATTTCAGACCCTACTTTGGGAAACATTTGACAGAGACCGTGCATCAGAACCCAGTTCGTTGTGACACCAGCAAATGAGAGCTCTCCTTGACACTGAACCAGGCCGCCTTCAAGTGGTAAGCAATTATGATATGACTGTTGCAGAAATGATCAGTGCCCGGTAATGGCGCCCTTACACAGCACAGCCACCAAAGGTGTACAATCGATGCATAAACCGGAACTAGAAGGAGAGAACTTTAGTTTAGAGTGCGCTGCCTGAAAAGCACAGCAGTTCGAGCAGCATCCAAGCGGCGGGAGAATCATTGATTCTGGCATAAACCCTCCATCATCTCCCATCCTCAATTTCTCCGTGGAGAATGAATAACAACAAACTTTCACACAGCAAATAATCTGAATTATGCTCCTTTTCAGCACGGCAACAGATATGGTGGAAAAAAATCAGTTGCAGATTTCCTGATGAGAACAAAAAACACCAATGATGTCACATGGACTGAGTTTAGAAACAGGAGAGGAGAGGTCACACGGCTTGGATTTTTTATATGCCTCCACAGTATTCCGGAGAGGTGGAAGAAAGGATTGGCAAAATAATTCTGGGTAGGACTCAAAGGAAAAAGGTGGTCATTATGGGAGATTTTAACTTGCCCAAAATTGAGTGGAAATGTTGTTGCTTTAGTACGTCGGACGGAACAGTTTTTATTCAATGTATACCGGTGGTATTCCTGACACAGTATGTCGAAATTCCGACAAGTCGCATGGCCACACTGGACCTAGTGCTTGGAAATGAACCAGACCATGTGTTTGATTGAGTTGCTGGTCAGCATTTTGGAGAGAGTGACCATAATGCAGGAACGTTTAGATGAGCGATGGAAAGGGTACATGCCACAGGTCAAGATTAATCGACGGGGTAAGGGCAATTATAATGTGATAAATCAAGAATTGTGATGCATAGAACAGGATTGCAAAATGCAGGGGATGCAGACAGTGGAAATGCGGAGATGGTTTAAGGAACAGATATTGCGTGTCCTTGACAAGAATATCGTTGTCAGACAGAAAGGAAGTGATAATATATGGGAACTATGGTTTACTAGAGAAATTGCATCTCGGCTGCTCGTTGTTGTAAAACAGAAGAAAGAGGCTTATGTGTTGTTAAGGCAACATTATTCAGATGAGGCGATGACCAGTTACAGATCAGCGAGGAAGGAGTTACATATATAGTTAAGTAGAGTATTCTTTAGCAAGTAGAATAAAGGAGAACCCTAAAGCTTTCAATAGATATCAGAGTGAAAATACGATGACGAGGTTAGTAAAGATAAAAGTGGCAAATTGTATGTGGTCACTATGGAGATTGGAGAAGTGCTGAACAATCAGCTCTCATCGGTTTTCACTCAGGAAAAAGAGACTATTGTATAGGAGAAGAATGAGGTTTGAGATATTAGACTAGAATGGATAAAGGTGAGTTATGAACTGGTGTTATCAGACTTGAAGGTGTGAAAGTATACAAGTCCCCTAGACCAGTTGTTTCTTTTTTAGCGGATTCTCTGTGAAGGTCGGGCAGAGATAGCAGAGCTTTCCGCATTGATATTTGAGTCGTCATTGTCTACAGTATTAGTACCAGAGGACTGGAGGTTTGCAAATGCTGTGCCATTATTCAGGAAAGGCAGTAGGGGTGATCCAGGTAATTATAGACCAGTTAGCCCTACATCTATTCGATGAAAGGTTTTGAAAATGATTATAAGACATAAGATTTATACTCATCTGGCAAGCAACAATTTAATTTTGATAGTAAACATGGTTTTGTCGATGGTAGGCCTTGTCTCACAAACCTCATTGAGTTTTTTGAGAAGGGAAGCAAGCATGTAGATGATGGTAGGGCTGTTGATGTAGATTACATGGACTTCTGTAAAGACTTTAGTAAGATTCCACATGGAAGGATATTGGCTAAAATGCAGAGGCATGGGATTGAGGGCGAAATAGCAGTTTGGATTTGCAAGGAGACAGTTCATTTCTCCCAATCACAAATAACATTATTTAAACCTTCCAATTCACAGCTGTTATTCCTTCAGGTCACTGCAATCTATTTTCGCGCATTTTCCAGGATTTCAAATTTTATATCACTATGTTAATATTTTTACCTTATCTATTACGCGGCCGATGTGATTCGCAGACGCTCAATTGGGCAATAGCTTCACTTAACCCAGTCTTGTCTGTTATAGACTATAGGGAATCCCATCTCTCCGACGAGATACAACCTGCACTATCAACATTTTGTTTGTTCGGCCTGCTCTCAACTTTTAACAGTTCTCTATTTCGAGACAGGAGTTTTGTTTAAAAAACGCTCCAAGAACAGGATTAAACCTCCGCAGCCGTTACCAAATTAAACAGAAAAAATATGACTCTTTCGCACCATCAGAACTGCTCCTGAGCAAGGCGTTTCTGTAACTTGTGCCACAAGGCTGGGCTGGAAGCCACTGCTTGAAGCTGCAACTGACGTATTCTACAGGTATTGTAGAGTGGGACTGCATCCTGCAGCGTGTCCCTGTCTCCCTGTGTGTGGATTCGGGGTGAAACATGGATAGGTCCTCGTAGGTGGAGTGTCGTTACATGGTCGGTCTCATTGCATGATCTGAAATATGACAGGCTGTGTCTGGGCTAGGACTACCAATATTTCAGAAAAACTCGCCGACCAAATGAGACACAAGCGCGAGAATCAGCATTGAACATGTAAATAGATATAAAGCAGGTTTGGTTGATGAGGTGGTTGCATGTGCTGGAAAATCTCTTTTGGAAGTGAAGTGTGTGTACTTCAACGCGAGGAGCATCGAAATAACGTGGGTGAAATGGCAGCGTGGGTTGCTACTTGGGACTTCGATGTTGTAGCCACGGAGACATGGATAGAGAAGGGGCAGGAATGGCTGCTACAGGTTCCGGAATTCAGCTGTTTCATTAAGAAGAGAAAAGATGGTCAAATAGGTGGAGCTGTGGCATGGCTGATCAGGGACAATATTACAGTTGTAGGAAGGATGCTTGGGGACTCCATACTGAGTTAGTATGGGCTGAGGTTACAAACAGGAAAGGAGGGGTCACCATGCTGGGAATATTCTATAGGCCTCCGAATAATCCCAGAGGAAAGGATAGCAAACAAGACTCTCAATAGGAGTGAGACAGGCAGGGTAGTTGTCATGGGGGACCTCACCTATCCAAATATTTACTGGGATCATTACAGTACGAGTAATATAGATGGATCAGCTTTTGTCCAGTGCGTCCAGGACGGATCACTGACACAGTATATAGAGAGGCCTACAAAGGGCGAAGGCACTTTAGATTTAGTACTGGGTAACGAGCATGGCCAGGTGTTAGATTTGGAAGTAGGTGAGCACTTTGGAGACAGCGATCACAATTCTGTCGGGGTTACTTTATTGATGGAAAGGGGTAGGTCTACTCCACCGAGCAAGGGTTACAGCTGGGGGACGGGAAATTACCATAAATTTAGGAAAGTTATAGGAAGCGTAGAATGGTGAAGGAAACTGCAGGGGATGCGCACATTAAAAATGTAGAACTTATTAAAGGAAAAGCTCCTTTGTGTCCTAGATAAGTATATACCTGTTCGGCAAGGAAGAAGATATAGAACACGTGAGCCGTGGTTTACTAAGGAAGTGGAATCCCTGGTCAAGAAGAAGAAGGCTTGTATTAGGACAACATGTAAAAACTCAGTTAGGGCGCTTGAGGGTTACAAGGAAGTGAGAAAAGACCTAAAGAGAGAGCCAGAAGAGCCAGAAGGAGACATGAGAAGTTGTGGGCGGATAGGATCAGGGTTAACGCTAACGCTTTCCATAGATATGTCAGGAACAACAGAATGACGAGAGTTAAATTAGGGCTAATCAAAGATAATAGTGGGAAGTTGTGTGCATAGTCAGAGGGGATAGCGGCATCACTAAGTAAATATTTTTCGATAGTGTTCACGATAGACAATGGAAATGTTGGCGAGGAAGATACAGAGATACTTGCATCTAGACTAGAAGACATTGGGGTTCACAAGGAAGAGGTATTAGAAATACTGCAGAGTGTGAAAATAGACAAGTCGCCTGGGCCGAATGGGTTCTATCCTAGGGTCCTCTGGGAAGCAAGGGAAGAGATCTTCAAATCATTACTGTTGACAGGAATAGTGCCTGAGAACTGGAGGATAGCAAATGTGGTTCCCTAGTTCAAAAAAGCTAGTAGAGACAACCCTGGTAATTACAGACCAGTGACCAAAATGATAGATGTGAGTAAACCGGTTGATGTGTTGTATATGGATTTCAGCAAGGCGTTCGATAAGTTTCCCCACAGTCGGCTATTATACAAAATGAGGAGGAATGGGATTGTGGATCTGTAATTGCCTTGCTGAAAGAAAACAGAATGTTGTAGTTGATGGGGCATGTTCATCTTGGTCTCCAGATAATAGCGGCGTTCCACAAGGATCGATGTTTTGTCCACTGCTGTTCGTCATTTTTCAAAAATGACCTGGATGAGGGCCGAGAAATGTGGGTTAGTAAATTTGCGGACGACACTAAGGTCGGTGGAGTTCTGGATAGTGACGAAGGATGTACTAGGTTGCAGAGGCATAGATAGGATGCAGAGCTGTGCTGAGATGTGGCAAATGAAGTTTAATGTGTACAAGTGTGAAGTGATACACTTTGGCTGGAGTAATCGGAATGCAAAGTACTGGGCGCCTGGTTAGATTATTGGGAGTGCAGATCAATAGAGAGATTTCGGTGTCCATGTACACAGATCCCTGAAAGTTGCCACCAGATTGACAGGCTTGTTAAGAAGGCAGAGAGTGTTTTGACCTTTATAAATAGAGTGATTGAGTTCCGGAGTGATTGAGTTCCGCAGCTGTACAATGCTCTGGTACACTTGGAGTATTGTATACAGTTCTGGTCACCGCATTATAGGAAAGATTTGGAAGTTTTAGGAAGGGTGCAGAGAAGATTTACTAGGATGTTGCCTGGGATGGAAGGAATGTCCTATGAGAAAAGGTTGAGGGTCTTGAGGCTGTTCTTGATAGAGAGAAGAAGGTTGAGAGGTGACTTAATAGAGACATACACGATAATCAGAGGGTTAGATAGGATGGATAGGGAGAATCTTTTTCTAAGGATGGGAATGGCCAACACGAGGTGACAAAACATTAAAGTGAGGGGAGATAGGTAGAAGACAGATATCAGAGATAGTTTCTTTACTCAGCGTTTAGTATGGACAAGGAAGGCTTTGCCTGCAATGGTAGTAGATACGCCAATGTCAATTGCATTTAAGTCGTCATTGGACAGACGTATGGACGTACATGGAATAGTGTAGGTAGGATGGGTTTCAGGTTAGCTTGGCAGGGCGGCGCAACATCGAGGGCCGACTGACCTGTACAGCGCTGTAATGTTCTATGATCCTTTGGGACGGTAGAAGGAGGTCAGGCGTTGGTGTTATGGTGAAGGATTTTCACCTCTTGCGCTGGCAAGGGAAGACCAGCTTTCAGCTTTCTATTCTCCAAGGAGAACTGGCCCAACTTCCCAATCTACTTTCACAGCCGACAGTGTACGTACTCTGCTCCATTTGCATTACCCTGTTCAGCGCTGTTTAAAATCACTTATTTTCCGCACTCCCTGAAGTTTCCGAGCAGAATAAAGCAATAATGGCTCTGGTGATTTGATTTGGAGTCGGATTGACGAAGTGATCCGGCCGAAATACGCTTTCACTTTTAAAACGTGCTTCGCTTTGTGGTGTTTGCTACAACATTAGCTCTTCTCATCCTGACTTCAGGCCGTCCGACATAATTTATAGGAACTAGTTTTTGATAAAATCCATTGATCATTTTTGCGTAAAGGAGAAAGGACAGATGGGTCCATTCTGAATTTGAACCACATATCTAAATCACTGAAAGCCCAAAAGGACAACGAAATGATATTCAAGAAGCAGTGCGATACAGACTGGCCGTGTTACACACTGTGCCAGCGGCTGACTACGTCCCTTGTTGAAATTCATTCCTCATCGCTCCTGAAATTTAGAGCAGCAAAGTGTTTCCATAGTATCTGCTTCCCATTCTGTCTAACTGTTCACTGATGTTGCTGTTTGTTCCCCATTAAGGAACCAGACTGTCTCCACGGGCGGACAATAAAACCATTTTGTTTCTACTTGCAAGCTGTGCTGGGAGAGGGCACAGCCCGTTCACTTTTCTGGTCAGTGTCAATAACGGTGGGTGGAATTTTCCGAATCTCTTGTTATCTGAAAAATAGAAAGGTGTAGAACTGTCGGGAAAGGGAAAATGGACACTTCAGGTTCTTCCTCCAGGTAAATGAATGAGATATCTTGCTTCTAGCTTGTTTGGTGTTCAGAGTTCGGCTTCATATATAAATCCTGCAGAAAGTCTCATGCAACACGGGCGTCTGTTGCTTTCCTGCGATCGGGCAAGGAGTTAACATCTGAGCCCAAATTTTCCCAAATGTAGCGAACTGAAGGGAAACGCCCCCTGAGTGACAGTCATCAGCAGAGTCCAACGTGCAGTGAGTGTTAAAGATGAGCTATTGTTTCTCTATCTGCCGCGAGACAGAGAGAGGGATGGCATAATCACGTGGTGTCATTCCCACGCAGACTGAAGCCATAAGGCCATCCAGTCAACGACGACTCATATATAGCTTTCTGAGTTGGTTCCCAAACGGTGCTACATGTCCAAACACTGAGAAAATGTATCTGCGTGGCAATGCTGTATTTCAACATCGTTCCAATGATCGTGCCATTCATGTCGGAGCCAGTCATGAATAATGCTCCTGATTACGCGTCGGGATAGTGAAGCTTCGACTCCTAACTTGCTCGGAAACAATGTCGGCTGTTTTTGCACTTACAAACCAATCGACTTATTTCTTCTGAAGTCGAACTGACGTTGAAGTTTCTGACCTGCAGGATCCTTCATACAGTGTCCACGATAACATCAGAAATAATGTCCTGACATTATCACAGGAGGGGATCTCAAATTTACCTACACGCGCCTAATGGGCACCTTTTCATCTCCGTTACTCACTCACCCAATCACTGCGATTCATGGGAATGCAAGGAATCAACATGAACAGACAAGTCGCAGCTTCGAGAATCTTTCGAAATTCTTTCTGAAGTGGAATCAAAGAAGAAGGATGGTTGGACTGTTCGACTGAACAGGGATGATCGAGGAACCAGCCGCTTCTTTAACAGGATACAATATTGTCTTTTTTTTCTTTTTGTGCAGAAATCGATACGAGGCATTGAAAGTACACCAGTCACAAATGCTCAATTTTCAACCGTGGGTTACTACTTTTTTAAGGAAAATAACATCGTTTATTTCCTGACCGGGAATTGAACCCAGGCTACAGCAGCGAAAGCGCTGTAGACTAACCACTAGGGAAGCCGACATCAAGCTGCTGTGCCTGTTGCCTGAAAGCTCTTAAAACACCTTCTAAGCGTTGAGTTTACGTTAGATTAGATGACCAAAAGTGTGGAAACAGGACATTCGGCCCAACAAGTCCACACCGACCTGCCGAAACGCAACCCACCCATAACCCTACATTTACCCCTTAACTAACACTATGGGCAATTTTAGATGGCCAAATCACCTGACCCGCACATCTTTGTACTGTGGGACGAAACCGGAGCACCCTGAGGAAACCGACGCAAACACGGGGAGAATGTGCAAATTCCACATTGTCAGTCGCCTGAGGCTGGAATTGAACCCAGGTCTCTGGCACTGTGAGGCAGCAGAGCTAACCACTGTGCTACTATGCCGCCCACAAATGGTATTTTTCCTCATACCATTTTTCATTCTTTGGCCTTGTCATCACAAAATCACTCCTGAATGCCTCTGAAGGTTATGTGGGCTTCTGCTACACCCACTCTGACAGGCAGTGGGCTCCAGCTTCAAATACCAGCTCGCTGATTAGGTTTTATTGCGTAAATCTTCAACTCTATCTGTCTTTAAACTTAAATCTGTGCTCCGCGGTGATCAATCAAGATCTTTTAGTCGACCCGATCCATAGCCTTCATTATTTTGTATTTTAATAACGTCTTTTCAAAGTCTCCTCTACTGTAAGAAACATGAAACCAGTCTGTCCAATATTTCTCCACAAATGAAACTCTTCAACAAGCCAATATCCTGTTAAATCTCTTTGGCACAGTTTCCAGTGCTATGATATCCCTGCTGTAAACTGATTTGCAGAACTGCACACAATACTCTGGCTCGACCAGAATGAACAAATGAAATAAATGACGCAGAAAGCCACACAAACTGTCCTTTTCCAATAAATTCCCATTTGTTAAATACTGCACTCTGTTCTTTTCCTGAGCATGATACTCCAATAATGTCTGGTCTATGTCAGTAAACCTGCTATATGATGTTTAATCTCACAGCCAAGCATCCTAATCGATGGGCTGTTTGGAATTTCCCGACGATGGGATTTGGGCGCATGCACCCAGCAACAGTGAATGCAACAGCGCAGACTGAAAGCTGTTAATGTGTGTTTTAGATTGTACAATGTCTCAGTGAATTTGGAGGAATGATACAAATGTTGTTTACTGATCGTGGAAGGGAGAGAAATCTCCGTGAAAGGTTTCATCTGAATCCTATTCCATGAAACGCTGTGATGTGTGAAAACGCGTACTTAAAGGCAAAAAATCATCACTTCGAAGAGTATTTACATGTTAAATATGACTGATTCATACCCGCATTTGCTACGCACATATTACTTGGCATAAAATGGAAATTTGCCCATTGCTGTGACTCAGATTGGAACAGAGGTAAAAAAAAAACGACTGCAGATGCTGGAAACCAGATTCTGGGTCAGTGGTGCTCGAAGAGCACAGCAATTCAGGCAGCATCCGAGGACAGGCAAAATAAACGTTTCAGGCAAAATCCCTTCGTCAGGAATAAAGGCAGAGAGCCTGAAGCGTGCAGAGATAAGCTAGAGGAGGGTGGGGGTAGGGATAGAGTAGCATAGAGTACAATAGGTCAGTGGGGGAGGAGATGAAGGTGATAGGTCAGGGAGGAGAGGGTGGAGTGGATAGATGGAAAAGGAGCTGGGCAGGTCGGACAAGTCCGGAGAAACTAGGATGAGGTGGGGGAAGGGGAAATGAGGAAACTGTTTAAATCCACATTGATGCCCTGGGGTTGAAGTGTTCCGAGGCGGAAGATGTGGCGTTCTTCTTGCATGCGTCTGGTGGTGAGGGAGCGGCGGTGGACGAGGCCCAGCACCCCCATATCCTCGGCAGAGTGGGAGGGGGAGTTGAAATGTTGGGCCACGGGGCGATTTTATTGATTGGTGCGTGTGTCCCGGAGATATTCCCTAAAGCGCTCTGCTCGGAGGCGCCCAGTCTCCCCAATGTAGAGGAGACCTCATCGTGAGCTACGGACACAATAAATCATATTAGTTGATGTGCAGGTAAAGCTTTGAAGCATTTGGAAGGCTCCTTTAGCGACTTGGATGGAGGTGAGGGAGGAGGTGTGGGCACAGGTTCCTGCGGTGGCAGGGGAAAGTGCCAGGATGGGAGGGTGGGTCGTAGGGGGGCGTGGACCTGACCAGGTTTTCATGGAGGGAACGGTCTTTGCGGAAGGCGGAGAGGGGTGGGGAGGGAAATATATCCCTGGTGGTGGGGTCTGTTTGGAGATGGCGGAAATGTCGGCGGATGATTTGGTTTATGCGAAGGTTGGTAGGGTGGAATGTGAGCACCGGGGCGTTCTGTCCTTGTTGCGGTTGGAGGGGTTGGATCTGAGGGCGGAGGTGCGGGATGTGGACGAGATGCGTTTGAGGGCATCTTTAACCACGTGGGAACGGAAATTGCGGTCTCTAAAGAAGGAGGCCATCTGGTATGTTCTATGGTGGAACTGCTCCTCCTGGGAGCAGATACGGCGGAGGCGGAGGAACTGGGAATATGGGATGGCATTTTTGCAAGAGGTAGGGTGGGATGAGGTGTAATCCAGGTAGCTGTGGGAGTCGGCGTGTTTGTAGAAAATGTCAGTGTCAAGTCGGTCGTCACTGATGGAGATGGAGAGGTCCAGCAAGGGGAGGGAGGTGTCAGAGATGGTCGATGTAAATTTAAGGTCAGGGTGGAATGTGTTGGTGAAGTTGATTAATTGCTCAACCTCCTCACGGGAGCAAGAGGTGGCGCCAATGCAGTCATCAATGTAGCGGAGGAAGAGGTGGGGAGATGTGCCGGTGTAATTACGGAAGATCAACTGCTCTACGTAACCAACAAAGAGACAGGCATAGCTGGGGCACATACATGTGCCCATGGCTAACCCTTTGGTCTGGAGGATGTGGGAGGATTCAAAGCAGAAATTGTTAAGGGTGAGGACCAGTTTGGCGAAACGAATGAGAGTGTCGGTGGAGGGGTACTGTTGGGAACGTCTGGAGAGGAAACAAACGGAGTGATTGGAGGCCCTGGTCATGGCGTATGGAGGTGTCGAGGGATTTGATATCCATGGTGAAGATGATGCGTTGGGGGCCGGGGAAACGGAAGTCTTGGAGGAGGTGGAGAGCGTGGGTGGTGTCTCGAAATTATGTGGGGAGTTCCTGGACTAGGGGGGATAGGACAGTGTCGAGGTAGGTAGAGATGGGTTCAGTGGGGCAGGAGCATGCTGAGACAATGGGTCAGCCAGGGTGGTCAGGCTTGTGGATCTTGGGAAGGAGGTAGAACTGGGCGGTGCGGGGTTTCTGGACTATAAGGCTGGAGGCTGTGGTTGGGAGATGTCCTGAGGTGATGAGGTTCTGTATGGTATTGGAGATGATGGTTTGGTGATGGGGGGATCATGGTCAAGGGGGCGGTAGGAAGAGGTGTCCTCGAGTTGGCGTTTGGCTTCAGCGATGTAGAGGTCAGTGCGCCAGACTACCACTGCGCCCCCTTTGACGGCTGGCTTGATGGTGAGGTCAGGATTGGAGCAGAGGGATTGGAGGGCTGCGCATTGTGAGGGTGAGATTTTGGAGTGGGGGAGGGGGTTCGACAGGTTGAGGCGGTTAATGTCCCGGCGATAGTTGGAAATGAAGAGGTCGAGGGCGGGTAATCGGCCAGCGCGGGGTGTCCAGGTGGATGCAGTGTGTTGGAGGTGGGCGAAGGGGTCTTCGGAAGGTGGGCGGGAATCCTGATTGTGAAAGTAAGCTCGGAGGCGGAGGCGACGGAAGAAGTGTTCAATGTCACGGCGTGTATTAAATTCATTGATGCGTGGACGGAGGGGGATGAAGGTGAGTCCTTTGCTGAGGACTGATCGTTCGTCCTCAGTGAGGGGGAGGTCTGGAGGAATGGTGGAAACTCGGCAGGGCTGGGAGCTGTGATCTGGTGTGGGTGGGGAGCTGGGAATGGGGTCGGAGCCAGTACCTGGAGTGGGTGTGCTGGTGGGGGGAATGGGGGTAGCGTCATGAGCAGGGGTAGTGTTCCCCTCGGGGTTCTGGGGGGTGGGGATAGTGACAGTGGGGTCTGTGCAGGGATGTCAGCAGAATGCAGGTGAGTGGTGCTGGTGGGGGCGGAAGTGGTGGCAGACACGACAGTAGGGGTGGCGGAAGTCACTGAGCGTGTGGCATCGGCGATGATGTGAGTCCCGGAAGTGGCTGTGGGAGTGGCTATGATGGGGGCAGAAGTGACATCGTCAATCAGCGTGGGGGTGGTAGCTGCATCAGCCGCATGTCTAATGGTGTTTCCGAGGCCAGGGGAATCTTCTGGAATGATCGAAGAGCGCTGGTTATGGCGGTGGGTAGATAAAAGTTTGTTGCACTTACAGTTTTTGATGTTTGAGATGGAATTGAAATACTGTTTGTTGAGAGTATGGATTCTCCTGAGGATGTAGTACAGAGTGGGTCATTCACAATTCTGAGAGAGTGTGGCCCTCAGCTGAGGCAGAGCAGACTGGAGAGAGGTTAGGTGCCGGCGCATTGCTGCAAGCGTGGAGCGGAGGAGCTTGAAGGAGAACTGTTGTTGGTGTTTTTGAATCTGTAGTCTGTACTGTTTGTCCTGTTCGGGTCCGAACTCTGCTTGTTTAAAGGTGGTCCGGAGTCCGTGTGGGATGAGTTGGTTACGGAGACAGGCACTGAGGAAGCAGATGTGGCTGTGATAGCGATTTTGTTTCAGGACATGGTTGAAGAGCTTCAGGGCTGAGGAAATGACCTGGGAGTTGCAGTGGGAGAGAGACTCTCTGAGATTCTTGTAGAGAGAGGAGGAAAGCTTCTTCAAGGCAGGCATCCTTGCAAGAGGATTCGCAGCCCACGTGGTTAAAGATGCCCTCCAACGCATCTCGTCCACATCCCGCACCTCCGCCCTCAGACCCAACCCCTCCAACCGCAACAAGGACAGGACGCCCCTGGTGCTCACCTTCCACCCTACCAACCGTCGACATTTCCGCGACCTCCAAACAGACCCCACCACCAGGGATATATTTCCCTCCCCACCCCTCTCCGCCTTCCGCAAGACCGTTCCCTCCGTGACTACCTGGTCAAGTCCACGCCCCCCTACGACCCACCCTCCCATCCTGGCACTTTCCCCTGCCACCGCAAGAACTGTAAAATCTGTTTTCACACCGCCTCCCTCATCTCCATCCAAGGCCCTAAAGGAGCCTTCCACATCCATCAAAGTTTTAACTGCACCTCCACTAATATAAATTATTTTAACTGTTGCTCCCGATCCGGTCTCCTCTACATTGGGTAGACTGGGCGCCTCCTAGCAGAGCGCTTTAAGGAACATCTCCGGGACACACGCACCAATCAACCATACCGCCCCGTGGCTCAACATTTCAACTCCCCCACCCACTCTGCCGAGGATATGGAAGTGCTGGGCCTCCTCCACCGCTGCTCCCTCAACCCCAGACGCTTGGAAGAAGAACGCCTCATCTTCCGTCTCGGAACACTTCAACCCCAGGGCATCAATGTGGATTTCAACAGTTTCCTCATGTCCCCTTCCCCGACCTCATCCTAATTTCTCCGGACTTGTCCGACCTGCCCAGCTCCTTTTCCACCTATCCACTCCACCCTCTCCTCCCTGACCTATCACCTTCATCTCCTCCCCCACTGGCCTATTGTACTCTATGCTGCTCTCTCCCTACCCCCACCCTCCTCTAGCTTATCTCTCCACTTTGCCTTTATTCCTGATTAAGGGCTTTTGCCCGAAACGTCGATTTTGCCTGGCCTCGGATGCTCAGATTGGAACAGTACTTGCGGCAGCCACAACACAAAGGAAGACGTGAAAAGCAATGACGGTCGAATGTTTCGGGTACAAACCCACAGGCACTACACAGTTGCCAAAAAGTTACTGAGATGTGGTTGCTCAGAGAGGGCTGCATCATTAAATTAGAGTTTGCTGCAGGCTGATATCGATAGATTTCAACAAAGTATCAAAGGGTTACGGGTACTGCAGGGTATTGTTGAAACTTATTCCAAATAACAATGTAACTTCACATTGGTTATTTCACCAATTCGCTCACAAAAGGAACGAACCACTGCTGCTATATATCATATAATTCCAGATCACAAGCCCAGAATCCGAGAAGCTGGGTAGTTCAGCACAGAAGGCTCAATTGGAAATGAGGTTGGGGAATCGTAGGACATGTGGCTCCAGTTATATAATAGATGGGTGCAAAATCCATCCAAGACGGTACAGATGGGCGCAAAATGTCGCGGCTGGCTCGTACCTCACCTGGAGTAGCTTCAGTTGACATGAAGCAACGGGGAGTATTGGATATTAGGGTGGAAGCTCCAAACTCAACTGTACCAGTTACATTGACATGGAGAAGTGTGTATTGGAAATCAGGCTGGGAGCTGCAATCTCACCCAAAGCAGCTCCTATTGATACGGTGGGAAATATTTTAATTTGAGGTGAAATAATTTCTGGCAGGACACATTTTTGTGGATTGAGGGAATATCAGCCTGAGGGAAATGTCTCGGTTATAAAGAATAATCCTGCAAAGGTTCAAATCTTTCAGGAGCTCAGTGGTTCTCTCTGCAGTCTCAGAGTCCGAGGATCTGCGATCGATTCTGGCGTCGGCTGACCGCCCGTTTGGAGATTGCACGTTGTCATTCTACTTGCATGGGTTTCCTCCTGGTTCTCTGGTTTCCTTCTCCAATCCATAAATTATCAGATGGTTTCGCCTTGCTGAATTGCCCAGAGGTTTAGGCGCATTAGTCAGAGGGAAATGTTTCTGGTTGTCTACCGTTTGGAAGTTCGATGTGCACGTGTTGAGCCAAGTGTCCTGTTTCCAAACTGTGAAGAATCTATTCGGTGTAAAGTGGAACGGAGACAATGTTTTCTCTTGTTGTTAAATTTCTGGAGGGATTTTTAGCTTATTTCATATTTTACAGTTTCCTACGATTTCGTTCAGTTGGGTAAAGTAATGAACACAACAAAAAAATAACGGAATTATCCAATGTTGTGATTCAGCTCGGGTTTTCTTCGCGATGTTGGGGAAAATGCAGGAAATGGAAATTAGTGATTTTCAGATGAGCAATGTTCCCACTCAATGGCTGAGCAGTCAACGGATGAATGGAAGCTTCATGTGTAGCGACAAGTTATCTTTGTAAATCTTGCCAATTCACATCGTGTGTGCTATTGTAGTGAAGCAGCAAAATTGATTATGTTGACAGGACGTACAACTTGTGGACATGGCTGCTATTGCGCATGTCCATGTGAACATCACAACTCTGCGGCATGCAACGACAAAGCACCCACGAGGACAGTGATGCAATGAATATTGTGTCTGATTCCAGATTAGGGAATTGTAGGTATGATTCTTAAATGGGGCGACAGCAAGTCTGGCAAGCTTCACACACACACTTACGAAAAGTTGTTCTGAAGCTAGGAGGACGTTTGAATTCCTGATATGCATGAGTGGGAATGTCTTCAGTAGATGACCCCGAAAACAACGCAGTCATTTTCCTCCCTCCATCATCGAAATGCCATGTTGATGTGGGTGCATATTTAGACATTGATGGATTTGCAATTACACTGAATGCTGGAGAACTTACAAAATAACATTTGTTTTAGAATAAACAAAACTCACTGAGTTGGTATGAGATAAAAACACAAAATCGAATTCTGCAATTCACTGAAAGTATATATCGAAACATATCAACCTCAAATCCTAATTGTATTGAGTTATATAGAAAATCTTAAAAGCAAATGACACAATCTGTCGCTTTTGGCATAAAAGCCTGGGGCAAAATTGAGGATTTAGGAGGAGAACTACCAAGAACAGCATAGAAATACATCGCTTGAAAAATGCCTCTCTTAAAAGGTACCTTTTCGACCAGTAACCTAGGACGCAGAAATTCCTAAGAAGAAGATAAGAAGACGCAGGATTATCCAAATAGAAGCAGGAAAGCTGCCTGCTTTCGTGATAAGAAGGTTGGTTTTGTAAATGTTAATTGGGAGTTTCATCAGACGAACAATATAGAAGTTTAGATAAAAGATAGGCTTCAGGAAGAATTTGTAAATCTGTTTAAGTAATTTCTCTGCTACATTTTGAGAAATAAAGTTGTTAATTTTAATATTAAGTAGTTCTTGACTACTCGGATATTTTACGGATGACTGCAAGGGATAAATCTATTCATTGTAGCTGGTTTTAAATTAAGCAGGAGTGTTTACCCGTACCGAAAGAGAAGAGGAAGATGAAATGGTCCGACAAGCAACTCGTGGGCACCTTACCTTTACCAAACCTAAATACCCAATTGCTGCGGCTTACGGAAATATGAAAGAAACAAAAAACAAAATACATGTCTTAGCTGTCAAAATCTTCAGAAATTCATTTGAAGCGGAAACAGAGGATAATGAAGGGTGAAATGTCCGGTTGAGGGAGGACTATCGAGGCACCTGCATCTCCTTGAAGAACCTACGAAATTGACTATGATGTTCTTGGCGACATTAGTTGATTCGGGACATTGAAAGGACTCCTATCACAGATGATCTACATTCGTTTTTGTCTGTGTCAGGAAAGAAAAGCCGTCATTGTCCGATGGGGAAATCGAAACTGGGGCGCCGAGCTGAAGACATGGAATCTTAAGTCTTAGACCACCAGTGATGAATGTCGGATTGCGATGCCCGGATTGGTCGACAGCCTTCAAGCTCCTTTGAACAATCATTATCGCATTTTCCATCACCTGGCCTGTATGCCTGAGCATCACAAATTCACATCTGAATACTTCTGAAGGTTATGTGTGTTTCTGCCTCTGCGATCTATTCCAGTGATTTCCAATTCAACCGCCCTCTGTTTAGTAATGTTTTTGTCTGTTTATTGCATGTCAGGAACAAAGAAGCCCTGTGTTTTCGGAGCGGGAAAGGAACTCAGGCTACTGTGCCACCGGGGATGACTGCTGCGATCCTTGCATCGTTTCTTGCTGACACAGTTTTTGGCTTTTGTTATTCACTGGAGATTCCTGTCACTCTGTCGTTTATACTGACTGGACTCTCTCAACATGTGAAATAGGTACATTTGTTACGTCAGCTGCTTCCTGTCCTTCTGAATGATCTTCCACAATGTCTTTTGAAAACAAGCTGGAACGAGGTACAGAACCAGTGCATTACCATGTGAGAGAGATGATCGCATGCATGATAAACTGCAAGGTAATACATGGATCGATAGCCTATGTGTCATAGACCAAGCAAATGTAACGAAACCAAGGCAGTGTCGAAGGAATCGAATGAAAAATGGGAGAATGCAATGCTAATTTAGATAGTATGCAAGATGATATTACAAGAATAATCCGTTCTTTAGTATTCAGGGCTTTCACTGCTACGCTCTCTAAATAGCTAGCATTTATAATAATCAATAGCAAATACCTCCTGATCTTTCGAAGATGAATTAGGCTGTCGACCCATCAGGATCACCTTCCTGCATGTGACAGTCGGACAACAGTAAGGTTGAGTGCACTTGCACTCGGCTTAAAACATGAACAGATGGGATGGCAGAATAAGGGATTGTCAGTGGTTGTTTGTGACAGGTGAACGTGGACCTCGTGGAGCCAAGCTCAGTGTGGATGCTGAAGACTGGTTATCCATCTTACCCTGTTACACTGATCACACGGATCAATCACCCAAAATGGCTGTACTTTGTTTCACGTCCTGTGTACATCTCACCTCGGTTTAACTTGGCAAATTTTAACGAAGTCAGTTTTGCAGATTCATATTTTTACACAATTAATTTTAGAGGCAGAAAGAGAAGATTCAGCCCAAGTCTGTTCCACGATTTAGCGAACTCACATCGGAAATGATAATAATGAGGTGCACATTCATGCATTTCTTCAACACCCTTCATAACTTTACTGAGTAAAAATGTGTCGCTCTCAGCCTTGAATATACGTTATGACGAATCACTGAGCTTTATGAGCAATTGGACAATGTCTTTGGTGCATTATATCAGTGCCAGTCATCTAAAATCACACTTCTGAACAAAGATTTTAGCACTTGGCCTTGTGTGTTCTAACGTTGTATTGCTCATCTAAATAGGTATTCCATGACTTGAGAGATTCCATGGGACGAACAGAATTCACTTAATCACTGAGAGGAAATGTTGCTGTTTGTTGGAACATGAACGCTAAATTTTCGTCCTTGAAGATATTTCTGAAAATCAACCTCTTTCTCGGAGCATTTTTCCACTTTTCCTAATGATGCCATCCGTTTTGGATTAAATTCGCCAGGCTACTCCGAATGACTTGCCGTTGCATTCCCTCTGCTCATCTATTGTATGCTGTCCCTCAAAGTAAACAACTAGCAGTTGTCTGTCTCTCATCAAAGTCCAGAAATAAAATGGTGACTTTATCGTTAAATGTGAGGCTCACTGTCAGAATTTGTGATATTATAGCCCTGGAGAACACAAAGGACATTTTATTCCCTATTACATGCATTATATAGGTCAATTATGCTCGTCGTCGATAAATAGAATAATTCGTTGTATTCATAATAACAATAAATTGAGTTTCTACAATGGTGGCTCATAACCCAGCACAGCGATTCAATGATTAGCACCAAATAAAAATCAAATAAAGAGCCAATGCGGCAAATTGGAAATAAAACCACAAGATGTGGTAAAGACACAGCAGGTCTGTAAGTATTTATAAAGAGAAATCAGCGTCAATGTCTCCTTTCGCAGACATATGGAAGCAAAATGTTGACTCAGAGTTTTCTTCACAGATTCAACCAGACCTACTGAGCAATCGACAGAATTCATCTTCTAGTGCTGTGCATTACTGTGTATGTGAAAGCATTACATGGCGTTTTGTCTGATGTGATGCATCTAATGTGAATCTGAATCAATATCCATCTATTGCTCCGTTTCATCTCTGCTGTCCTTGATCAACTCTCTGTGAAGATCATTCTTCCATTATCTCCGAGCATGCGTTCAACTGCCTTAGGTATTTTATTATTCAATCCATTGACTCTCTAGATTATTTTTTTACAGCTGAACGTAGTAGCCATAATGTAAGTAGTTAGTGAACATGTGTCACAATTCATGGCCTTCATAGCCGAAGGGTTAAGGCACCAAATGTGTAACAATTAAAACCGTCATTTCTCAGGAAGTTAGAATTACATGTAACGCAGATAAATGAAAGGGCGTTTGTAAAAAGAAATCAATATCGGAATGTGCGAATCGCTGGTTGCGTTAGCAATTATTGACCTGGCCTCATTGCACTTGAGAGCCCTGGAAGCCCGAGGATATTACAGGTTTGGGTAAAGAGCAAATGACTAAGAGATTTGAATAGAAGGAATGCATCTGTCCGAATACGAGTTGGTGGGTAAACCGGAAGTGATGCGAAACCTGACAGAGGAGCAGAGTTTTGGATGATGTGAAAGTTTTGGATGAGTGAATAACCGGTGAGTGAATAACCTTCCCTTACACCATTGTTGGACTTCTAGTGAACAGATAAATCTGGTAAAAATGAGAATCGACATTGGTTGAAACCTCATTCAGATGCAGAAAATGGAAGGAACAATGAAACATTAAACAGAACTCATGTAAACTCATTCATGGAGGCAGCGAAAATCACACAAGTGCCGAGAGGGAATGTGCGAGGACGGCTGTCAGTGTATTAGAGTATAGGTACACGGAGAACAAAATAATTCATGAGAGTTTCAGCAGCAGATGAACAGAACATAGGTGAATTCGGGTTGTGTAACTTAAGTGGGCAGTCCTGGTGGCAATGGTGATATGTGGTTGAAAATTCATTTCGGGGTGAAGCATTTCACCATGGTTATGACGCGTGCTTTTCACACTCAGATATTTGCCAGGGAGAGGGATGGATACAACGTCGAGGCATTAACGTTTGTGTTGGAGTCTGAAGAAAGGCCATAATTTTGCCAGAGAGTCATAGATTCATAGAGATGTACAGCATGGAAACAGACACTTCGGTACATCTGTCCACGCCGACCAGGTATCCCGCCCCAATCCAGTCCTACCTGCCAGCACCCGGCCCATAGGCCTCCAAACCCTTCCTTTTCAATTAACCGTGCAAATTTCTCGTCAATGTTGCAATTGTACCAGCCTTAACCACATCCCCTGGCATGTCACTCCATTCACGTACCACCCACGATTTATTCTATCTATGCCCCTCATAATTTTGTAAACCTTTGTATGGTCACCCATCAGCCTCCGATGCTCCAGGACAAACTGCCCCAGCCTGTTCAGCCTCTCCTCATACCTCAATCCTCCAACCCTGGCAACATCCGTATATGTCTTTTCTGAACCCTGTCAAATTTCACAACATCTTTCTGATAGCAAGAAGACACTAATTGCACGCAATATTTCAACAGTGGCCTAAGCAATGTCCTATGCAGCCGCAACATAACGTCCCAACTCCTGTACTCAATACTATATACAATAAAGGAAAGCGTACCAAAGGCCTTCTTCACTATCTTATCTACCTGCGACTCCACTTTCAAGGCGCTATGAACCTGCCCTCCGAGGTGGCTTTGTTGAGGAGTTTTTTACTCGATCAGGTGTGGCTGTCTGACAAGTCAGGATGGTGTGCAAACTGGAGAGAAATCTGCAGATCACAAAGCGGCACGGTTGCTCAGTGGGTAATGCTGATGCCTCACAGCAGTCGAAGCCCAGATGCGATTTCAGCCTCCAGTGTCTGTCTGTGGGCAGTTTGCAGATTTTCTCCCTGTCTGTGTGGCTTTTCTCCAGGTGCTCCGGTTTTCTCCCACAGTGCAAAAATGTGCAATCTGATTTAATCTGATAAGTAGGATACAAATGTGCCTTCATGGGTTATTCTTTGAAGGGTGGGTCTGAAATTGTTGGGCTGAAATGCGTGCTTCTACACTTCAGGGAATCTCACCTGATCGAATCAAACGAAATGTAATGGTGTTCACATCAATCTGCTGCGCTGCTGTTTCACGTTCGTGGGGATGGAGTATTTGGAAGCTCCTGACGACGCTCTGGTCAAGTTTTGGGTGTTTGTATTCCACCTCTTTCAGTCGCTACACTCACAAAGAACACAGAGTCTTGAGAGACATTATCTCTCAGTCTCATGTTCTTTTCTTTTGACATTAATTTCACGAGATATTAGAAGGGAAAGACTTACAAAACATAATATGATGGGGTTGTCAATTTCATCAAAAATGATACGTGATCAGATATTGAACATGGAAGGAAACGTCCAATTTACAGTGGGAGAGAAACCGTATGCGTGTTGTGTGTTTGGGCAAAGCTTTAGCCAATCATCAAAGCCACAAACCGCAAATGCAGTTACTCTCGGGAGGAAACTGTGCAACTGAAGGGATTGTGGGGAAAGATTCATTTTCGCAAATGAGCTGGAACTTCATTGATGGTGTCACTACTGTCCAGTGTGTGGGAAGGGATCCACTCAGTCATCTCACATGCTGCATGAGCAGCTCGTTCACACGGACACAGACCATTCGAATACGCATGGTGCACGCTGAGAAGAGACCTTTCAAATGCTAAGACAGTGGGAAATCTTTTAGAAAGTCTGTGCAACAGGAGTCCATCAACGTGTTCACACTGAGGAGAGATTTTCTCAAGGCACTTACTATGGGAATCACGGTACAATTTACTGGGGACTGCCTGGACTACACCTCCTCCCACCCCGCCCCCTGTAAAAACGCCATCCCATTCTCCCAATTCCTTCGTCTCCGCCGCATCTGCTCCCAGGAGGACCAGTTCAAAATACGTACAACACAGATAGCCTCCTTCTTCAAGGACCGCAATTGCCCCCCCGACGTGGTCGACGGTGCCCTCCACCGCATCTCCTCCACTTCCCGCTCCTCCGCCCTTCAGCCCCGCCCCTCCAACCGCCACCAGGACAGAACCCCACTGGTCCTCACCTCCCACCCCACCAATCTCCATGTACAGCGCATCATCCGCCGTCACTTCCGCCACCTCCAAACAGACCCCAGCACCAAGGACATATATCCCTCCCCTCCCCTATCAGCTTTCCGTAGAGACCACTCCCTCCGCGACTCCCTTGTCAGATCCACACCCCCCCACCGACCCAACCTCCACTCCCGGCACCTTCCCTTGCAAACGCAGGAGGGGCAACACTTGCGCCCACACCTCCCCCCTCACTTCTCTCCAAAGGAAACTTCCATATCCTCCACAGATTCACCTGCACCTCCACCCACACCATCTACTGCAGCCGGTGTGGCCTCCTCTATATTGGGGAGACAGGCCACTTACTTGCGGAGCGATTCAGAGAGCACCTCTGGGCCACCCGGACGAACCAACCCAACCACCCGGTAGCACAGCATTTCAACTCCCCCTCCCACTCCACCGAGGATATGCAGGTCATTGGACTCATCCACCGCCAAACCACAACAACGCGACGGTCGGAGGAGGAGCGTCTTATCTTCCGACTGGGAACCCTCCAACCACAGGGGATGAACTTGGACTTCACCAGTTTCTTCATCCCCCGTCCCCCCACCTTGTCTCAGCCGAATCCCTCCAGCACGGCACCGCATTCCTGACCTGCAGTCTTCTTCTTGACCTCTCCGCCTCCATCCAACTCCGACCTATCACCTTCACCTTGACCTCTTTCCACCTATCACATTTCCAACGCCCTTACTCCATGTCCCTCCTCCCTACCTTTTATCTTCTCCTGCTGAACACACTCTGCTCATTCCTGAAGAAGGGCCTGTGCCCGAAACGTCGAATCTCCTGTTCCCTGGATGCTGCCTGACCTGCTGTGCTGTTCCAGCAATAAAGTTTCAGCTTTGATCTCCAGCATCTGCAGACCTCACTTTCTCCTCACTGTTTTGTCATCAACGTGTTCACATTGATGATAAACTTTGCAAGTGTCTCGTCTGTGCGAAGTGCTATTCAGCCTCTCTGGAACTAATATCCCATTAACATATTCACGTGTTAAACTCAACGTGGCATGTCGTTCTAAGGATGTGTTCACAGAGTAAATGATGAGAGGGCAGTGCTTCATAAAATCTTGTAGAGTTCTTTGAGGTGTCGAAGAGCAAGTGAAACAATGCAGAGCCACTGGATGTAAGTTGTTTGCATTTCCAAAAGGTATTTCACAATGTGCATTTTGGGAAGGTGTTAAATAAGAATACATTGTGTTAGTGGCAAGGTACTGGCATGGCCTGAGGAGTGGCTGACTGGCAGAAAACATGGAGTTGGGAAACCGGGCTCTTTCAGGATGGCAGGCGGTGACTCGTGGAGTTCATCAGGTGTTTGTGCTTAAATCATAACTGTTCAATTTATGCATGAATGATCTGGTTAAAGGAATACAGGGCGTTATTATTACGTTTTCAGATGAGACAATGATACGGGGACAGATAATTCGTATTTAGAAGGGGGAAGGCTGCAGAATGACCTGGACAATCGCTGAGAGTGTATAAAGATTTGGCATGCGGAATACTCTATGAAACAGTGCGTGGTCAGACGTATTGGGCAGAAGAGTAGAGACATAACATACTTTCTGAAAGGGAAAAGGCTTCCAAAATCGGAAATGCTGAAACATTTGTGAGATTTAGTTCAGTATTTTCTTAATGTTGACATATAGGTTATTTGAGAGTTGATGTGAGATAATTTTGCCCAACCACAATAATCAAAAGATATTCTACAAGGGCATTACAAGCAAAATAATAAATAGCGCCTGTTGGTGGTGTAACTACTTATATTTGTCTCGAATCGCAGTAGATGAAAGAGATACAAAATGACTGTCTGGCAGTTTTTACTTTCGATGTTTGAGAACTCAAATTGATATTTTAGTTCACAATTTTAAAGAGGAAAAGTTGGATTTATTTGAAAATAAACGTTTGGATATTTGTCTGGAATCAGACTTAGTGTATCCCAAGACTTCGTGGGAGGCTGTGAACAAAATATGGGGCCCGTTTCAAAAATAATTTATCATCTATAACCACTGGTGAAGTGCCAAATACCCGAGGATTACCCAATGTTGTGCATTTATTTAAGAAAGGTTGCACAGAGAAACCCGTGAACTGCAGGACTGTGAGTCTAGCTTTGGTGGAGGGTAAGTTATCGGAAGTGATTCTAAAAGACACGACGTTTTCGCATTCTGAGTGTTTAAAAAATATATATTCAGCATGGTTTTGGGTGAGGGAAATTGAGTCTCAAACATGATTGTATTTATGAGAAAATAACTGAGAAGATTTATGAGGGCAGAGCCATAAGACATTTTTTACTTGAACATTGGTAATTCCCTTAACAAGGTTCGATATGGGAGATTTATGCTTCCAGTTATGTCACATGTGAATCAGGTTGAGCTTTCGAGTTGGATATACAATTGATCTGATAGCATGAGACAGACACGGAATGTGACGGTTGATTCTGTTTCAGAATGGAGGATTGTTCGCAACAGTCAATGACAGGGATCGGTGCTGGGTCCACTTCTGCTCGTCCGTTTTATATAAGTTATTTAAAAGAAAATATGCCAAGCATGGGAAATAATTTTATAGATGCCAGCAAAATTGGTGGCAGAGTCGACTGCGAAAAAAGTTGTCTGAGATTACAAAGATCAATATGTGACTCGACGAAGGATCAGCAGGCTGTGTTTAATTGGGATAAATGCGATGATCAATACTTAGACAATTAATAGTGTGCATTTGGGCGGTGTTGTCCAATAGAATACCAAGGGGTTCAGGCGCATAATTATTTGAAGTGTGCATGTCATGCAGATCGGGTGGTAAAGGAAATGTTTATGATGCTCAGTCCGTTGAGAATAGGAGTTGGTACGTCATCTTGTGGTTGCACAGGGCGTTGGTGAGGCATTGCAAGGAGTCGTAATCTTGAGGAAGAATATTAAGCTGGGGAAGGTGCAGTAAAGGTATGTCAGGGTTTTGTTGGGATGGAGATTTTGTATTTGATGGAGCAGCTGGAAAGACTGGGGCTCGTTTTCAGTGGGATGTACGAGATTGAGCGGAGTTTATAAAGTGTTAAAAAGTATGGACAACGTAAATGGCAGATTCATTTTACCTTGGATAACGGATTTCAAATTTAGTGAGTAAACTTTTAATGTGAGAGGAGGAAGATTTAAAAATACTTGAGAAGGCTCGATAGATCTTTGTCATGCAGTTAAGTTTTTGTTCCCCAATTTATTGTAACCTTTTCCTCCTTCTGCCATCGTAATTTACTCTATTCAGATTTTATCCCCTCGACTCAGAATCAACTCTGTCAATCTATATCTTAATGAAGATTTCTATCATTGCATTGTTCAATCTCCCACCAGAGCTCTTTGACAGCTAAATTGCCAATTATTCCCTTTTCAATGTACAAACAAAGTTATCTAATTAAAGTTGCCGGAGCCCCAGAGACAATGGGACAACTGCCTCACTTGTGAGACAGAGACGACTGATGGTGCTTTACCCTAAGAGTCACCGAGCTTCAAGCAAGGGGCAAGCATAAAAAGTTGAGACTCTCAGGGCGACCTTAGCTGGTGCGGGGGCTGAATGCGTGGTATTCGTGTTACTGTGATTCATAAATCACCCGTCCACACAATTGATCTAACCCACTTTCAAACAACATGCATTACTGGGGGGGAGGGGGTGTGAGGGATCAGGATGCTGAAATACTAGTCATGACAGATTTGTTGGGCTTCTTTCGTGGATTGGTGGGCCCACCTGTCTGTGGCGCCGGATCTAAGCATCAGTCTCTATCGAGCTGTGGGTATAAACCTCACTGCTGTCGACAACTGCACTACTGTCCGCACTTGTATATGAAAGGGCTACGCGTATTCTGGCGGTTTTAATTTGAGCGTTTGCGACTGATGATCTCTGGGTCGTTGCACAATGCGTGCTTTAATTTTCGTACTGGATCCGAGCTCTACATTCAACTTTCACTGTGTGCACTCTCATTCTTTCGTTGACACGTCAGGTTCTGAGGGAAACGTCTCTTCAATTCACTGCGAGTTGCCAAGACAAGTCGATCAGTGTAGGTAAATGTACGATGCATGATATCCCTTTCAAAGGTGTAGGTTCCACTCCACCGTGCATTAAAATGGCCATTTGCTGTGGGGAATGTCAGTGATGGCTCCATTCCAAATGGTGCTGAAATGAAATTAACTGATTCAGAAGATTCTGATGGAAAACGTAAGGAACTTTCACTGAATGTTTCACAACTCACATGGAAAATGATCTTCTTGTGTGCCTATGCGGGTTGATGCAACAAACTGCTTATTCTTGGTAAATAGTATGGGATTGGGGTTGAGCAGTGTTGTGAGTATTCTGTGCTGGACGAAAGTGATCTGTGGGAGTGAGTCAGTCAAACATTCCAAGAGCAGGGAGAGCTGATTGGTCGAGGATAACTCTCCCATTTTCTGTTTCTGTGACAAACATAGAATTTGCCCTAAAATAACAACAGGTCTGTCTGCATTTTTTTCATGTCCATCTCCGTCTGCCTTTCTGCCCCCTCCCTTTCTATTGAATATCTCCTGACTGCCAACTTTATTCTTAGCTTCTCTTTTATTATTTACTCTCTGGCCATTTTGGCAGTCTCAAGATTTGTTACAGACATATCCCATCTCAACATGTTTAGTAGCTCTGACGTGAGGTACTCGAACTGAATAAATAACTCTGTTTATGTCTCCTTCCGTACCTCATAGCCAGAGACCAGAAGGTAGAGGAGGCCAATGAGGCCTTTCAGTCCAAGTCGTCTGTTCCACCATGTGATGATGGCAGATGTGAGTCTCAACGCCAATCTGCAGCATTCTCTCTCCAATGCTTACTCTACCTGCTTTTAGGATCCAGTGTGGTTTCCAACGTGGGTCTGAACCCGGCCCCCTCCATATGTATTGGCAACTTGTTGCAATGTCTCTGTGTGTGACATTGGTATGATGCCAGCGCAGCAAACACGATCACTCGTGAGAAAAGCAATTACCGCTTGGGTTATGGTGGTGAGGGCGGGGGCAGTTAAATCGGGTCACTTTCCCCGCTGTGTTTCTGTGGGGGAACGGTTATCACGTTCTCCTCCAAACTGAAGTATCCCTGTTTCCAATTGTCGAGTACAAAAAAATGGTAGGCTTGTTTCTGAACATGGGTGAATCTTATTGCTTGCTGATCTTGCTAGTAAACTTTCCATTGAATGGCCCAGCCCATTCCTCCGCTGTGGTGAAAGCGAATATAAGTCCAATTAATTGTTGTCTATGGTTTTATTCGATACCTATTCTTCCTTGTTCTGAATACGCATGGAATTTTCCACCACGGGCGGTAAGTATTTTTAAGATACCAGTCGGCGAGCCCTGATGCTTTCTGTCGAGAAGAAGTATCAGCTTCTGCGAAAGTGGCCGTGTTCAAAGATGGGCAGAAACATTGCTGTTCCTTCCTTATGGGCGACAGGCTTCCAGATTGTGATGGATGGGGATTGATTGCAGTCTATTCAGCAAACCTCGTTTTGAATTTAGTCGCCCAACACTACTTTAATGGCGAAAAGGAATACAATTCCAACTAATTGCTGCATGAACCTGCTTTTTCAAATTTGTCTCTGCAGCGGTACTGACTATGCGCTGGTGTCTGCAGTACTTGTGGCTATCCTCTTTAAGTGGGAAGTTACATGCTTTCTGTCGAGTCGGTGCTCCAGAGTAAATTTTTCCATTCGAAATTCACATAAGACACGGGACATCTCCGGTTCAAAACGAGGCAGCATCATTCTTGTTCCATTGTTACAGGCGGTAGCCTTTTGGATTGACGTGAACAGAGCATCAGTGTTTGATGTTCTCATTAGCAAAACTTTTTTTGAATTTACTCGTCCATATCTGTTGCCTTGGTGAAAAGGAATGTAATTATTCCGGATTAATTACTGTGTGAAACTTTGTTATTTGACTTTCTCCCGGTGGAAAGAGTATTGGCGATGAAGCCAGATTCGTCAATTTTCCTGCTGCTCCGACTTGCTCTTCCAGGTTTCTGTCCTCCTTGTTCCTAAATATAAGTCGAATTATACACCTCCGATGGCTGTGCTGTGTAAGGCCAATAAACGGAAATTGATCCTTTCTGTACAAGTCATACTGCATTTCCTTTACATGCGAAGGTTGCCGAGTTCAGTGTGAAGGGGAACTCTCAATTGCTGATGTCACAGCAAACACTGGATACCGATGTATGGTCTCTGTCAACTAAATTCAAATCTACAGTAAGAAATGCCTGACTTGGACATTGTCTGCCGTTTCTCAACCTTTGTGAACCAAAACGAGAAAACCTTAATCATGATTTGCACAATTTCACTTTTTCGAGTTTTTCATCACAGGGCACATTTTATTCGGTCATCAACAGGAATGAAAGATCTACTTCCTCAGATGAACTGCTTGACTCACAATCTTATATCTTCGCTCTGAAATCTAAGCAAGTTGGAACAGAAAATGAGGAAATACTAGACTTCTTTACAAATTACTTCGCATCAATTTTATTTCCTTCATGTCAGCAACGTCAAAACACGGAGGAATAGGAAACGGAGGCACATGCAGCTCCTGTGAAACACTTCTTTGATTCAGTCATCAACAAGAGGAGTTAAACGACTCAGGAGAGAGAGAGAGAGAGAGAGAGAGAGAGAGAGAGAGAGAGAGAGAGAGAGAGAGAAAGAACGAAAAAAAATCACGTTTCTTTCACCTCGAACAAAGAAAAATATAAATATAAATATAAATTCGCTGGAAGGCCCAAAGAAGATGTTACCACGTATGTTGAAGAAACGTCAGGAAATGAACATTCCAGCTCAGTAAGCAAACCCACATCCAGATAAATAGGCGAGTGGGTGTGTGAGGCTATCTTGAGTGGTGCACCCTGAAGATCCAGCTTGAAATGGGGATGGAAAAGACTACCAGTGATGTGATCGATGAGGGCCAGATCCTTCTTTGACGGTACAGAGGTGCGTGAAATGCTGAGACTGGAATCTCCAACCTCACGCGGAGAACCTTGAATTGCTGTCGAGCGGGGAGAATTCTGACGTTAGGCTGGGGGATTCAACCGCACCTGGACCAACTTTTTGACATGGAGCAGCAGGAATTATTTGAATATCAGGCCGCGAGCTCCAACCTCACTTGCTGCAATTTTTATTTATATTTAGAAGGAAGCACTGGGGCGTCAGGCTGTAAGCTCCAACCTCACCAAGTGCCTTTCTTATTCGCATGGAGCAGGGAACATTTGGACATCATGTTTGGAGATTCAAACACACCTGAAGCAATTTCTTTTTACATGAAGCAGGAAGCGTTAGGACATCTGGTTGATGGAAAGGATGCTCAGCTATCTTAATCTGAAGTGAAATAGTTTTTAGCAGGACACATATTTGTGGACTGAGGGGATATGCTTCCAAAGGTAAATGTTTCAATTATAAAGAAAAATCCTGCAAACGTTCTACTCGTGGAGGAGTTCAGTGGTTATCTCTGCACTCTCAAAGCGCCATTGATCGCGTTCGATTACAGCATTGGGCGACTGTCCCTGTGGAGTTTGAACATGCTCCTTGAATATTTGCGGGTTTCTTCCGGGTTCTCTGGTTTCCTCTCACAATATAAAATGGTCAGTTGCAATGACCATGTTAAATTGCTGATACTGTTAGGTGCATTACTCAGAGGGGAGTGAATCTTGTGGGTTCCTCTTCGAACAGTCAGTGTGCACTTGATTGTCCAAATGGCCTGTTTCCAGTTTGTAGGTAACGAAATCTGTGTAGAGAGAAACAGGGGTATTTTTTACGCTCTATGACCTTTCTCATATGGCTAACTCTGCACTGAGTTAAATTTACAGAAGCGAGTTTTAGCTTGTTTCATATTATTGAATTTCCTGCAAAGCCGCACAGATCGTTAAAGTAATCTAAAACTACGAAAATTAACGGCAACATCCATTGTGATTACACTCGAGTTTACCTCGATTTATGGACTAAAAGCAGGGAACTAGAGTTGAAATTTATCAGATTAACAGAGATCGCATTGAATGCTAACGCAGATATCTGGTGAATGTCAGCTTCATGGGGGCAGACGTATTTCCTTTGTGTCTGTTGCTTCAAAAAGTGGAGGCAATTGATGTGAAGCAGTGACGGTGATTATCTTTGCTGGTTATTCAACTTGTGAACATGAACGTTGTTGTTCATATTCGTGTTAACAACACTGCTTTGCAGCTTGGATACATGCCGTAATGTCCTGGCAAGTGTCGCAATGGGTAATGCAACTGTCTACGGGTCAGCAGTTTGTAGGTTGGAATCCTGTTTGGCTCGACAGCAAGGCCTTTCGGCTTTACCAAACTGATGATGAGTTGCTGTGAGGCTAAGATTTGGATTTAATTCCTGACATGCAAGTGCAAGAATCCCTTCCATAAATCCCCTGAGTATACCATGGTCACGACAGAAGTGGAATCTCAAATAGTTTGTTCTTACTACTTTGTATTTACCAAACCCAGCTGCACAATTACTGCAGCTCCAGCGAATGGCAAGGAAAGAAAACAAATACCCAATCTCAAGTTTCAAAATCCGAGAAGCTCCTTTGTAAATGGAACTGATGGAGAACAAATGCTGAAATGGCCGACAGAGAAGGGACAATCCAGGAATCTTCCCCTTCTGTCAGAATCCGACACATTGACACTAATGTTCTTGGGGTGATTAATTGAACCGAGGCTTTGAAAGGAATCCTGTCACAGATGCCGTCACCACTTTGTGACGTGGTCAGTTTCATTGGCAAAGAAAACACATTTGTCCACTTGAAGCTTCCTTTCACCCTCTGTCTGCCCAGATATTGAAATTGATTATGGCCGATCTGATAAATTCCACCTCCTCTCTCCTGTTGTTCCTTCATTATTCGAGGGAAACTCGAGCCGAATAACAGCATCATATATCTCCTTTAACGTTCGGATTTTTAGATTACTTTAATGACCTGAACAAACTTGCAGGAAATTGAATAGTCTGAAAAAAAAAGATTCAAAATACCCTTCCAGAAAGGACCGACTGTTGAGTCAGACATGTAAGAAATGTCAGAGAGCGACATCGTTAAATCATTTTTCTCCCTGGACACATGCTCAATCTTTGCGAAATGTTTATTTACAATTGAGACAATTCCCTGGGGCAAATCTTCTGTCAACCCACAGTCATGTGTGCTGCAATGACCTATTTCAATTCGGATTAAAATCGTTCAGTATCTTACCACCACCCCCAACCCAGTGCTCCCTGTGCCATGTCAATTCAAGCATGTTCAGGTGATATTAGACCTGCCAGCCCGATGTCCCAGTGCTCCCTTCTCCAAGTGAACAGTAGTTGCTCCTGCTGAGGTTGGAGCTTCCATCCTCAGCGTTTTATCGGCCCTATACTTCCATAGAAGAACTGCGTTCTCATGAATTTCATCACTGGACAACAGAGGAGAAACAAGCATTCACTCCACTCACCATTTCCGATTAGATCATAGCCTCTGCGCCACACAGTTTCTCTGATTCCAGACCTGGGAACCGGTGTGATGTGATGTGAACAATATTCACTTCCTTGTCTCGTGGAACTGATAAAATAACGATGTGAAACTTCGGTGTTACTGAAAACTACATTTCGACAATACCGTGAATTATCGCCTGTACATTTCATTTTTTGTAGGAACCTATCGGATTCAGTCTTCAACATCCTCAATGATCGAATATCGACAGTCTCTGGGGATATCGAAGAAAAGGTTTCTACTCAATCTCAGTATCCATACCTCAGTCCAGAATGTGAAAAGATTTCCTGTTGTTCATGCGGTGCTGTTCCTCACCGACCTCTGCCATTGCGGTTTTTGCTTTTTATATCGTGTTTTTTTTCACATGGTCATATAGTGGTTCGTACTCTGCGTTGTGACTGCAGCAAACGTTGCTCATTTCAGAGTAATGGCATGGCACATTTGTTCCATGTTATGCGACGTAACCTGTGTGAAACACGCACCGAAATGAATCAATCCATTTTTAACTTCAGTCTTCTCTCTGACGTCATTGCGATTCATATATCAGGATTCCAATTCACCCAATATTGGAGACTTCTCTCTCTTTCACAAACACTATCCCCCCTTTCTGTCAGTCCTACCATGTCACTGACGCATTCCACCGTCTAACACTCACTTTCACGTTGACACCATTAAGTCACTGTTGCTCGGTGAACGTGCCCCAATATCACCATCAGGACCTACAAACCACTTAATGCACTCAGATAAGGTGGTTGCATGATCAATCCTCACCTATAGTGATTTATTTGAATGGACCAGAGAGTATTGGAGCATCAGGTTCACGAAAAAGGCTCTGAACCGAATCGAAGTGAAAAGACGAATTTTGGTGGTTTCTGCACATTTGTTTCATATCATCATTCAGTTGTCGCGAGGATATTGATTACAATTCTGCAATTCACATGATAGTAGCGATATGACAGCTATTAAAAGAGTGCAGAAGTGGTTTGTCAAGATATTGTCTGGATTGAAGAAGCGCAGCTATTGAAGTGTTTCGACAGACTGGGATTATTTTCCTGAAAGCAGGGGGGATTGACAGGAGACATAATTGATTTGCAGAAAATAATGAGAGGTATGGATTGGGCACATTGAGCAAAACGTTTCCCTATGATGGAGTTGTCAATCACCAGTTAACCGGAGATTTAAGGTAAGATGCAAGAACGTTTTAGTAGATGTATATAAAACTTAGTCAGACAGCGAGTGTTTGGAATCTGGAACTCACTGTCTCCAAGCGTCAGAGCGGCAGAAACCCTAATAACCTTCTGAGGTGTTCACTTGTGAATTTATAATGCTGCCGGCACACAAGGCCAAATGATGGAAAATGGGATGAGGAGATTATTCTTAACAAGGTTACGAACAAGGAGCTGGGAGCTTGGCTAGCTCTGACCTCCTCCATAGTGTGATATTTACTATCCTCACCTGTCACGTGGGTGTCCAGAGTTCATTTCCTTGCTGCCACGGCCCGGGCTGTTTTGGGATTTCAAGGTTTGTGTAAAGATTTGTAATTCTAGTGCAGGGTGCAGTGTTGTTTAAATTTGGCGGCTTTGGGAAGTTGGTTGGCAGCCGTTTCCTCCCCTTTCTCGGCGACATCTTCAGGGGTGCTGAGACTCCTGTGAAGCGTGACTGTCCTGTGGCATTTGGAATTGATTTGAGTTCGTTTGTACTGCTTTCGTTTGTTTGTTCTGTTATTTCGTTGCAGGTCCCAGTATTTTGGGTTTAGCTCAACGTGCTTGTTGATGGAGTTCATGGATGAGTGTTGTCCTTCTAGAAATTCTCTGGCCGCCCTCTATTTGGCTTCTCCTATTATTTATGTGTTGACCCAGTCCAACTTGTTTTTCCAGTCGACTGTGTGTATTGCGACGAGGGGCATCTAGCCTTTGTTTTCACTGGCTACTCCAGAAATGCTTTGCCAGCAATAGATATTCCCGCAGAATCCTTACAGAGAAACAACGTTCGGAGGACATGCTATGACCCCATATCCTAAGCACTCTACCTTATATATGAAGAGAATATCTCAGAACTGACAGCCACACTCCTCTCACCATTCTGATTTATGAGAGAACATAAATCGAAAGCCAGGTTCAGCCAACAACTCACCAGAACAAATGACCAATACCCAGCATGTGCTGGAAACATGTGGACAAACAATACTCCACGCAAGGACTGCATAAAGCATTGTAAAGGACCAAGAGGAAGGCAAATCGAGACCCACATTCATGAAGAACAACTAACCCCAAACACCACCGCGAGGAGTCTCCAGTAGGTGTTCTTTAGGGCACTCAGACTCTCTGATTCCGTCGCTGGGAACTCGCATTATACGGCAGTCTGTCGCAGTGAAGACTTTGTTGCTGGAAAAAGACAACATGTAAGGCAGCATCCAAGAAGCAGGAGAATCGACGTTTTGGGTATGAATACTTCATCAGGCTTATGCCCAAAACGTCGACTTTCCTGCTCTTCGGATGCTGCTTGACCAGCTATTCTTTCCAGTACCACACTCTCGATTCTGATCTCCAGCACATGTCGTCCTCACTTTCACTCCCGTCTGCAGCAGTGGTTAGTTCTTTCTTTGAGGGAACTGTTGATGTCACCAGCGTAACATTTGATTGCAGATTGAGAAACACAAACAGGTCCCTCGCAGAAAAGAGCATTTCTGTTGTGTTTCCGGGGCTATGCCCAGCACGGCCTCTGGTAGTGTACTTATACGGAGTTTCCTAGCGTTTCGATATGTGCTTCTGTGATCGTATATTTGTCAGTACTCTGAGATATGGCTGCTGTCATCTGCGTTTGTAACCCAGTATGGATTGCTGCTGTTTTGCGTTTCTCTTCATGTGTGCATTAGTAACACAGTGATGAATCCACTGATATTGTAAAGAGCCAGACAGTTGTGGGAAACGTCGAGGTTTTACTGACATTTGTACAATATTTAGACGTTACCTAGATGCACGAGTTAAGATCATTGAATTCTTTCGTGGAGTGACGAGATACAGTGAGGGAAATAAGTCACCAGAGAGTGTAGTTACAAGTTCACTCACAAGAACCACAATGCGAAATAAAACGTCCAAAAATTGAAGAAGACAGACAAAGGATGGCACTAATCATGGATCTCCTTACTTCCACTCCCCAGCTCCCACAATTCCAACTCCCGACTCCATTGTAAACAAATTTTACAGAACCATACACATCAACGTTGGCCAATAGAACGGCACAAGTCCTTTCTTGTCTTCGTTTTATAGTTTCGATTTATAGTTTTTTTTCGGGAAAACATCATTCATTGCAACCTTTCGCAAACGAGGACATACGGCTTTCTCCGAAAACAAATTATACAAAACTTTGTTTGTGTCAGGCCCAAGAACTCCTAGATTCCTCTGTGTTTCAAGTTTTTTTTCTATTTTCCCTCTATTTTAATAGTGCTCTGCCTTTTGACTCTTCCACCCTGACTCTCCCAAAATGAAACTTCATCTGCAAAGTGTTTCCCCCACTCACTCAAACTATTTATACTCCTTTGCAGATTCCCACGTCCTCACCACAACATACTCTCCCTTTATTGTCTATCGTCAGCAAACTTGGACACATTTCACAATGCCACTTGCTCCATGCTATTAACAAAAAGATAAGTAATTGAAGCCGTAAATATACCCAATATTGACAGACCTCACTGTTGAAAGTAAGTACACGTATTTGCTTCCCTGAGAATGTGACAACAGCCTCCTCATCTGTGTCTTAATTGGGTAAACACTTCTCATTTTTTAGGACATCCCGCAGAGCAATCAGAGGAGAACAAACGCTAAATGTAAGACATAATCTCACTGGCGTCTCCAGTGTCAGTTCTAATTATTTGAGCCGTTTCGTTTTAACTTCTGGTTGAACAAACTGCTTCAAATTTTCTTCAGTGCCTGGGACACAGATAGTAATATTTAGGCGCTTTATGACATCTTCATTTCTCGATCCATTACATTATTACTCATCTCTCTGGTCATAAAAATGCATCTTCCCAAACATTCTATCTCTCATCAATATGTGTCGTTCAATCCAATTTCCTATCAGCCTCATCCATTCCAGTCACTTACAGGGGGACCCCAAATCTTGGAGTCATTGCGCAGACAGAACAAACCGAATAGTGCACTTAATTTAAATATTAAGCAGCATCTCAGGGTAATAGTTTGGCTGAGTGGGTAAGGCGATGTATTAGATATCTATTAGGGGTTCCCCGCGCAGATTTCAATCACAACTACGATTCCTTCACTGTTGATTTTAAATGACTTTCCGGTGGATACGTAATCCCTCAAACTACAGGAAACACGTCTCAATAGCCCTACATTTTGTCAGGTCTGCTTATTTGTTGACATGCAGGAAACTTGGGTTGTGAACCGGAAACGGACTTGACTCAAAACGTTCGCTCTGTTCCTTCAATCACAGATAATGCCAGACCTGTGTAGCTTATTTAGAATTCGCAAAGTTTATTCGACACAAATGTTGTTTTCAATTAAATGTCCTCAATCCCAGTCATTTGGGGAATTGAACTGGTCAGAGCAAATGTTCCTCCTGACCATCAACTCTCCCATACCCATTGTTCCCTCCAACATCGTTTTAAACTTCCTCAGGATATCTCACATTAATTTTATTTGCTTCAAAGAGACCGTTCGCAGAGATGGGAATTTCTCCACAAAAGAGGATTTCCCCATCTCTTGACCTGGTGCAAAGCAGGGGATTGTGAAAAAGATGCTGGGAAAATATTGCGAAGTGGAATGTGGAAAAATCATCAAGAGGCAAACAGAAATTCCATTCTCCAACTTTGTGAATCTTTAGACATTCCTTGGGTAGCGGATTCAGAGGAGAATGAAGGGCGAACTGTCCGACTGAGCAGAGACAGCCCCGGCACCTTCCCATGCTTTAAGAGGCCGATACATTGACGCTGATATTTTCTGGACAAGAACTAATCTGCAACATTGAATGACCTCCCGTGTTTGCACGTCAGAAATTCAAAAGTCATCTCATCTCCGGGACAATGAGAAAACATGGGAACAGAAAAGGCACTGAAATTTTCGAAGGAAGACGGTCCCAGTTGTAGGACAGCTGGTTCCCAGTGACATGGAGGTGCCTTCAGATTGTGGGATCAGATTGTTCTCTAGTTTCCAAAATTAATGTTCCAGACTTTAGAATGGAAAAGTAAAACCAATAGATGGCAATTGTTATTCTGCGAAGGCCAGGCAAAAGCTTGGATCCACTAACCGCCTGCTTTATGAGATGCTACAAGAAACTTATTCCCCAGTCTCTGTGGTGCTATGGGTTAGCGCGTTCGGCAATTAATCGAGAGGGTGTTGGATTGCACCCACTCATGGATGGAATGGTCTCTGTACTTACTCCATCTGTTTCCTTTGCAGCATAGTTTTGTGTTTTTAATGTGGTCAGGGATATGTTCCCCAAACGGACACCTTACCCAGTGAGGAAGCATAAAAGCGTTTCCATATTGTTTTGTGGGGACCAAGGGGCTGTGAATGCCCTGAATCAGAAACAAAAGCAGACACTGCTGCAGAAACTCACCCGGTGTGCAGTAACTGTGGGAGAAAACAGAGGTCTCACAAACCTCTGAAGACGTTCTGAATCGTTGTCTCAGTTTCTCATTCCGCAGATGCTGCCAGACGTGTTTAGTTTCTCAGATATATCTACTTTTGATTTTCACTTAATATCCATTCCAACTATCGGGATGGATCACACAGACCATAGAATCCCAGACGTTTAACACTGTCGGAGCTGTACTGATTGAATGGAAACAAACTTAACAATGGTTCACTGTCTCTCAGCTCCACAGGGAGAGAGAACTGGCAAACCAGTTCAGCCGTGTGCTTCTGCAGTTGCTGCCACGTGGGTAACGTGATAAGTTTTAATACAATAAGGTTTTCACTTGCAGTTTCACATCTTGCTGACTGTAATTGAGAGCCGCCACTAAACTGGAAGAGAGCGTGTTCTTTGCTTTCCTGTTTGAGATTCGAAACACTGAATCGGTAAAAACGCACATAACCCAGAGTAGGAATGTTGGGAATCTGGAACCATCGCTTTTCAAGGTTGAACAAGCAGAATCTTTCAGAAGATGTGAGACCCATTTACTTGTACAATTCCATTACTGACTTCATTTGCACCTCTGCGCCAAGTGCTGCAAAACGAGATAAGAACAGTGAGGGGATTATGTGGAATTGGAGCTGTCCTGGTGGGCCAAAGCACATTTTCTGTGCTAGTGATCACCATGACCATTTGTGGGGACCTCATGTGGGAAGTAACAGGAAATTGCAAAATGTCCCGGAGCGTTGAAGGGTTTGAGCAACTCTCTCCTGATCTGTCTGTCAGTCACGGCATCCATTGGGAAATTTCCATTGGTAATAACTGGTATGGTGCACATTCCTGGAATCAGTCCACAGATAATCAAGATGATAACATCGTTGTGTCACATTTTCCAGCAGTGTGCAAGCCGTTGTGTCTTATATTTCCTGGTTCTGCTTTCGAGATAATGATTGCCTGCATTTTCTGTCTCTGTTTGTATCAATTAGCTCATTGAGCACGGAGTTGGATGTTCAGAGGAAGTTGGAAGTGTGGCAGGGACAAAAACAAGAAGAGACGAGACTTGAAAGCGCTTCGAATTTGCGTGTGTCGATTGTTTGTAGTGGTAAATGTCAGCTGTCAGATCCCAGGAGTCGCAGGGACTGTTTGGGTGGAATTTGGAAATTTGAAGTTACACACGAGCAGTGCGTTGGACTATTTCAACTCAGTTTCCATTTCATACCCCAGCTCACAGCAACGGTTCACATTTTCTGTGGAATTGGCTAGTGTTGCGCGTGAAGCTTTCTTTTCCAGAGAAACTTGCAGACTTGAAACACATTTCGCTGAGGCTTCAGTCTCTGTCAGGAATGTGCTCGTGTGTCTGCCTGTATGAGTGAACATGAGAATAAGTTCCTCAACGGGGTTACAACGCAGTATGACCATGTCAATGTTCAGTACCATTGTTGTGTCATTTAAGATCACAGAAAGAATATCATTGACATTTGCCCTGGAAACATCAACACACGTCTGCTTATGGGCCAAATGCTACAAACTGGGACTAGAATACATGGACGTCTGATGACTTGCACTGCACGGTGGACGAATGATCCTTTTCTCCCACGTTTTTAAATTTCGAAGACAGAGAGAAACGTATCTGACAAGAAACCCTTTTTTAAAATCTGACATGACCTTTTGTACTGTCCACTCTACTACCAAACCTGATGTCATCTGAAACCTCACTGACCATGTATTTTAATCTAAATAATTTGTATGAATGTAAAACGGAAGTGGGCTCAGCATTTATCCCTGTGTAACGCAGCTGGTCAAAGTCTTCCAGTCTGAGAACGACCCTCCACCACCATTCCCATCCAATTACCATTAAATAAATTTTATATCTTTTCGGATTGCTCACCTTGAATTTGATGTGATCGAACTTTAAAAATTATTCGACCATGTGGAACCTTTTAAAAGGATTTATTAAAGTCCAACTGAACAATGCAGACAACTCAATCCTCATCAATATTATCGGTTACGTCCTCAAAACAACCAACCATGTTTGTGAGACACAAATTACATCGCACGAAAGCATATGGATTTTCCCTATTCATTACTCGTCTCTCAAAATGCTTATAAATCCTATCATTCAGAATTGCTTCAAACAACTTTGCCACGAGCTTAGGCAGCCTCGCAGGTCTATGGTTTTCAGTTTTCTCCATTCACCCCTTCCTCAACAAAACCGCCCCCAAATTATTCGACACATCACTCACAGTAATAGATGATGCAAATATTTCCAACAAGGGCCCAACATTTATTTCCCTGATTTACAACAAAGCCCTGGGTGCGCGAGATCAGAACCCAAAGAAATATCCAACTTTATATTTTCCAAGTCCTCCAGAACTTCCTCTTTTCAATGTGAACTACTTTTAAAACATCAATGTTTGTAGCTGCCATTTTGCTCTCCATGGTATAAACAAATGCGAAATGAACTTTTAATATCTCTCCTATCTGCTGACGTCCAAGACAAATGTGAGATCTTACATCTTTCAGGGATCCTATTTGGTCTCCAGCTCTGAATGTAATTATAAAATCTCTCTCCATCATCCTTAACTTTGTGCGCTAAAGCGATCTAATATGCTCACATTGTCTTCATGAGTTCCTTTGAAGAATGCTCCTCCACGCCTTATATTGTTCAAAGGATTGACTTGAGCCCGCATGTTTACATGGAAACTGTGATTTTTTAAAAAAAACTAAGTTCTGAGACGACAGGTCCTTCATCCCTGAGATCAACATTGTTCTAATAGAATTCCGACAATGTGGGAACAGGCAATTCAGCCCATGAAGTACACATGAAACATGCGAAGATCTTTTTACTCAAACTCACTCCTCTACCCGATTCCTGTTACTCTGCATTTCCCATGGCCAAATGACGTCATATGTTTCCTATGTTGAGGAAACCCAGGCAGACACGGAAAGAATGTGCAAGTACAGACAGTCGCCAAAAGATGAAATTGAACCAATGTCGCTGAGGATGGAAGACAGCAGTGCTCACCACTGAGTCAGCCACTTTAAACCTCCTAGCCACCACTCATAATATATCTTCCCTTAGACATGGGTCCAAAAGCTACTCCCGATTAACCATATACATCTGACGACAGCCTCTTATCGTGTCTGTTGAAAACCTCTGTGGTTGTTTTTTAACTGGCGTGATTGATTGCTGATATTGAATTTACACTCCTAACAGCCAACAGAACCTGCATGTTAAATATAACAGAAACCTCAACTAGTTCTCTCAAGTGCCTTTAAATTATAGATCCCTGAAGGTTTTCCCCGTCACAAAATGGTCGAGGCCTCTAATCATTCCATCACTTGATGACCTCACTCTTTTTCACAAAGTGTTCTATTTGCAACATTTTTTATCCAACTACTCAGCCCGTCCACGTCATTCTGCAGCCTGTCTGCCTCCTCAATACGACCTGTCCTTCCATCTGTCATTGTGGATTCTGCAAATGGAACAACAATTCTGGAAAAAGTCCCCTACTCCCAACTGTCTGCCTTCCGTCTGTCAACCAAAACTCAAGCCATGCCAGTACTTTGCCCCGAATACCAGAGATTCATACTTCGCAGCTTCCGATACTGCACCTTGACAAATGCCTGCTGGAAATTCAAGCTGATCACATTCACAGAATAGACCTTTTCTCACTTGCTCATTATCGCCTCATAAAATTCTAATACATTTATCCTTGAGAACCTATTCTTATGCTTCAAGTACTACGTAATCCCATCCTTACATTGATTTCTCATGCATTATTAAATCCAAAATTGATGTATTTGACATTTATCTAAAATACTAAAACTTTGCTTTCAGTCCTGAATGTCATGAAAAACAAAGTCCATTCGCAGTTGAGATATGTGAACTTGCGCTGTCTCAGCAGGCTCGATGAGAGAGTGAATTCCTTCCCCCAGTGGATCTCTCTGCTCTCTCAGCAGGGTCAACGTATTTACCTGCTTCTCAAATGAAGCAGGTAAATACGTTCTGCCCAGTGCAAATTCGCTGGTGTACTGAGAGTTGAGATAATCGCCTGAACGTAGTCCCACAATGAAACCGTTGAAATGTCTCTCATCTTGTGAAAATATCGATGGAAATTCAGTCCTGCAGAGACTGGGAGCACATCCCACAAATTAGATATTTGATAGGTCTCTCCTCAATTTGAAGACGTTCATGATAAAACGATCCCAAGGATCTTGTATAGTGATTTCCACAGTCTGAGCATTTAAAAGGTCTCTTCTTTGTGAACACGTTGATGTCATGTCAGCCCCAGGAACATTTGCAGCACTTCACACTCTGGGCGTTGAAAAGACCTGTTGATGGGACTTCACGTCGCTCGGACATTTGCAGCACGTTCTACAGTTGTGGAATTGAAGATGTCTGTCCTCCGGGTGAGCACGTGGATCGGACGTCCGGTCCCCAGAAGTTTTAACGGACTTTCATTCGTGTGAGCACATTTCCCATGCATTAACTGCAGAGAGGTCTGATAATATTTTCCAAAGACTGGACAGATAAAGGGATTGTCTGTAGTATGGGTATTGTATTGGATAATCCAATCAACGAACGTTTTAAAGCATTTTACGTAATCCAGACATTGAGATAATTTCTCCTCATTGTGATCGAACAGGGGTCACAGCAGGTCAGAGAATAAGTGTATGCTTTCACACACAGAGAGATTGTTCCTGATATAATTGCTTTCGTGGGGTTCACAGTCAGATGGAGAAATGAATCCTCACATGTCTACAGTCTCACCTAAATATGACTGCAGTTGTAGATTGTGAGCTCTAATGATAGCAGAAGCGTTGTCGACACACACAGGAAGTGAACGATTCTCTCCCACTGTAACCGGAGCCTTTCCATTTCATGTTCTATCGCTGATCATGTTACATTTGGGATAAAATGCGCGATTTGATCAGATCATGATGGAGTGATAGTTTTTTCTTTAGGCTTCCCCTTCTAATATGCTCCGAAATTGATGTTGTATATTTTTAAAAATCAAGAGAGTGATAAAGAGTCACTCACAGACCCTGGATTGTGCCTGAAGATAGGGAATGAAGTTAAGGGGTTTAAACACCGACAATTTGACTGGAATTCTGCCAGAATCTTTCACAAACACACGCTCCACTACTGAGAAGGAGCAGGTCAACAGGTGGAAGTGAACACCATCAACTCCCTGTTCACTCGAGGTCAAACACTGTCCGGAGTTGTCTGACATCCTGTCCGTTGGAGCAGACATTTCTTCCAATTGAATCATGGAAAGTGAGGCCTCTGTCTTCAATCCCCATCACAAACCCACTGCCTCGCTACTGAGTAGAGAGTGTGGTCTTGGTAAAGCACAGCAGGGCAGCCAGCATCCAAGGAGCAGGGGAATCGACGTTTTAAGCAAGAGCCCATCATTTGAAATGAGGTTTATGAGCCAAGGCGGTAGGGAGACAAATAGGAGGAGGCACGGTAGCTAAGAGTGTGATAAGAGGTTGAAGTAGTGGTAATGGTGACAGTTCGGAGAGCAGGGTGGAGCGGATCGGCGAGAAGGAAGCTGGACAGAGAGGAAAGATCATGAGATCGGTGCCAAGTTGGAACATTAGAACTGGGCGGAGGGAAATGAGAAATCTATTGAAGTCCACATTGGTGCCGTGTGCTTGGAGTGTCTCTATGTGAAAGATCAGAGCTTCTTCCTCCTGGCGTCGGGTGGTAAAGGTGGAGCGATGGTGGATGCCCAGGACCTGCATGTACATGTCTGAGTGGGAGGGAGAGTTGAAGTTTTCGGCCACAGGGCAGAGATGTCATTTGGTGTGGGTGCCCCGGAGATGTTCTCTGAAGCGCTCTGCAATTAGGCACTCTGTCTCACAAACGTAGGCGAGACTGCATTGGGAGCAACGGATAGAGTAAATGTCATGTGTGGAAATGCAGAAAAACTCTGATGGATGTGGAAGAATCCTTTGAGTCTTTGGACGGTGTTGTGGGTGGGATTTGCAATTCCTGTGATGGAATGGGAAGGTGCCTGGAGGGGAGGGTGGTTTGGTGGGTGACGTGGACCTAACAAGGGAGTCACGGAGGGAATGATCTTCACAGAAAGCGGCTAGAGGCGGGGTGGGAAATACATCTCTGCTGATTGCGTCCGTTTGAAAATTGGGAAATAGCGTTGACATATGCTGGCAACGGAGTTTGGTGGGGTGGAAGATGATGACCGGGGGATTCTGCCTTTTTCATAGATGGAGGGGTGGGTCTTGAGTGCGGAGGTGTTGGACGTGGAAGAGATGCGCTGGAGCGCAGAATCGGCCACATTGGTGTAGAAATTGCCTCACCACTGACTCAATCTTCTCCTTGATAATTGTCAGAGTCTGAACCAATTATGTCATGACTATGGAGACATACTTCACCTCATTAACATCGTGCGGCTCTTCGACATCTCTGCTCATCCGCAGCTCAAACTATTTTCCATCCCTTTTGACTAAACTATCGTAATGCACTTCCATCCTTCCTGTTACATTCCCTCTCTACTCTGGTCAAACTTCCTCTGCCTCTATTCATGCGTGTACTTGATCTTTGTTCCGTGTTTTATTGTAACTTATTTGAAAGTGGTTTTTACCACCGCCCATATTCCCAACCAAGGGCTCTCACATCGTGGAAGGGAAGGGGTTGTCGGTTGTTCACCCAATGTTGCAATCCTGAGGTTTTTGAACAACTCTGCTGCACGTAGGAGTATTCGCAACAGGGTTTCTTCACCGATCACTGCTCTGCTACTTATCAAAATGTTCGTCATTTTATTCAAAATTTTAAACTGTCTCCGCTCAATCTATCGTTGCAATGTCCTACAGCCCACTCAAGACCAATTAGAGATGGTCAATAAATGCCAACCCAGCCAGCGAACCACACCAAGATTTTATTTCTTTTTTAAAAAATCTCTCTCAGATATCTACCTTCCCTCGAATTCCAACCATTTGATCATGGTCGATTTTAACTGTTTCATGTCTGGCGCCCGAAATTTCATGTAGCAAGGCCATAAAACATGAAAGCTCTTCACTCAGGAGATCGCAGAATGCGGTTAGAAAAGGAGTTCCTCACCAAGTGATGTAGAAAATCAGTGATACTAGTTGAAATCAACGGCAGTAAATTGTATCAATACTGCATCATGCCTTTCATATATGGAAACTTCAAAGCTTTCCTCTGAAAAGAGTTTAAGCAAATTTTGATTGCAGTCGCATAACGAGATATTGGGAAGCTGACGAAGTGTTACAAGAAACAAGTGATCAAGAAGGAGGATTCAAGCAGAAGTTTAAGCCACAAAACTCTGGTTGCATCACAAACCTCGGGTCATGGAGTACTGGAGGCCATCATTTTCTTGTCAGTATAAAAGCAACACATTCGTGCATGGATCCGCAGCTCAGTGATAAAAGCTCTCGTCTTGTTTGCCAGTGGTTATGAAAAGTCCCACTGAGACCTTGCTGCATTTTCTCACATATACTGCAGCAAACATCCGAACGGGCTTTCTCACTGTTATTCGGAATTATTTCTGATGAAAATGCGTGAAGTCATTCTCTCCAGGGCTAATGTGTTTGAGTTTGGATTTCCACTTCTGTGTTTCTCCTTCGAGGAACGTGAGGATAACAAGCAACTGATGCGAAGAACGCTCTTGTTTGGCAGGAAGAACAACATGACACAGTAGAAGCCGTAGAGGAACATGAAACAGTGGGGGAGGAAAAGTACAGGGAAGCGGCTTAATGCTCCTGTTCCTTACGTAGCGACAAAACAACTACACGAATCCAAAGAAAACACGCAGGAGTTGGAACAACACCGGAAGCCAGGCTGCCTCAGGAGGTATACGTTCAGCATGTATCAATACTTCATGGCTGGGCCTGTTCTCCAACGACAGCCTGCTGCTGGTTTACCTCTTTGCTTACGTAAAAAGACTCTGGTTTTAAATCTAAAGTGAAGGAAGAAGAAGCCCAATGGTTAAAAACATGGCAAAGGAAGCCACTGAGGTCCTAATGGATAAAACCATTAGAAAAGGCAAGGCTGGGTTCATGGGGTAGTGGAACTGACCAATAGATCACGTGGTGTGAAAATCACAGTTGTGTCCAGATGGAAGTTTTCCAGATGATGTGAATTTGGTGAGAATAAACAGAAATGAATTTCCCACGGGCAGATGAATCTATAACTAAAGTTTAGAATCTCAAAACCAGTGATGGATTATAAAGAAAAATTTGGAGCACAGCTTGTTTTGTTTTCATGCTACAGTTATTGAAATCGGGAATGATTTTTTTTCAGAGAAAAGTAGTTTCAATAGCTAATTCTAAAATATTTATAAAGATGCAAATAGACACACAAACAATGAATTTAAACGGGACAGAGAGTCTGCGCTGCACGGATGGGGTTGTGTTAAGTGCACATTCTCTAATTTTTTTAAGGTTAATTGGAAAGAAATTGTATAACACCTACAATTGAGTACGACTAAGTGTGAAAATATCCAATTGTTAGGAACGGTTTTGCAGCTTGATCTAATCAACTTCTATAAATTCTGTAAGAACTGAACTGTTTGTGTTAGCTCAACATTTCAGGAAAGCTGGTTAGTTCAGTCCGTTGCAAAATTGGTTACGATACAAAGTGATACCAACAGTGTGGGGTTAATTCTCGCAACATCTCAGTTTAACATTCTGATCCTGATATCCCCACTCACCTAATCCATAAGGTGATGGCGAGAATCAAAGGGAAATTTTACCATAGCGAGTTTGTACTGATCTGTCGATATCACGCACCTTTTTGTTTTTCATTTGCTACCTTGGACATTTCGCTGCAATCACAGAGAAGGAATTGAGTCCATTTGCTGCACACTCATCTTCCTCCAAAATATCCAGTGACAAGACTCGAAACATATTCCTGTTTGAATTCTCTAAACTTCACGGCAGTAATTTAAAATAACTTTATCATTTCGATTCGAGTTTTTCCAACAACATTCAAAATGTCCAATGAGATAAGCATCATTCTTTTTGCATTGTTTTAATAACTGATATGAGTATACAACAAGTGCAACAATATAGAAAATGCCCAAAGTCCTTTCCACAGTATAACACAGTTGAAAAGTGTGGTGCTGGAAGAAGGGAAGGGCTAATGCCCGAAACGTCGATTCTCCTGCTCCTCGCATGCTGCCTGGCCTGTTGTGCTTTTCCAACATCACACTTTTCAACTCTGGTCTCTAGCGTCTGCAGTCCTCACTTTCTTCACAGTATAACAGAATGCAGGATCAGCGTTATGAGAAAGAGAATCCATCTCAAACGTCATCTCGGTATCTCTGTTGAGAGATGGCTATTCTCCTGGGGAGTATTTCTGACTGTTAGTAAGTAACTGAGGCATTCCCCAAGGACAGAAGACTCCACAAAATCAGAAGTAAGATGTTTCGAGTAAAAACTGTTTTATTCAACGTAGTTTTGCAACGTTTAAGTACATATGCACGCACATACATGCATACATGCACGCACCCATTTATATTTATGTATGTGTGTGCGTGTGTAAATATGAGTGTTTGTTTGTGTGTGTGTATAAGAATTGAGATGGGTGGGAATCGATGGTCAGGCAATTGAATGTTCTTCCTGTAGAATGCGGTAAGTAAGAGTCATCAATAGTGTCCCAGATATCTGCATCTGAGGGAACTGCGCCCAGACCTCGTTCCTTGGAAAGTGTGTTTGGGAACTGATGCTAGACGTTGGATCATTCGGGAGGCTGAGGAGGGAATTGAGGTGAGTTATAGGCAGTCCGTAACACCTCAGATACAAGAAAAAGGTCAATGGGTTTAAGTTGGGAAACGAAAAGGGAACTGCCAGACAGTGCATCCATCTCCTGCGGCCGTACTCCTCTGTTACAAGCATACCGTTGTTGATATTTTTGAGGGGGCGTGACTTAACAGGGCTTAAACATGGGGTACAGGTGTCTCGCACAGAGATTTTCACTTTTGCTCAGAACGGTAGGGGACAGAGGAGGATACCATTATTCTTGGAGACTTCATAATTACGGGAACAGATTGCAGATTCAGTGGGTATGGGACACACGTACGTTTGGTGTGTTGCCTCCCAGCTCACACAGTTTGTGATGGTTTTGCTATTCTTAAGAGGGAGGGGGAACAGGCCCAAGTCATGGTCCACATATGCACCAACAACATAGATAAGAAAAGGCATGTGGATGTAAGGCAGAAATTCAGGGAGCTAGAGTGACATCTTAGATCCAGATCTAACAGTTGTTCTCTCTGATTTGTTACCTCTGACACATCATACAGAGCTGAAGAATACAGACAGAGCTTTTGAAAATGTGGATACTGGGATGGTGCAGGGGGGACGGATCGGATACCTGGACAATTTTGTCTCTTTCTGGAGTAGGTGGTACCTCTACAAATAGGATGGATTTCACCTGAACCACAGGAGAACCAATATCCTGCGGGTGGGGGCGGGGATAATATGCTAATGCTCTTGAGGAAACGAATTCAGCAGCCGAATGGGAACCTGAATTTTAGCTCAATTGTACACGAGGTTTTGAGTTGTGAGGACATAATTATGTTTTCAGGTTTGCAAGAGTGTACTGGCAAGAATAAAGATGGTTTGAAGGAGGTTACTTCAACGCCAGGAGCATCTGGAATAATGTAGGATAACTTATAGCATGGGTTGTTAACTGGGATTTCGAAGTTGTGGCCATTTCAGAGACATGAATAGAGCAGTGAAAGGACTGGGTGTTCCTGGTGCCGCAGTCTCGATTTTTCAGTAAGAGCAAGCAAGGTGGTGAAAGAGAGTGAGGTGTGGCATGATTAGCCAAGGACAGTATTACGGTAGCAGAAAGGATATTTGATGAGCACTCTACAGGGTCTACTGAGCGAGAATGGTCTGATATCAGACTCAGTAAAGGAGAGATCCCTGCGAATGGAGTTTTCAATAGCCCACTAAAACGTTCCAGAGATATAGAGTAAAAGATTGCAAAGATGATTTTGGATAGGAGAGAAAATAATCGGGTCGTTGTTCTGGGGATCTTTAACTGTCCAAATATTGATTGGAAAATTTATAGTTTGAGTAAATCTGATCGGTGATTTTTTTGTCCAATGTGTGCAGGAGGGTTTCCGGACACAGCATATAGACATACAACAAAAAGCAAAGCCACATTCGATTTGGTACTGGATAATGATGCAAGCCATATGTTCGATATGGAGGGAAGTGAGCACTTTTGTGATAGGAACAGATTTATATTGTAGGGTAAGAGATATTGCTGGGAGAAATATGATTAGGCAAGAGTTAGGATGGATAGGATGGAGAAATTAACTGCAGATGTTGGGTACAACTGAAATCTGGAGCTTGCTCATGGAGGAGCGACTGCGTGCCCTTGATAACTATGTATGCGTCATGCAGGGAATATGTGGTCGTTTCAGGGAGTTGTGTCTACGCAAAATGTTGAATCTCTTGTCAAGAGGGAGAAGGAGGCTGATGCAAAGATGAGATTTTCAGGCTCAGATTCGGGTGCTTGAGAATTAGAAATGAGCCAGGAAGGACCTAAAGAGAGAGCTAAGTCGTTCGAAGAGAAGTCTTTGGCTTGGAGGATCGAGGAAAACCCCGAAGCATTTTGTTGGCATTTCAGGAACAAATGAATGACTGGGATACGATTACAACCTATCAGGAATCGTCGTGGGAAGTTGTCCGTTCAGTCCGAGGATAGGTAAGGCGCTGAATGAATATTTTTCATCAGTGTCACAAATGAAAATAGAGAACGATGTCATGGAGAATATTGAGATGCAACTATTGGAATATACGAAATTGATGGTTGTAGGTAATTTGTTTGGGCAATTCTTGAAAATGTGAAAATAGACCTGTCCCTTGGGCTTGATGGGATGTATCCTAAGATTCTCTGGGAATCGTGGATGGAGAGTGCTGTACTTTTAACTATGAACTTTGTGCCGTCTGTGTCTATGTGATTAGCGCGAGAAGACTCAAATTTAGCAAATATTTTCCCCTTCTACAACATGAGGAGTAGAGAAATCTCTGGTAATTATAGAAAAATGAGCCTTTGTTTCGGTGAAGGTAAAGTTTTGGAAAAGTGGATTTGGGATAGTCAATTCGATTTTGTGAAGAGTAGTTTGTGCTTCACAAACCTTATGGAGCTCATTCAGAATGTGAGCAAATAGGTGGATGAGGGTGAAGTGATTGAAATGGTGGATATGGTTTTCACGAAGGCATTCATAATATTCTCCACGGTAGGCTATTGCATAAATTACGCAGGCATAGGATTGATAGTTATTTAGCTGTTTGTTTGGATCAAAAAATGGCGACCTGAAAAAAGACAGAGTGGTTACTTAATTGGAAACCTTCGTCCTGGAGTTCAGAGACTAATGGTATACCAGAACGTTTTTTGTTGATCCACTGCAGTTGATATTTGTATAAATAACATGGATTAGGGCATGGGATAATGGGTCAGTAAATTAGCCAATGGCTTGAAGCTCGATGGAGTTGTCAACTGTGTCAAATGCTGCTGCAGGTTGCAGTGGAACATGTACAATTTGCAGAGCTGAGCTCAGAGGTCGGAAATAGAGATTAATGTGGGAACATGTGTAGTCATTCACTTAGAAAGGAACAACAAGAAGAAAAGATTCTGGGCTAAAAGTCATATTCCTGGAAGTTTAGGTGAGCCGAGAGATTTTGTTGCGAATGTGCATAAAATTCTGAAAGTTACCACCCATGTTGATAGGTTCGTTGGGAAGGAGCACGTTATGTTAGATTGATTGGGAGAGGGATTGAGTTTCACAGCCATGAGGTCAAGTTGCACTCCAAACATTCTCTGGCGTGGCTGCACTTGTGAAGTTGCGTACAGTTCCGGTCGTCACATCACAGGACGGATGTGCAAGCATTTGAAAGGGTGCAAAGGAGATTTACTACGATGCTGTCTTGTATGGAGGGAACGTCTTACGAGGAAAGACTGAGGGACTTGAGGTTGTTTATGAGAGAGATAAGAATTTTGGAAAGTGATTTAATAGAGACATACAAGATGATCAGAGTTTTTGTTAAGGTGGAAAGTGAAGGACTTTATTCTTCAAATGGTAATGGTTGGCAGAAGGGCACACAGTTTAAAGTTGAGACTGATAGATGGCGAGGTAGGTTCTTTTCTCAGTGAGTAGGAAAGGTGGAGAACGCCTTGCATTCAACAGTCGTAGACTCATCAACTTTCAGGGCTTTTATATGATCAGGGGATATTTTTTGAGATAAAATGATGAAATGTCGTTAAGCTGGACTTCTGATTAATATCGCAGGTTGTTTGCAACATCAAGGGCCAAAAAAATTTTATTTCACAGTAATATTCGGTCCTCGAACTGTTCTTCAGCCTAATGCTGCAATCATCCCTGGTCCCTATCAGTGAAATGAGCCCTGGCGAGGATCAATCTCGCAACTTCGGCAGCTCACACACTTCTAATCTGTTATAGAAGCACGGCAACCTGATCAATTTTCTCACTGGAGCTGGCACCACAGGACGACCAATGGCTCCCGATCTTGCCAGAGGCCATGAATTCAATTACTCAATTTTTTGCTGTGGATCTGAAATGAAAATCACCTTAGAGGTGGTTGTAATGAGAATGGATCATCGATCATGTCGCATCAGGGTCAGGAAAAAGACAATGAAAACTGTGGTGAAAAACAGATTTTACTGAATATAAGTTTACCGTGCCTTCCTGCGTTGATCACGGACAATTTTACATCGCCACTGTCATGGGATTTCCCTTCCATCATTTTCAACTCGTCACAGAATTCGATTCACTGACACTTCTCCAACTTCCTTTGGACAGTTCATACGACCCAGTGACCCACATTGCCCACAACGTCAACAATCTTCAGCATTACCACATCCAATGGCACGTGGCATGGTTTGTATAAATAGTAGAGATGGAGCAACGTTATGCAGGGACAAATTGAATTTCAGTTTAGATTAGATTACATTCCCTACAGTGCGAAAACAGGCTCTTCGGCCCAACCAGTTCACACCTCCGAAGAGTAATCCGCCCAGACCCATTTCCCTTTGACTGATGCATCTAACACTGCGGGCAATTTTGCATGACCAATTAACATGATCTGCTCATTTTTGGATTTCTGGAGGAAACCGGAGTACCCAGAGCAAACCCACGCAGACACGGGGAGAATGAGCAAACTCCACCCAGACAGTACCCAAGGTTCGAATCGAATCTGGAGCACTGGTGCTGTGGGGCACCAGTACTAATCACTGAGCCACCATGCCACTGATGATGTAGATTCACACTGTTCTCATTATGTTAGTGTTTAAAAACCTGGGCCAGAAACAAGAAGGAACATGAGGAGGCCACGCCTCCCGACCCGGACATTAAAAAATCATCATGGCTGAGCCAGCGTATTAATATCTTTTTCAGCCTATCAACATCATCATGTTGCCTATTGGCTAACAGATATTTATCGAGATCTACCTTCAACAGACATTGAAATTGTTAATTTGTGAAAAGTAGATATTTCCCGTTTCAAGACAGTTCGGATTCTGCACGCATAATACCGGTTTTGCAGAGGAGCAGCCGAGTCTGCTCTGATCACGTGTCAAACGAAACTCCACTCCGGTGGAATTCTAACACACGACCTTTTTACAAAAGATTCAATAATCAGATAAAACGCCAACGCGGTTACCATTGCGTCACATAGCCACACGGGCAGTTGCACCTAAGCACACAGGGTTACCTTTGACTCGGGACTCCCAATTCACGTATGTCTGCCTTCGTCACAATTTCCAGTACCTGCTGCTTATCCAAGTGTGCTGTAGCTATTCAAATGTTTGGTTATATACTGTTGATATGTTCTGCTGACACTTAGCTTTATCACAATTTCATGTAGTGAATTCCAGATAAACAACACTGTCTGGGTGAAAACATTTATCCTAAATCTCCTCTTAATCCCTTGTCTCTTGCTTTTCACCTGCGCCACTGGTTATTTTTACTTCCCAAAAACAAGCTCATTTCTGTCACACATATCTGTCCTCTTCACAATATGTGCATTTTTATCAGTGTCTCACACAGCCTTTTCTGCACTTACATAATCAGCCCCAGTCCGGCTTGTCTACCTTCACAACGGGAATGGTCCAGCCATTGTCATTCTTACCATCTCCCATGAGCACCAACTCCTGCAATCAGATGCTTCCTGCAGCCTACAGTAGAAAAACGTTCTCTGAAGAAAAGCCAAAACGTATGAACAAAATCATTCGCTCTTAGAAATCTGTGGAGAGATTAATGTTTCGAGTCCAAAGATCCGTCTTTGGAACTAATGGGACGTGTGGGTGGGGAAAGCTTCTGGAAGAAGGCGGACGGGTTCTGAAATGATTGAACTCGCTGGTGGGTCCTGAAGACTGCATAGTCTGTCAGTAGAAAATGAGGTGTGATTCTTCCAGCTTGAGCTGTGCCTTGAAGTATCACTGCAGCAGACCGGATTCTGAATTCGTGCCTTTGGAACACAGTGCAACATTCAAGTGACAGGAGACTGGAAGGTCAGGATAACCTTTGGTTGTTCCATACAGAACGTAGGCGATCTCAGCTTTTTCACTGACTCTGTTTTTCACTCCCCATTGTGTAGAGATAACATTCTGAGGAGGAAGTACAGTTGCCTGGACTGAATGAAGTACAGACAAAGCACTGAAAGGGTCTCTGAAAAGTTGCACAGTGAGGAGAGATATCATAACCCAGCAGGTGTTATTGCTTAGAAGATAGAACATTACAGTGCTGTGCAGGCCCCTCAGCCTTCGATCTTGCACTGACCACTGAATAAAAATGCGATACCCATTTAACCTTCACTGTTACATTATTATTCATATGTATGTCCAATGCACATTGAAATGCCCATATACTCAGCGCGTCTACGACTGTTGCAGGCAGGCTAATCCACGCCCGTACAGTTATATGTCCTAAATCAATCGCCATTCAATTTAATGCTATGCCTCCTCGTGTTGGCCTTCGCCATCTGAGGAAAAAGGCTCTGCCTGTCCAGTCTATCTAACCTTTTGATAATCATATAAGTCTCGATTGATTCACCTGTCAACCTTCTTCTCTCTTACGAAAACAACCTCAGGCTCCTCAGACTTTGCTCGTAAGACCTTCGATCCACACCAGTGAACATCCCAGTAAATCTCCTTTGAACCCTTTCCAAAACTTTCACATCTTTACAAAATTCAGTGAACAGAATTGCATGCAATACTCCAGATGGAGCCCTACCAGGTGGTCAAGCCACACATTCTGTGATTTTATGGAATGGTGCTGGATGGGCAGTTACTTGGATGCAAGGAATTCCGGACCAGGGGGTCGCGAGAGACAATGTCCTGCATTGTGGTGGCAAGGTGTGGAGTTCAGTGTAATTGGGTATTGGTACAGAATGTATACCTTCCACCGCTTCCTGCTTCTAGTAAGCCTTTCAATTTGGAACATATCTATCAAATGCCTTGCATTTCAACACGGGGACAGGGTACGATTTCCAGAACAAACGTGTTTTCACTTTCACTGACACTGTGAGTCTCCGGGAGCTGCGTTCCCTCCCCACCCTGACTCATACAGCACCGTATTTCCTGAAACATATCATATTGATCATGGAAGCAGATGTTTAAGTAACCCCCGTTTGGGAATGAAATGAACAATTTACAATTCCTAAACTTGTTTCATTTGCTCATTTCGCTAAAGCCGGAATCTTGTGTGAAGATCTGCAAGTCACATTTCCGGATGGGTGTTAAAAAATGAAGAAAAAAATATACAAACGACAAAACCTCGGAGGGAAAGAGCTGATAAAATCCCTTCTCTGCAGACAAAGACGGTTCGGCACACTGAATCTGCACATTTAATCTGTGAGAAACAGAACACACTCATAAATCAGCCTGAGGCAAAGCCTTGGAAACAAGAACAATTTATTACAGCCTTGCAAGTACCGGACATTTCTGCAATTAAGCAGAAATGCGCGCGAGAACAGTACATGTTAGCTTTCTTATTCAGTTTACAAGTTGTGGAATCATGCCTCCCTTTTCCCATCCCATCATGAAACGATTAGCTCATTTGTTTTTTTTTCTTTCTAGTTGTTTTATTATCTGGCCATCCTGCTGTCCTTGTATGTTTGCATTTTTTGTTCCTGGTTTGTTGCAGCTTGTTCTTTTATCCAGTTTCTCTTATCATACTATAATCTTTATTTTGAAATGCCCCTGCTGCTTCATTTTGTGGTCAACTACAACAGTTTAAAGTTATTTCCTAGCTTAAAACTATTTTCTTGAAAAGACCCTCTATATTCTTTAAAGTCTAAGCCTTAAGTATGCTACATGCTGCATGCTACAAGAATTCCACAACCGTTTGTATAATGTCCCACCCCCGCAACATGCAGAAACTACATTTCTAATCTCCCACAAATCCTAAGAGCTTCACACTCCGCGACCCTTTCTTTCCAACCCCGTACTTACCAAGCAACTACAAAAATAGAATTTACTAGAAATTCTCAGTCGATCTGACAGCATCAGCGGAGACAAATCAGAGTTAATGCTTCAGTCAAGAACTGTTCTAAGGAAGGTTCACTCGAGTCGAAATGTTAACTCCGAATTCTCCGATGCTTTAATTCCTATTTTTGTCTCAGATTTACAGTACTTTCATCTCTTTAGCGTTTTATTTACCATCTACCTAACGTGCTCATCACGAGGTACTTTGAAGTAATCTAAGCAGCCAAAGGAAACCCATGTGGAATATCGTGCAAACACCACATTATCAATCACTCCAGGTTAAAATAAATACTCGTTTCCTGGCGCCGAGAGACATCAGTGTTAACCACAGAGTTGCCTGAAATGGCAAGCACTTTTCTCAATGGGTAACTGAACCTCGGATTTGCAAGGTGACAGGCAGACTTACTACCAAGGGCGACTGTGTAAAAGGAAGCCCCCTCAGCTTCTATGTCGGGACTGGGGAATAACAACTATTTCACTATCCTAATCCCTTTAAAACCACTGACACCATAGCCATGTGATGGCTTCAGAAATTCACACCTGATGATGAGGGTTTCTGACCATTAATGCAAGTTCAAGATTCCAAACACGCGATGGCTGAAATGGAGGTTTTTTTTTCACAAACACATACTCAAATCTTTATGTCTCTTAAATCTCTGCATCCCTCCAGATTGACCACTTCATCAAGGGGAATTGTTTCTTTAACTTTAACCTTTCCATATCCGTCGTTACATTAATCATCTCAATCTTGTCTCCTTTCAATTCCTCTGCTATAAGAAAGAAAACAGCCCAAACTCTCTTTATAACTTAAACTCCTCAGCCCAGACGATATCCTGATAAATCGCTTCTGAAACGTCTCCAAAGCTATCACATCTCCTCTGTAAAGTGATTTGCAGACTGCACACAATAGTCCAGCTCGAGCCGAATGAACAAATCAAATAAATGATCAGAAAGTCACGTACACTTTTCCAGCTAACTCTATTTTGCTCAATAATATCTTGTGTCGTTTTCATAGAATCATGGACCTTGCACAGTGTGAAAACAGGCCGTTTAGTTCAACAAATCCACACTGACCCTCCGAAGAGTAACTCAACTAGACCTATTCTCCTGTCCTTTTATTGTATATTTACCACTAACTAATACGCCCAACTTATACATGCCTGAACAGGATGCGAAATTTAGCATGGCCAATTCACCTAAATCTTCTCATCTCCTAATACTCATGCTCCAAGAATCTCTGGTTCATGCTAGCTAAAGTTGCTGCATGAGCTTTGTACGAACAACCACGTCATCTAACAGGATCGATTAGTTGAAGTTGCCAAAACTGAGATTGGAGCATGTGCACCCAGCAACAATGACTGCAGCACCACAGATTGAATGGGGTCAATGTGAAACTAAATGTTAGATTGCGCAGTGGCTGAGGGAACTTGAAGAGGATATTGAGGGGAGGGTCAGTAAGAGAGGGAGAAAGACAAACATATCGGACAATGGGTGGTTTCGATTCCTTCCATATATACCAGGCCGAGATGTGAGAGAGCAGGTTCTGAAGAAAGAAAATCGTCACCTTGGATAATATTTTCATGTGAAAACAACTGATTCCATGCTGTGCTGATTTAGTACATGTCACAGAGAGTAAAAGGTGGGGGGAAATATTACATACCATAACTCGAATTCTAAACGTACTGATGCGGCCATAAACCAAGGTATTCACCACTGAATACTTGACCACTGAATACTAACGTGGCATCACACAAACTGACGCACTTAAAGAAAAAACACTTACAGTGGCAGAGGAGATATCAGAAACAACAACACAAACATAGGAAGACCACTTAGCGAAGTCTCGACTGAGATGTTGGAACTCCGAATGGGCTGTAACTTTAACTTCGATATTTCTAGAGGCTGTGGAGTTTCCATCATTGGATATGAATGAAGACTGAGATGAACTGTTTTCCATAGAATATCAAAGGCTGAGAGGATAGCCTGGGATATAGTTGAAATGCATGTTTCAATAGTCATGTAGTTTAACATCATTTCCTTCAGCCGGTACCTAACATGTGGAAGTAATCACTGCTGACAACGATCACATATATTTAATTACCATTCAGAGAAACTGAATGGTACGGCCGCGAAACTCCCAGATTAATGAGAATACTCGACATTTTTGTTCAGCTCAACATAACCTCGAGATATCGCGAAAAAGCACGAAAGTAGACTTAGAACTTTTCAGATCAGCAGTAATCCCATTGAATTGCTGTGCAGCCATAGGGTGAATGAAAGCTTTATGAGAACAAGTGTGTTTTGTTTGCGAAATTGTCCGCTTCACAATGTGGGAACTATTGCAGTTAGTGGTGAAGTTGATTATATTTACTAGTTGTTCACCCTGAGACGGTTACAATTGTTTCTCCTGTCCCTGATATCATCACAGACCTGCAGCAAGCACACTTGAATCAGTGGCTTCATGATTTGCTTGTTTGCAAATCTGGGGGTTGTTCATTCGACTCTTCAATTTCACAAGAACACTGCCGCATTTTATGACACCTGCAAACTCATTGTCCCAAAGTCGAGATGTGGTTTGAGTTCCTTATCTGCAGGAAGAAGAATTTTTCCTCAACAACAATGCACCACTTTCTTATGTACAAGAATGTTTGAAATGCTGGGATGTCTGAACTATTGATATGAAGCTATGCCCAACTTCAGTCAATTGTCCACTTATAAGCATTGTCGGCTGCCAAGACTTACTTTTGGCAATGTTTCAATCGATTAACCGCAATTCTTTTAAACAGCCGCTCGGTTTGATAATAGAAAGTACTAACATGATGAACACAATTCCACCGAATCATTCAAAGGAATTGACATCTTCATTAGAAGTATCTTGCAAAGTGAATGTTTTATCTTCTTAAACTTGATTTTCCTGAATATCTCTCTAAACTGTGCAGTTTCTGAGTACTTTGTAGTCAGAACATTTGAAAGAATGTCATTGTGTTAGGAATTGATTGTGGCAATTCTTAATATACCGATTAATGTCTCCGATCGATGAATGTAACCGAGAACAAAAGAGTCAACCTAAAGGCGCTGTCAGAAGAGGGAAAGAAAGAATAGCCTCGCACGCTGCTCTTTTGCACATTATCAATTTCAACCCAACCCAATCTCTGCAATCCCTGGGAGTGAAAAGGAAACAATTAAACAGAGCCCCGTTTCAAATCTGTGAATCTTTAGAAACTCTGTTGGAGGAGAATGAAGGGGACCTGACCGACTGAGCAGAGACTGTCAAGGTGCATTCCCCTTCTGGAAGGAGCAGGGGCAATAACTCTGATGCTCTCGATGCATGAACTGATCTGAGACATTGAAAGGATCCCCATCAGTGCTGCTCCCCTCTCGCTGTTGTCACTGTCAGGAATAATACAACCTGATTCCCTGACCAGGGACACAACTTTAGCTGCGGTGAAGAAAACACCGACGCTTAACCATTACATCACCAGTGCTGCCTCATGAGTTGTTGGACAGCCGCTTAATGTCAAAGCGCATGGTGTTTTATTTATCAGGACATAAGTTTGAACAAGTCATCGACTGTTTACTAAACGGAAAGAGGCCCATCAACCAGGTTCTCAGCACTTGGTCTGTTCCCTTGTGTTCTCAGATTTTCCAAGCACTCGTCAAATGCTATTATTCAATCACGTTTTACAATGAATGTGACTGAAGGTTAAGATGGACAACATGTGTTCATATCCCCTCGGTGAGCTGAACTCCATTTCCAACACAGAGGGAAACACAGACAGGTTCATGCGGAGTGACTGAGGGCTCAGGAGAGATCTACCAGAAGGAAGGATTTCACCCAATTGGCTTATTTTGTCTCATTTCATATTTAAACACCAGAGTCTGGTTACACCAAAGAAAGGAAACATTCTGCCATTCCCGTGTCCGTGTTCCTCCCCTATCAAAGCATTGAGCGACGGAGGCAGCGTGCTCTCAGAGAAGGGTTCTCATTCATTAGAAACTGCAACATAACAGCTGATTGGAGAGCTTGTGTATTAGAAACCAGTCGTAACAAAACCAAGACAGAACTGAAGGCATCATGTGCAGAAGGATGAGAGAATATAATACCGAATCAGACAGTGTCCAGGGAGAAAGAAACAGAGACTGTCCCTGGAAGTCTCGTCATTTAGTTTCCGTGCTCTCACAGCCATGGCCTGCAAATCGTCAGCATTTATAGTTACCAATATGAAATGGTGCCTTCGCCTTAAAGTTAAATTATGAACCTGAACATACGCACATAAATGGTGAAATTGATAAAAATTGATCTGATTTTTTAATTCCATATTTGGTCAGAAAGAGCAACATGCAAACTCTTAGATTATCATTAAAATCCAATATGAAAGCCAGATAGAGTTTTCACAAAACTACAAAAGCAGAGGAGAAGCTGGGAGTTTCATGACGGAAGGAGTCTACTGCTCTTTCTTTCAACCCACAACTTTTATTCCTTTCTTCCCAAGACCAAGTGCAGAAGCAAAATACTGGCAATCTGATATATATGAAAAATTCAGAAAACGCTGGAAATATTCAACTTGTCTGGCAGCTTCTGAAAGTGTGGTCGAGGTCAACGCCATCACAACTTGATTGTCTTTCCTTTGTATTCATGGTAACTAATGCCCAAGTCAGAACTCATTCAGACACGTTTCCTCGTCTTTAAAAGGAATGCACGCCGCCTTTATTTTGCCATGAGAAACGTTTTGTCAATTAATTTGGTACTGAAAGGACAACCGTTTCAAGCTGTATGAAACGTGTTGCAAACGGTCAAACCAGTCAAAATGAGGTACCACGTGAAGAAATATGTGTTTCGGTCAGGAGAGCTAAAATAGAATTGTTGATAGAAGATTGTGGTGAACTGTCTGCCGATGTTTTTGATGAGATAGGCAGACGTCTTGATGATGATAATCCAAAACGATCAGATAAATGTAGATTGGGGGAAAAATGGCAAACGTTCTCTGAGCCCGCTGTCCATGAAACCTGGGGATGAAGGAATATAAGGTAAAGTAGCAATATTGATCATAAATTGGCTGCGTGATAGGTTACTGATGAAGGCTGCCTGCCTGAAATTCAATTTTCATGCTCCTCGGATGCTGCGTGACTTGCTGTGTGTTTTGAGCACCACTCCGATGCTGAATCTGATCTCCAGCATCTGAAGTCCTCATTATCGCCTGCAGGAAAGGAAACAGAGTCATCAGTAATAATTGTCTTTTGTACTGGAAATATATTTCAAGCGAAGTTTGGTTGAGAGTTGAGGTGTGTACGCTCTGCTTAGCTTAATTTAGCCCAACAGCATTCTCTGATTTATCAGGACTCCCAGCGCGCCCAAGAGTTTCTCTGATTGGTTGGAGAACCAGTGCCTCCAGCTTGGTCCTGTAGGGCCGCCTCTTCTTCGCAGTTGGCCATTATATGTCAACAGCAGCATGCACAGGGTTAACCTGAACTGTGAGCATGCTCGCGGCGAGTGATCATTGGACCGAAATGTTGTTGTCTCCAATCGACAGTCGGTGAGTGAGGGCGAAAGGGGATGGAAGCGCCAGGTGCTAAATCCCAGTTAAAGGTTTCATGTTTGGTCATTGTATGATTCTGGAACCAAACCTACTGTATCTGGGGCCGCGTGTAAGACACAGAGAGTCTGAGCTTCTTCCCAGAAACAGACCCGCTATTCCTGCCTCAGTTTTATTTTGTTGTTTTTTTTAATTTATCAGGTCACTGTTGGTTTATCTATCTTTAGTGTGAATGGAGCTGAAAATAAATGATATTGTTTTAAATCATTGCTGTGGTCCATGATCATTTAGTTTTTTTGGAGACGCATATGTTTATATTTGTGACTGAGATGGATGGGTATGTGTACCCTATGAATATCGCTACCCTTAACGTGCTGTAAATGTGACAGAGATGGAAAAAATAGAGCAGGAGGTGGAGGGACAGGACTCCTGAGCAAGCTAACGGGTTGCGGGGTATTTGGAAGTTGGGGTCATTCGTTGCCATTCCCAACACCAAAAAGGACCCATTGTTTTATTCATTGTTCCTCTTCCCCACCCTATCCTACTACTCCCTCCATCCAGTATCAGCAACGTTTTAAAGACGTTTACTTATTTCATACATAATATTTCGCTTTTGTCAAAGCATTCGGTAATTTGTGAACTGGATTGAAACTGAGTGAGAACAGCCAGTGTACGAACATCAAAACTCATTTTTAACCTCCTCGAACTGCTGAAGTTATGTGCTAAAATTGCTCACCGATTGCTGTTTGGTAAGGCTTTGCAGGATTTTGTGGAAACTAGATAATGTGTTACTGATATCTGTGTCAGTTCAAGACAATTGGTTTTTATATCCCACGTTTAACAGAATGGAAACTTTTAAAAATCAGAACAGGACTGGCTTGTTGTGATGTTTGATCCTTCTCCACAATTCATTGTGATCTTGGCTGGTTATTTCGCACAGTAACCTGCTACCTCCCTAGACATGTACCGTTGGATCGCTCGTACCCTCAAAATTATGGACATTTTCATCTTGTAAACATTCCAAGTTCTGGATTTAATTGCTTTATGTGGCAGCAAATTCCACTGTCCAACCAGTCTTTGATTAAAAAATAAAATCCTCATCTCAGTTTTAAATGAATTAACCCAAATTCCTAGAAGTGACGCCACCTTTCCACCCCCTACGTCATGGACGTCCTGGTCATTGACAGCATCCTTCCTGCATTTACCTTGTTCATACCTTTTAGAATTTTGTTCGTTTCTGTGACATCCTACTTCATCATTCTAAACTTGATTGATTTTCATCCTCACGTATCCATTCTTTCCTCATACGTCAGTCCTGCCACCCTATGAATCAGTCTGGTAAATCTTTGTTGTGCAGTTTCCGTATGGAGAACATCTTTGTCATGAAAGGATTACAAAACTGCACACAACATTCTAGGTTGTGGTATCAACAAGACCTTGCACAATTTCAGCAAGTCATCCCTGCTCTTATGTTCAAATTCTCTCAGTACAAAGGCTAACACACCGTTTGTCTTCTTCAACTGCTGCTGCGCTGGCATGCTTACGTTCAATGATTTGTATACAAGAAGACGAGATCGGTTTTCCTATTTTAGTTTCGTAAATTTATGATGGTTCTGTCTAATCAGTTACTGTTTACCAGTGTAAGGCTAACTTCTCTGTCATTCCATGTTTTCTCACGATTTCCTTTTATAAATAGTCAGGTCACATTAACTGACCTCCTATTCATAGATAATGTTTCAGAGTCGATAGAATATTGAAATATGGAAATTAATTTGCTCTACGTATCCTCCACACTCTAGTTACACAAGGCATTCACTGCAATTCGGCTGACTTTAAGTACATGGTTGTTTGATTCGCAGTTGGTGGAAGTTATTGTCTTTAATCACATCAATTTCCTGATACTACTGATTTCCTTCAGTTCCTTCCTTTCTTTGTCTTCCCAGTAATTTAGGAATATTACTTGTGTCATCATTTGTGATGGCAGAACCAATATAAATATTTGTTTGATATGCCATACATTTATGACACATTAAAACGTCCCCCGTTTCTCATTGTCAGGGATTAGTTTTCAAAAATCGTTTTTTTGACTCCCTTCATATACTTTCGGGAGCTTTAACAATTCATTATATGTTTCTCTGAAGCTTACATTTAAACTGAATTTTTCGCTCTGCATTAATTCTTGGATCATTATGTTGTCAATATTTAAGGGAGTCTCCCGGGAAGGATGTCTTTATTTACAGGGAGGCGATCCCTGGAGTGTGTCAGTATTCCCAGAGGAGTCCTGGGAAGTGTTGCTGTTTTGACGAGATGTGAAAGGGAGTGTGTCAGGTTTGGCATGTTGAGTCCCGAGGAGTGGATCCGTATTTACAATGGGATCCTGGGCAAGTCTCGGTATATATAGTGTGGTACCGTGGCATGTCTCAGTATTGACAGCTGGGTTCTGGGTATTTGCAGTGAGGTACCAGGGAGTGTGACAGTATTTACAGAATGATCGCTAGGCGTTTGTCAGTGTTTACAGGGTTGTTCTGAGGTGTTTATCAGTGTTGACGTGGTGGTCTCGGGAGGTTTTTCAGTATTTACAAACCACCCCACGGAGTGTGTATCAGTATTTATAGGCTGGACCTGAGGAATGTGTTGGCATTTACATGGGGGTCCTGAGGAGTTTTCACTACTCAGTAAACAGCTGGGATGATCCAACTCTCTAAACTGGAAATCTCGGTGTGAACATTCGGAATGGTTTTAATCTCGAAACTGTCAATCCCCGTGTGAACATTGGGAATGGTTCTATTCTCTCAACTGGGATTCTCAGTGTGAAAAGGTGGGAAGGTCCATCTCTCTAAATTGGGAACATCAGTGTGAACAACCATGATGTTCCAGCTCTTTTAAATTGGAAACTTAGTGTGGACAGTGGAATGATCTTGCTCCTTAAACTTGAAATCTCGGTGTGAACAGGTGGGATGGTCAGGCTCCCTGAACTGGGAATCTCAGTGCAATCAGCTATGATAATCCGTGTTTCGAAAATAGGAATCTCATTGTTTGCACTGGGATTGTCCAGTTCCATAAACTGAGAATCTCAGTGTGAATAAGCGCGATGACCTGCTCTCTAAACTTGGAAGCTCGTTGCGAACAGCTGGATGATCCAGCTGCATAAACTGGGAAATTCAGTGTGAAAACCCGAGATGGTCCAGCTCTCTAAACTGGGAATTTCCTTCTGAGCAACTAGGATGGTCCAGTTCCCTCAACTTGAAATCTCACTGTGAACAGCTGGGATGGTCCAGCTCTATAAACTGGGCTTCTGAGTGTGAACAGCCGGGATGATCCAACTCACTGAACTGGAAATCTCGGCATTAACAGCTGGGATGACTGTGCTCACTAAATTGGGATTCTCAGTGTGAACAGCTGGAATTTTCCACCTCTCTCAACTGGGATGCTCATTGTAAACAGCCAAGATGGACCAGCTCTCTAAACTGGGATGCTCAGTGTTAAAAAAAGGTGATGATCAAGCTCCCTAAACTGGGATTCTCAGTGTGAACATCTGGAATTTTCCAGCTGTCTAAAGTGGGCTTCTCAGTGTGAACAGAGGGATGGTATGGCTCTCTAAACTGGAAATCTCAATGGGAACAGCCATGATAGTCCAGCACCCTAACTGGGAATCTCAGTGTGAATGGCCGGCATGGTCCCGTTCCTTCAACCAGGAATCTGGTTGTGAGCAGCCAGTTTGGCCTATCTCCCTAAATTGGGAAACTTGTTGTGAACAATGGGATTATCCAGTTCCCTGAACTGGGAATCTCAGTGTGTACAGACAGGTGCTCGCGCTCTCTAAAATGTGAATCTCGTTGTGAGCAGCTGGAATGGTCCAGCTCCCTCTACTGGGGATCAGTGTGAACTGCCGGAATCTCTGAAAACTCGACAGAGGCGTGAATGGTGGGATAACTGGATTGTGGGTGAGGGCTTATCGTGGAACGTGCTTATATAGTAGAACTCATGAATTGTTGCAAGCAGGTGGCAACTGATGGAGGTAGATGGCAGGGAAGGTGGAGTTGATGGATTGAGCAGAATGTTGGATGATGGACATGTTGGAGGGACGAGGCTCACAAATTGCCCACAGAAATCAGGGATGTGTAGGTTAGGTGCATTAGTCGGGGTAAAATGAAGAGTGATAGGGAAGAGGAATGGGTCTGGATGGGTTGCTCTTTGGAGGATCGATGTGGACTAGTTAGGCAGAAGGGCAAGTTTCCACAATGTGGAGATTCAATAAAAAGTGAGAAGTTGTGCTCTCAACATTGAGCCTTGCAGAACACCACAGGAGAAGAACCCGAGGCACTAGAGAGGTAGTGTCTCCCACCCACGCTCCTCCTCTAACCTAAATAATATGACCCGTTGTGGTAAGTAGGGAGGTGCTGCATTTTACTTGTTGTATTCTTTAGACCCAGTTTTTTTTATAAAAGGTTACTTTCAGAGGGATGGCAGTGAAGGCAGTGCAATGTTCCTCTTGCAACATGTTTGAGGTGAGGGATGCCATGGACGTCCCTGCTGATTACACTTGCAGGAAGTGCACCCATCTCCAGCTCCTCCAAGACCGTGTTAGGGAACTGGAGCTGGAGTTGGATGAACTTAGGATCATTCGGGAGGCAGAGGGTGTCATAGACTGGAGCTTTAGGGAAGTAGTAACTCCAAAGATGGCAGATAGATAGGGGACAGTGAGGGGGACTGGGAGGAAGCAGCCAGTGCAGGGACACCCTGCGGCTGTTCCCCTCAAGAACAAGTATACCGTTTTGGATACTTGTGGGGGGGCGACTTAACAGGGGCAAGTAACGGGGCTCAGGCCTCTGGCACGGAGCCTGCCCCCGTTACTCAGAAGGGAAGGGTGGAGAAGAGCAGATCAATAGTAATTGGGGACTCGATAGTTCGTGGCACAGATTGGAGGTTTTGTGGGAACGAGAGAGACTCACGTTTGGTATGTTGCCTCCCAGGTGCAAGGGTACGTGATGTCTCTGATCGTGTTTTCCGGATCCTTAAGGGGGAGGGAGAGCAGCCCGATGTCGTGGGCCACATTGGCACCAATGACATAGGTAGGAGGAGCGCTGAGGATCTTAGGCAGGCTTTCAGGTAGGTAGGTTGGAAGCTCAGAGTGAGAACGAACAGAGCTGTTGTCTCTGGTGTGTTACCCGTGCCACGTGATAGAAAGTCGAGGAATAGGGAGAGAGAACAGTTAAATGCGTGGCTACAGGGATGGTACAGGAGGGATGGATTCCGGTATTTGGATAACTGGGGTTCTTTCTGGGGAAGGTGGGACCTCTATTATCAGGATGGTCTACACCTGAACCTGAGGGGCACCAGTATCCTTGGTGGGAGGTTTGCTAGTGCTCTTGGGGGGGGGGCGTTTAAACTAACTCTGCAGGGGCATAGGAACCCAGACTGTAGCTTTAGGGTGCAGGACCTGGAATGTAGGGAAGTTAGGAACATGGCATCAATTTCAAAGGAGGGTGCCTGTAAACAGGAAAGTGGCTTGAAGTGTGTATACTTCAATGCAAGAAGTATACGAAATAAGGTAGGTGAACTTACAGCGTGGGTTGGTACCTGGGACTTCAATGTTGTGGCTATTACGGAGACATGGGTAGAACAGGGACAGGATTGGCTGTTGAAGGTTCCAGGGTTTAAATGTTTTAGTAGGGTCAGAGGTGGGGGTAAAAGAGGGGGAGGTGTGGCATTGCTTGTCAAAGATAGCATTACAGCTGTGGAAAGGACGATGGATGAAGACTCGCCATCTGAGGGCAGTTTGGGCTGAGGTTAGGAATAGGAAAGGTGAGCTCACCCTGTTAGGAGTTTTTTTACAGGCCTCCTATATAGTCCTAGAAACGTAGAAGAAACGATTGCGAGGATGATTCAAGAGAAGAGTGAAAGTAATTGGATGGTTGTTATGGGGGAATTTAACTTTCCTGATATTAATTGGGAAAGCTATAGCTCAAGTTCGTTAGATGGGTCAGTGTTTGTTCAATGTGTACAGGAGGGTTTCCTGACACAATATGTAGATAGGCCAACAAGAGGTGAGGCCATACTGGATTTGGTTCTGGGTAATGAACCAGGCCAGGTGTTAGAACTAGAGATAGGTGAGCACTTTAGGGACAGTGACCACAATTCGGTGACCTTTACTCTAGTGATGGAGAGGGATAAGTGTGCACTACAGGGCAAGAGTTATAGATGCGGGCAGGGAAATTATGATGCTGTGAGGCATGATTTAGGATGTGTGGCCTGGAAAAGTAAGCTTCAAGGCAAGGGTGTAATTGATATGTGGAGCTTGTTCAAGGAGCATCTATTGAGTGTCCTTGATAAGTATGTACCCGTCAGGCAGGGTGGAAAGGGTCGTGTGAGGGAGCCGTGGTTTAATAAGGAAATGGAATCCCTTGATAAATGGAAGAGGGCGGCCTATGTAAAGATGAGGCGTGAAGGTTCAATTGGGGCGATTGAGAGTTATACGGTAGCCAGGGAGGACATGAAGAGAGAGTTAACAGCAGCAAGGGGGGCACATGACAGGTCCTTAGTTGGTAGGATTAGGGAAAACCCTAAGGCTTTCTATAGGTAAGTCAGGAATAAAATAATGACTACGGTAGGAATAGGTCCAGTCAAGGATAGTAGTGGGAAGTTGCGTGTGGAGGCTGAAGAGATTGGGGAGACACTGAAGGAATACTTTTCGTCAGTATTCAATCAGGAACAGGACATTGTTGTCAATGTGAGTACTGAGTCACAATTAAGTAGAATAGATGGCTTTGAGGTATGTAGAGAAGAGGTGTTGGAATTTCTCGATAGGGTGAAAATAGATAAGTCCCCTGGGCCTGATGGCATTTATCCTAGGATTCTCTAGGAAGCAAGGGAGGAGATTGCAGAGCCATTGGCCTTGATCTTTATGTCCTCGTTGTCTACACGAGTAGTGCCAGAAGATTGGAGGCTAGCAAATGTGGTTCCCTTGTTTAAGAAGGGGAGTAGGGATAACCCCAGTAACTATAGGCCGGTGAGTCTCACTTCTGTTGTGGGCAAAATCTTAGAGAGAATTGTAAGGGATAGGATTTATGAACATCTGGATAGAAATAATGTGATCAAGGATAGTCAGCATGGTTTTGTGAAGAGCAGGTCGTGCCTCACAAACATTATTGAATTCTTTGAGAAGGTGACTAAGGAGGTGGACGAGGGGAAAGCAGTAGATGTGGTGTATATGGATTTTAGTAAGGCGTTTGATAAGGTTCCCCATGGTAGACCACTGCAAAAAATACGGAGGTATGGCATTGAGTCTGAGTTGGAGGTTTGGATTAGGAGTTGGCTGGCTGGAAGAAGACAGAGGGTAGTAGTTGATGGCAAAGTTTCATCTTGGAGTGCCGTCACTAGTGGTGTTCCGCAAGGATCTGTTTTGGGACCATTGCTGTTTGTCATTTTTATAAATGACCTGGAGGAGGGGTTAGAAGGTTGGGTGAGCAGGTTTGAGGATAATACGAAAGTCGGAGGAGTTGTAGACAGTGAGGAAGAATGTGGCAGGTTACAGCAGGATATAGATAAGCTGCAGAACTGTGCAGAAAGGTGGCAAATGGAGTTCAATGTGTGAGGTGATTCACTTTGGTAAGAGTAATAAAAAGAAGGTGTACTGGGCTAACGGTCGGATACTTGGTAGTGTGGATGAGCAGAGGGATCTTGGTGTCCATGTACACAAATCATTGAAAGTTGCCACCCAGGTAAATAGTGCGGTGAAGAAGGCATATGGCGTACCGGCTTTTGTTGGTAGAGAAATTGAGTTCCGGAGTACTGAGGTCATGTTGCAGTTGTATAAGACTCTGGTGCGGCCGCATCTGGAGTATTGTGTGCAGTTTTGGTCGCCATACCATAGGAAGGATGTGGAGGCACTGGAACGGGTGCAGAGGAGGTTTACCAGGATGTTGCCTGGTATGGTAGAAAGATCGTATGAGGAAAGGCTGAGGCACTTGGGGTTGTTTTCATTGGAGAAAAGAAGGTTTAGGGGTGACTTGATAGAGGTGTATAAGATGATTAGGGGTTTAGATAGGGTTGACAGTGAGAATCTTTTTCCACGTATGGAGTCAGCTATTATAAAGGGGGCATAGCTTTAAATTAAGGGGGGGGGGGGGTAGGTATAGGACAGATGTTAGGGGTAGGTTCTTTACTCAGCGAGTCGTGAGTTCATGGAATGCTCTGCCAGTAGCAGTGGTGGACTCTCCCTCATTATGGGCATTTAAGCGGGCAATGGATAGGCATATGGAGGATAGTGGGCTATTGTAGGTTAGGTGCGCTTGGATCGGCGCAACATCGACGGCCGAAGGGCCTGTACTGCGCTGTATTCTTCTATGTTCTATGTTCTATGTTCTATGTCACCGGCTGCCAGACTGAGAAAACTGTTTTATCCCCACTCTCTGTTTTCTGCCAAACAGCCAAACTGTTCTCCATACCTCTGACACCATGGACCCTTTTTCAATAGCTTCCTGTGTGACATGTCGTGAAAGACCTTCTTAAAGCCCAACCAGATAACATCCATTCGTTCTCCTCAGTCTTACCTGTTCGTTTCTTCTTCAAATAAATCGAGCAGATTGGTCAGGCATGAACTTCCCTGAATGAAACTATGTTGACTTTGCCATGTTTTACCATGCAATTCCAAGTATTCAGGAATTTCATTCTTCACAATAGATGCCAGGATTTTACCCGCAACTGAGATTAGGGAAATTGTTCTGTAATTTTATGTCTTTTGCCTTACTCCCATTTTAAACGGGGATATCGTTTTGCTGATTTTCCAGTCCTCTCAGAACTTCCCTGATTCTACAAATTCCTGAAAGATTGCCAACAACGCCATGACTGTCACTTCAGGTATCTCCCATAGAAACCTGGGGTGTATTCCAGCTAGAAAAGGGGTTTATCCAACCTCTGGCCATTCCGTTTTTCTAGGATCTTCTCCTTCGTGATGACCACCATACTCAGTTCTGTCTCCTCACTCCTCATTGCCGAGAAGTGTAGACCAACAACTAGGAATGTATGGCTGCATGGCATGCAGTTACTGCCAAGGAAAGTCACCCAGTTCACATCCCAGATCAGGATGCCTATCAGGGCTGCTCCCTTGCTACATGAGCATGCATTTCCCTGCCTCCAAGCATGCCCACAGCATGCTTAACCTTGCCTTGTCAGCGCCTTGTGATGGCAGTTGGCACAGACACACAACCAGGCTACTGGCTGTACTGTGTCATTGTCCTCAGTCAAGGACATTTGCACCTGTTATATATCACTGTTCCATGTCATTCTAACCATTAGACCACATGGCAAGAGTGATCGAACCAAACACACTGCATCTGCAACAAAGACTCTGATACGTCTGATAGTCTCAGGGGAACGGACTAAAGGGAAATGCATGGGGCACCTTCAGCCGGTGGCTGGGGTATCTAACTTGGTTTTCAATGGATTGTTGTTTCATTGAACATTTTGAATGATTTATAGACTGATACAGTCAGAGATGTATAGCATGGAAACAGACACTTTGCTCTAAATCCCTCCAAACCATTCCTATTCATATATCAATACAGATGGCTTTTAAATGTTACAATCATACTAGCCTCCACCACGTCCTCTAGCAGCTCATTCCATACACGTATCACCCTCTGTCTGAAAAGGTTGACCCTCAGGTCTCTTTTATATCTTTCCTCTCTCACGCTAAACCTATGTCCTTTCGTTCTCGACTCGCCCACACCAGGGAAGAGACTTTGTATATTCATCCTAACCACGCACTTTAAGATTTTATGAACCTCAACAAGGTCACCCCTCAGCTCCTGACACTCCAGGGAGAACAATCCTTATTATTCAACCTCTCCCTATAGCTCAAATCCTCCGACCCTGGTAACATCATTGTAAGTCTTTTTTGAGACCTTTCAAGTTTCACGACATCTTTCCCATAGGAAGGAGACCAGAATTGCATGCAATATTCTAAAATTGGCCCAACCAATATCCTGTACATCTGCAACATCAGCCCCAAATCCTATACTCAATGCTCTGACCAATAATGGAAAGCATACCAAGCATTTTCTTCATTATGGTATCTATCCGTAACTCCAGTTTCAAGGAGCTATGAACCTACAGTCCAAGGTCTGTTTGTTCAGCATTACACTGGAGGACCTTACCAATAAGTGTATAAGTTGTGGTAAGATTTGCTTTCCCAAAAATGCAGAACGTCGCATTTATCTAAGTTATCCTCCATATGCCAGTTTTCAGGCTATAGGCCCATCTGATCAAGTTCCTGTTGTAATCTGAGGTTCCCTTCTTCGCTGTCCACTGCACCCCCGATTTTGATGTCATCTGCAAACTTACTAACTGTACCTCTTACGCTGACATTCGAATCATTCTTGTAAATGACGAAAAGTAGTAGGCCCAGCTCCGATCCTTGTGGCACTCCACTGGTCACAGGTCTCGAATCTGAGAAAATCCTTCCACAACCACCTATGTCTTCAACCTTTGAATCAGTTCTGTATCCAATTAGCTAGTTCTCACAGTATTCGGTGAGATCTAAACTGGGTAAACAGTCGAATCTGGTCGAACAACTTACTGAAGTTCATATCGAAGACGTCCACTGCTGTGCCCTCATCAATCCTCTTTGTTACATCTTAAAAAAAAACTCTATTAAGTTTGTGAGACATGGTTTCCCATGCACAAAGCCGTGTGACTAGTCCTAATCAGTCCTTGCCTTTCCACATACATTTACGTCCTGTCCTTCAGGACTCCTTGACAAGTTTCTCAATCTTCATTTCCAGTCAAACATTTTAGTCTGTTTATCCAATCTTGGTCAGTTCTCCCCTCATGCCGTGTAATTGGCTCTGTTTTGATTTTGGATTTTTGCGTGTGTTTAGAACGATCATTCATTTTATCATTTGTATTCATTTGTTGGTCATGTTGCAAACCCAGATCCATAATGATAAAATTAAACAATAGTCCAGTACGAGAACAAGCCCTTCAGCCCAGCAAGCCCGCACTAACACATGATGTCATTCCAAAGTTAACACAAAAGTATTTGCTCCAATACCTTCTGTGTCATTCTATTCCTTACTAACTCATACTCATGCCAAGATCCCTCTGAAACCTTGCTATATTGGCTTCTTCCCCTCTAACAGTGCATTCCAGGCACTTACACATTCCAGACACTTACCTATCACATCTCCTGAACTTTCTCCATTTTACATAAAATCTACAGTCCTGAGTAATTGATACGTCTACTCTGGGGAAAAAGAACCACTACTGTCCTTCTATCTATGCCTCTAATAACTTTATAAATATCTATCAGGTAGCCCCATATCCAATGATGCCCAGGTGCAAACAAACCATGTGTGGTCAATTTCTCCTTCTGGCTAATACCCTCCAAACCAGACAACATGCTGGTAAATCTTTTCCATACCCTCTCCAACATTTCAACATCGTGTGGCAACCAATCGTGTACACAGTATTCTAGATCAATCGTGCTGGAAAAGCACAGCAGTTCAGGCAGCATCCGAGGAGCCTCAGTAAAATCGACGTTTCGGGCAAAATCGACGTTTCGAAATAAAGGCAGAGACCCTGACGCTTGGAGAGATAAGCTAGGGGAGGATGGGGGTGGGGAGAGAGTAGCATAGAGTGCAATCTCTGAGTGGGGGAGGAGATGAATGTGATAGGTCAGAGAGGAGAGGGTGGAGTGGATAGGTGGAAAAGGAGCTAGGCAGGTCGGACAAGTCCATACAAGTCAAAGGGACTGGAAGTTTGAAACTAGGATGAGGTGGGGAAAGGGAAATGAGGAAGCTGCTGAAGTCCACATTGATGCCATGGGGTTGAAGTGTTCCAAGGCGGAAGATGAAGCGTTCTTCCTCCAGGCGTCTGGCGGTGAGTGAGCGGCGGTGAAGGAGGCCCAGGGCCTCCATGTCCTCGGCAGAGTGGGACGGGGAGTTGAAATGTTGGGCCACGGGACGGTTTGTTTGATTGGTGCGGGTGTCTCGGAGATGTTCCCTAAAGCGCTCTGCTAGGAGGCGTCTAGTCTCCCCAATGTAGAGGAGACCGCATCGGGAGCAACGGAGACAATAAATGATATTAATGGATGTGCAGGTAAAATTTTGATGTATATGGAAGGCTCCTTTAGGGCCTTGGATAGAGTTGAGGAATGAGGTGTGGGCACAGGTTTTACAGTTCCTGCGGTGGCAGGGGAAAATGCCAGGATGGGAGGGTGGGTCGTAGGGGTTGTGGACCTGACCAGGTAGTCATGGAGGGAACGGTCTTTGCGGAAGGTGGAAAGGGATGGGGAGGAAAATATATCCCTGGTGGTGGGGTCTTTTTGGAGATAGCGGAAAAGTCGGTGGATGATTTGGTTTATGCGGATGTTTGTAGGGTGGAAGGTGAGCACCAGGGGCGTTCTGTCCTTGTTACGGTTGGTGGGTTGGGGTCTGAGGGCGGAGGTGCGGGATGTGAACGAGATGCGTTTGAGGACATCTTTAACCACGTGGGAAGGGAAATTGTGATCTCTAAAGAAAGAGATCATCTGGTGTGTTCTTTGGTGGAACGAGTCCTCCTGGGAGCAGATACGGCGGAGGCGGAAGAATTGGGAATACGGGATAGCATTTTTGCACGAGATAGGGTGGGAAGAGGTGTAATCCAGGTAGCTGTGGGAGTCGGTGCGTGTGTAAAAAATGTCAGTGTCAAGTCGGTCGTCACTAATGCAGATGGAGAGGTCCAGGAAGGGGAGGGAGGTGTCAGAGATGGTCCAGGTAAATTTAAGGTAAGGGTGGAACGTGTTGGTGACGTTGATGAATTGCTCAACCTCCTCGCGGGAGCACGAGGTGGCGCCAATGCAGTCATCAATGTAGCGGAGGAAGAGGTCGGGAGTGGTGGCGGTGTAATTACGGAAGATCAACTGTTCTACGTAACCAACAAGAGACAGGCATACAGTCTGCCCTTCCTCAGCTGAGGGCCACAGAATTGCAAAGGACTCACTCTGTTCTACATCCTCAGGAGAATCCATCCTCTCAACAAACAGTATTTCAATTCCATCTCAAACATCAAAAACTGTAAGTAGAACAAACTTTTATCCATCCACCTCCATAACCAGCGCTCCTCAAACATTCCAGAAGATTGCCCTCGCCTCGGAAACGCCATTAGCCATGCGGCTGATGCAGCTACCACCCCCACGCTAATTGATGATGTCACTTCGCACCCATCATGGCCACTCCCACAGCCACTTCTGGCCCTCACATCATTGCCGATGCCACATGCTCAGTGACTTCCGCCACCTCAACTGCCCTCCCCCACTCACACATTGTACTGTATGCCACTCTTTCCCCACCCCCATCCTCCCCTAGCTTATCTCTTCACGCTTCAGGCTCTCTGCCTTTATTCCTGATGAAGGGCTTTTGCCCCTAACGTCGATTTTGCTGAAGCTCCTCTCATGCTGCCTGAATTGCTGTGCTCTTCCAGCACCATTGAAACAGAATCTGGTTTCCAGCATCTGCAGTCATTGTTTTTACCTACACAGTATTCTAAATGGACCTCGAACTAAGTTTCACTACAGCTGCAATATGACCTGTTATTATTCATATTGCGTGCTCTGATGCGTGTCTGCAAGTTTTCCGTCAGTCTTCTTGATCACCCTATCCACCGTGTTGCCACTTTCAGGGAACTGTGGAGCTGCACACCAAGACGCCTTCAGATGTTGATGAGATCAGTAGTTTTCCCATCCACTTTATACTTCTCTCCTGCATTAGTCCTTCCAAAATGCATCACGTCACAATTGTCCAAATAAAGTTACATCTGTGTTTTCTCTATCCAAGTCTGCAGCTGACCTACATCCGGCTGTATTCTCTGGCAATCATCATCACAATCTGCAACTCTGCCAATCAATCTACAGATCTCTCGTCACAAAATCACCGTTCCACCACTACTCTGTCTTCTATGGCCAAGCAGTTCTCTATCCATCTTGCTAACTGACCGCTGATCCCGTTTCTCATCACATTCTGTATGGGCCTGCCATAAGGAACCATATCAAAGGCCTTCCTGAGGTCAAAACGGCAAACATCCAGACCCATGCCCTCATCAATCAATTTTGTCACTTCCTCAATATAATCAATCAATTTTGTGAGACATGATCCTCCCCACACAAATGTGTTGCCTGTTACTAGTCCATAATAGAGTACTGTTGGAGCTGCACTCATTCAGCCAAGTGATTATTGAATCATAATCCTGACTTGAACCTTGGAGAGCAGAGTGCATTCCTTACAGTGTCTAAACAGGCCCTTCGGCCTAACCAGTCCACATCTACCCTCCGAAGAGTAACCCACCCAGATCCATTTCCCTCTGACTAAAACAACTGACAATCCAGTATGGCCAATTCATCTGGTCTGCACATCTTTGGACTGTGGGAGGAAACTCACGCAGACACGGGAAGGGGGGTATGTGGAATACGCAAACTCCAAACAGAGTGTCGCCAAAGGCCAGAATCGAACATATGACCTTGGCGCTGTGAGGTAGCGGTGCTAAATACTGAGCCGCCGTGCCTCCCTTGATTGTGCCTGTAGAGTAGGAGATACGTCGGGCCGTGACGTTTACTGTACAGTGAGACGTATGCCGGGCCGTGATGTTTACTGTACAATGGGAGGTATGTCAGGCCGTGATGGTTACTGTACAGTGGGAGGTATGTCAGGCCGTGATGGTTGCTGTACAGTGGGGCCTATGTCGGGCCTGTGTCGGGCCGTGATGGTTACACTACAGTGGGAGGTATGTCAGGCTGTGATGGTTAATGTACAGTGGGAAGTATGTCAGACCGTGATAGTTACTGTACAGTCGGAGGTATGTCTGACTGTGAGGTTACTGTGCAGTGGGAGGTATGTCGGGCCCTATTGGTTCCTGTATAGTGGGAGATATGTCGGGCCATAATGGTTACTGTCCAGTGGGAGGTATGTCGGGCCATGATGGTTACTGTACAGTGGGGAGTCTGTCTGGCTGTGAAGTTGCAGACTCTATGAGCTGTACAGAGTATGATTCTGCTGATGCCGATGGCCCTCTGCACCTCATGGCTGCATCATCATTGGCTATTCAATCTTTGTAAAGTCTGTTCCATTCAGTACTCATGGAGCTACATATCATGGTGTGGAGGGTCTGCAAAATGCGAACGTAGCCCTTGCTGCCCATTGTGCAGTGACCATTCTTCCTCATGTATGAAATGGAGAGGTGTATCTGCAGCAGGCAGATCAGTGATGATGTTGTCAGTTATATGTTGACCTTTTATTCATTCCACCATAACCTGCCACAGCGCAGTCTAGCAGCCACAGGATCCAGCATCAATGCTGAGTACTATCATTAGATTAGATTCACTACAGGATGGGAACAGGCCCTTCGGCCCAACCAGTCAACACTGACCCTCAGAAGAGCAATACACGCCTCTCTGAACACTATGGGCAGTTTAACATGGCCAATTCACTTGAGCTGCACATCTTTGGACTGTGGGAGGAAACACACGCAGACACAGAGAGACTGTACAAATGCCGCACAGGCAGTTGCCAGAGGTTGGAATCAAATCTGGGACCCTGGTGCTATGAGACAGCAGTGCTAACCACTGAGCCACCATGACAACCTATATTGACTATATACCAAGTAGCTGTCCCCCTCTGTCTGTCTGTGTCCTGTCAGTGGGATAGAACCTAACAGAGAGGGTAGTGATGTTGCCTGGGACATAGTCCTGTTCACAGAATCCTGCTTTACAGACAATATCTGACTGTTCCTTGATTAGTCCATGGCAAATATATACCTGGTCACTTTCACATTTTCTGTAATGAAGAGTTGATTCTTACATAATTTAAAATAAACCAAACATCATTGTTTTTCATTTGAAAACAATTGAAGTGTACAATAATTGAACTACCAGAGCGTACACCTAACTAATACACAATTCAGTGACTGGAGTAAACAGCTGCTTCATTTTCATTTTCAGATCAGTGATCCCACCACTTTGCAGGCAGCAAAGCTATTGAAAATGACTTTGAGGAAAAGCCTGGATTCAGATACAGTATTACTAGCCCTCACCACGATCTCCAAAACACTGACCATCTCCAAAATGTGTCCAGAGAGCTTCCAAACTGGATCTGGGCAGTTACTCACACAATCCCTCACAATAGACTGGTTAGAGACATACCTGAACAATAAGGAGATGTGTGTGAGGCAGACTGGTCAATGGGCTAGCACATGGCGCTGGTCCAGACGCAGTTCAATAAAAACCTCCTGTAAACAGCCATGTCTTGCAAATATATCTCTTCTTGTGTGCCACCTAAACTCTGTAATTCCGAACCTTGGCCCTGATCATGAATGAATGTGTTATAAAGATGATAGACTCCTGCAGCACATGGCATCTTACATTGAATCCGTCATAAACCATATTCAGTGTGTATTAGCCATAATGTTAGTATCCAAACAGAATTGTGCAGCTCCATTGATGGTCAGTATGATCCCAGCCCAACAAGCTTGTGTGTGACTTGAGCTGGAAATCTCTGTGTAAATGTTTGCAGCATTAAGTTAACCGTTAACAGCCATTAAGTACTGTCTCTTTACTGAAGGTACGATATCCTTTCGTAATACCAACTTTTAGATTGTCCAAAAAGCACAAAGTCACCCATTTAATCAGTACAATGTTATAACAACAATATGATGAAAACTCACAGTAATTACCATAGAAATGATGAGTCTTATTGCCAGACCCAAGACCAAATTATTATTCAGTACACGGACTTTGAAAATATACAATTATTTTTCCTTGTATTAATACTATTAACTAATAGTCGATTCTCTTGCTCCTCAGATGCTGCCTGAACGTCTGAGTTTTTTTTTCAGAACCACATTTTTTGACTCTGATCTCCAGCATCTTCAGTCCTCACTTTCTCCCTCCTAATAATCATAATCATTTTCATGGCAACAATGTCACCGTGTGTTTAACATGCCCCAGTCAGATATGAGTACATTTTCAGTTGCTCCTGTCTATCTTAGAGCTCAGTAATGTGCGATGAGAATGCCAGTCTCTCGGATGCTCGGTACGTTCGCCATGCCTCTGAGAGACTGACAGATTGTTTCAAACATCATATCCCTTCAGCTGTTCACAACAAGCAGGGGACTGCCTGGACCAACCACCCTGAGTTCACAAACCCAAAACCGTGTCCAGCATTGGACAGGTCTAGACAATATTCTTTATGTTAATTTATTCATGCAAATTGATTGGGACGGCATTTATTGATAGATAGGGAACTTGAAGCAGTGACACTGAAGGAACGGCAATATACTTCCCAATCAGGATGGTAGATGGCTTGGAACAGAACGCGAATATGGTGGATGTCCCTTGTATCTGCTTCCCTTGTCCTTATTGATGTTCGGCGGTTCAGAGGTTCGTTGGAAGGAGCCTTGGTAAATTTCTGCAGAGCACCGAGTAGATAGCAAGTATTGCTGCTAATGTGCGTCAGTAGATGAGGGGTGAAGCTGCACTCACACAGGCAAATGGAAGTATTTAATCATACAGATTCAACATGTGTCTTAGCAATAGGGGACAGACTTTCGGAAATTTTGAGGTGAGTTATTCCTGCAGAATTTCTAGCCTCTGACATATTCTTGTAGCCAATGAATTCATATGCTTCAAAAAGCTGGAAAAGCAAAACAGGTTAGGCAGCATCTGAGGTACAGGAGGTTCAATGTTATAGCATAAGCCCTTCACAGGAATGGGTAATAGAATCATATTGTAGGTCCAGTTCACGTTAACGGTAATCCCCGCGATATTGCTTGGTATGTGTTCAGTTATGGTGGTGGCATTGACCGTTAGAGGATGTGGTTTAATTTTCCATTGTTAGAAGTAATCGGTTGTAATGGAAATGGTATTGTCACTGTAAAGCACACACTTGCATATTTCCAGATTCTGTTACATTTGGACAAGGACTGCTTCAGTATCTGAGTAAATCACGAATGGTGTTGAACATTGTCCAATCATAGGTAAACATCCCCAGTTGTGACTTAACAATGTGGGGACTATCATTTATGAAGAAGCTGAAAATTATTGGGCCGAGGGCAGAGAGCACCCGTACAGCTTACTGATGCTGTCCCTCGCTCTGAGCTCGGAAGCTGGTTTCCAGTTCCACCCCCTGCAGAGCTATCTAACAACATATCTGAAAACAATAATGTTACAGTAGCTTCCCCAAAGAGCTGGGTGAGGACTTGGCTACCTCAATCAGTTGGACCGCCGGTTTTTAATGCAGATTAATGCCAACAGTGTCGGTTCAATTCTGCACTGACTGAGGTGACTGAAAAAGGCGGTCCTATTCAACCTCTCCTTTACTTGAGACATGATGACTGTCCAGTTAAACTGCCACCAGTCGTCTCTATCTAAAGAGAGAGCAGCCCCATCATCTTGTGGGGGTATGGTGCCACTTCTGATCTACAGGTTTACCCAGAAACCCCTCCCCTGGGGAACTGCTGCAGAGCTGTCCTGGAGCTGAGATGGATGCTCTCCTCCAACCCCTGCCACCTTCCTTTCAGGTATAACGTCAACCAGTGCAATCGGTTCCTATTTGCTCCAGTTTTGCCATTAATGCTTGATTGGACACTTGGTCAAATGCAGATATGATGATGTTAAGTGCAGTCACTGTTGCCTCACTTCTAGAATTCAGCTGCATGGTCTCTTGTACATCGGTAAACCAAGGCTTCAATGAGCCCAAGGGATGAGAGCCCAAACTGAGCTTCAGTGAGCTGGTTGTTGCTGAGGAAGTGCTGCTTGATCCCACTGTGAGTGATATCTTCCATCCCTTTATTAATGATAGAGATGAGAGCAATGGGGTAGTCATTGATTGTCTGATGGGTTGTTTGTGTACAGGATAGTTTCCCACATTGATAGGTCGATGCCAGTGCTGTATCCCAGCAGGAACAGTTTGAATGGAATGTTATCAGGGACCACAGCCTTTGTATTCCCCATCTCTCCAGTTGTTTGGAATTACCACACACAGTGAATCGAATTCGCTGAAGACTGCCGTCTGGAGGAGACTAGATTAGATTAGATTACCGAGAGTGTGGAAACAGGCCCTTCGGCCCAACAAGTCCACACCGACCCGCCGAAGCGCAACCCACCCATACCCCTACATTTACCCCTTCACCTAACACTACGGGCAATTTAGCATGGCCAATTCACCTGACCTGCACATCTTTGGACTGTGGAAGGAAACCGGAACACCCGGAAGAAACCCACGCAGACACGGGGAGAATGTGCAAACTCCACACAGTCAGTCGCCTGAGGCGGGATTTGAACCCAGTGCTAACCACTGTGCCACCGTGCCACCGTGCCGCCCCTAACATAGATCCTCCTATCGATACTTCTGTCTGAACTTTGTTGTGGTCGTTTCAAACTGAGCTTTTTTATTGTTGTGTTGGGCCCTTCCATCATTGAGGAAGATGATATGTGGGGATCCTCCTCATCCAAAGTTGTTTGATTGACACCACTATTCGACCTGACTGCATTTGATACGATTGTAGCGATTAGATCGATTTGTTAGTTAGATCTGTCTGTCACTGGCTGTTTATGCTACTTGGTGAGTAAGTGGTCCTGTTCAGTAACGTCGCCTCATTTTTAGGTGTACCTGTTGCTGCTCCTGGTCAGCTCTCCTGTATTCTCCATTGAACAAGAGTTTATCCCCTGGCCTGATGGTCAGGGTAAAGTGGAGCATATGCCAGGCAGTGAGAGTGAAATTGTGCGAGAGTACACATGTGCGCTGATGCGTGTACACACACACGCGTGCGCACACACACGCACAGGCACACAAAGTAAAAGTGGGACTTTGTCTCTAGATATACTGTGTGTGGTATACACTGTTCCCAATGTGCTCATTGATTAATGTCTTTGCAGCCGATAGGTTGGTGAGGATGAGGTCAAGTATGTTTCTCCCTGTCAATTGTTCCCTCTCCACCCGGTGCCGAACCAGTCTCGTAGCTATGTTCGTTTAGACTGGACCATCTCGATCAGCAATGCTGCTGCTGTGCCCCTCTGGGTGGTGGTTTTGAAATGGCCACCCAGTATACATTCTCCAGCTCATTCACTCTGTCAGTGAGTCCTCCATGTGTTGTTCAATGTAGAGGGACACTGATTCATCAACTGAGGGAAGGGATTCAGCAGGAGGTTTCCGTGTCAGAGTTTGATCTGACACTGTGAGGTTTCGTTATGTCACATTGTCGCTTGAGAAGTCTGTAGGACGTCTGTCCTACATCTATCACTCGCCCCAAGACGTTAGGAAAGAGGGGTTTCTAGTGTCTGCAAGGCTTTTAATGTTTTGTCACTATCAATCGAAGGGCCTCTTCTGTGATGTATGACACTCATTCTATGACGCTTGTGATTGGACAGCCGAATGTCTCACTTCTTCAGTTCATCCAAGTGCGTGATCTATTCCACTGATTTCCGCAATATTTTCTCTTTTAAGACATCGCACAATTCCGTTTTTAAACTATCTATATGTATCTCAGTAACCTTCCGCATCACTACGATATGTATCTCATACTCCAGCCCCATCTATCACTGTAAATTCCGCCAGCCCCCATACCTCTCCGCATGAATTTAAAAATATCTCACTAATCTATTCTAGCATGCACAGGCCACGCTTTCCTAGCCTTGCTTTCCTGTCTCTGCAACATCTCCAGCCTTGTTTTTATATTTCTGTAACATTTCCAGCCTAGCTTTCCCATCTCTGTAACATCTCCAGCCTTGCTTTCCTATCTCTGTAAAATCTCCAGCCATGCTTTCCTATAACCGTGATATTTCCAGCCTCGCTTTCCTATCTCTGTAACATCTCCAGCCTCGCTTTTCTATCATTGTTTGGACCCTCACTTATTTTTTTGAATTCGATTACTTACAGTGTGGAAACAGGCCCTTCGGCCCAACAAGTCCACATCGACCCGCCGAAGCGCAACCAACCAATACCCCTACATTTACCCCTTACCTAACATTACGGGCAATTTAGCATGGCAAATTCACCTGACCTTTGTGGGAGGAAACCGGAGCACCCGGAGGAAACCCACGCAGACACGGGGAGAATGTGCAAACTCCACACAGTCAGTCTCCTGAGGCGGGAATTGAACCCGGGTCTCGGGCGCTGTGAGGCAGCAGTACTAACCACTGTGCCACCGTGCCGCCCACCATGACCTTGACCGATAAAGCCTCATTTGTAGACACGTCCAAGATATCGTCCCTCCTTACTACAGTAATTGTTCCTTAATTAATAATGCAACATCACCTCCTCTTTAACACCCTGTCCTGTCCTGCCTCTAGTTCCAGTACAAGAGACTATTGAGTTTTAGCCCTGACCACTCTCAAACACGTCTCTGAGATGGCAAAATGTTACACCTCCATATGTCAACTCATGCCATTATCACATCAGTCTGTCTGATAATACTCCCAGCATTTACATGAGCTGGAATATAACACCTGGAATATTCTGTGCATCAGAGATCTTCAATCATTAACTAATTGTTATCAGGCTACCCAAACCATGAAGCAAAAATGTAATGCTGGGACTGAATGAATATTTATTGAATTGTAACTTCTTCTAAAAAATGAATTCATCAATTGCAACTTTCCAGATCTGAGCAGTCAGCTCCACATACAACGAGTTTCTGGTGGTGATTTCTCCGCTCAGTGTGCAGAGGGGACAGCCCTCAGTAGTGGAGAAAGTGAGAAGTGCAGATGATGGAGAACACAGTCGAAAAGTGTGGTACTGGAAAAGCACAGCAGGCCAGGCAGCATCCGACGAGCAGGAGAGTCAACAGTTCGTGCATGTGCTCTTTATCAGGCAGGCATTGGTGCATTTTTTTGGATTCCGTGATTTGCAGGACGTTGGGAAATGTAGTTACTCAGGAAGGCAGCACTGCATATAGCACTGAAGATGAAAGCAGTCAATCAATTGGTTGGACAGGGTTAGACAAGTTGAGGGGAAGTACAGTCTGATTGAAGTACAAACATAAGGATAGATAAACCCCCTGGGCTAAATGGGGTATACACGAGGTTACTCCAGGAAGAATTGAAAGAGATTGATGTGCCTTTGGTAATGATCTTTGTGTCTTCACTGTCTACTAGAGTAGCAGAAAGATGATTGGAGGGTGGCAAATATTATTCCCTTGTTCTGGGAAGGGAATAGGGATTACCCTGTGAATGATAGAATAGTAAGTCTTACATCAGCGGTAGGCAAAGTATTGGAGACGATTCTGAAAGAAAGGATTTGCAATAATTTAGAAAACGATAGTTTGATTAGAGATGGTCAGCTTGGCTTTGTGAGGGGCAGGTCTTCCCTCAGAAACCTTAGTGAATTCTTTGAAGGTGTGAAAAAACATGTTGATGAAGGTAGACCAGTAGATTTGGTGAACACGAATTCTAGAAAGGTGTTTGGTAAGGTTCCCCATTGTAGGCTCATTCATAAAGTAAGGAAGCATGGGATGCAGGGAAATGTGGCTGTCTGGATATGGACTTGGCTCGCCCATAGCAGGCAGAATATGGTAGCAGATTGAAAGTATTCAGCCTGGAGCTCAGTGACCAGCGGTGTTCGCCGTGGATTGGCTTTTGGGACCTGTGCTCTTTGTGATTTTTATCAATGACTTTGACGAGGAAATGGAATGGTGGGTTAGTAATCTTGCCAATGACATGAAGGTTGCTGGAGGTATGGATAGTGTGGAGGGCTGTTGTAGGATGCAACAGGACACTGACAGGATGCAGAGCTGGACTGATAATTGGCAGATGGAGTTCAACCTTAAAAGTGTGAAGTGATTTATTTTGGAATTTTGCGTTTGCAGACAGAATATAGGGTTAAAGGCAGAATTCTTGGCAAAGGGGAGGAACAGAGGGAAATCCCGCAAAGTTGCCACCCAAGCTGACAGGGTTGTTAAGAAGATGTATGGTATGTTGATTTTCATTAGCAGGGGGATTGCATTTAAGAATACCGAGGTTAATGCTTATCTCTATAAAGTTGTTGTTCAACAATGCTTGGAATATTGTGTTCAGTTGTGGTTGCCTCATTAGAGGAAAGATGTGGAAGTCTCAGAGAGTGTGCAGAGGAGATTTACCAGGATGCTGCCTGGACTGAAGGACATGTCTTAGTAAGAAAATTTGAGTGAGCTAGGGCTTTTCTCCCTGGAGTGAAGAAGAATCACAGCTGACTTGATAGAGGTGTACAAGATGTTGAGAGACAAAGATTAGATAGCCAGAGTCTTTTCAACAAGGGGAATAATTTTAAAATGATTGGAGGAAGGTTTAGGGGAGATGTCAGAGGTAGGTTCATAACACAGAGAGTGGTGGGAGCGGAATGCACCGCCAGCGGTGGTAGTAGAATCAGATACATTAGGGAAATTTAAGAAGATTCTTGGATGGGCACATGGAAGTTAGTACGTTGAAGGTTATGAAGGTTAGCCTGATCTTAGAGTAGGATAAAAAGCAGGCAAAACATTGAGGGCTGAAGGGCTCTGACTGCGCTGTACTTTACTATGTTCCAGGATTCATCCACCTTGAGGATTCTCATCAGTTTGTAAATGTGTGAGGGAGTGAGGTGTGTGTGGGCAGGAAGCTGGGAGGGGCGTTAGGCCTAGATTTCCAGTTATGGTGTGTATGGTTACTGTCATCTGAGTGTCAGCACAATATGTGTAGTTCCCTCCACCAAACAAAATCCACTAAGTTCAGTTACTAATGTGATTTTTGGCTTGCTGTTTGCTCCTGGTTGCTTCAGATACATTCTGTTGGGTGACCCATATATTAATATCTGACCATCCAAAGACGTGTACAATTTTATTTTGATACTGGCGAATGTGAAGGTACATTTATTGGATAATGTTTCAAAGGGTCATTATGAGACACAAGATATTGCAGAAGACTATCAAAGTGTGACTGTTTTCACCCAGTGTCTGGTCTAGGGTGCAGGTTTATGGTGTCCTGGGGGCATGCCAGATGTCATCACAAGTAACCTGTGCGGTTTGAGTCTGACTCTCCATGTCCATAAATCTGCTCCCTGGGCCAGGCTTTGATTGAAGATAAATTTCTAAGACCTGGCTCCTGTTCAGTCATTGGTATCGATTTAGACAACATTTGTACCTGCAGTGACAGCAGTGACAGCCTGTTGGCTAGTTTCCTCCTGCTAAAGGTGGATTCCAAATGGTTCACTGTGAGGGAATATTTGAATGACTGCCCTGACCCAGGTTGGAAACTCTCTGGACAGATTCAGCAGCAGGCCAGTGTCTCACTCAGTGTCACAGGTAGCTGTGAGGTCCAGTTGCACTATCCCCGAATTCAGGCCTTTTGTAATTCACGTTTAATGTCGGTCAATGATTGAAGGTGATGGGTTTACTGACCTGAACAATGATCAGGAGTTTGCCATGTTTGTGAATTGGGCAATAATAAGTATGATTTCCCATTATTCAACTGAACAATAACTGCATCATCTCTGAAAACATGGATTCGAAATTTATGGAAGTAAAATATAAAAACCGAAGTAAAGAATGCATATTTTGTTTTGTTCCAAAAAAGAACATGCTTTCGTACTGTTTTGGTGATCATAATTACACATTGAATCTCAGTATTCAAATACTCACATTGTCACTCTATCATTTGCAAAGTGGTTGACCTCTGACCGATTGCGTATTCAGAGTGAACAAATGATTGAACAATCAAATAGACGTATAACTAATACATATTTAAGTATAATCAATTATTTTAATTTCTCATTTGAAATGTGTGAGTTTCAGCTATTTGCCAATAATTCTATTAGTTTTAAAATAATGAGGGAGAAGGATAGACAAGATCAAAAAGTTGAAATTCTAAATTGGAGAAAGGCCAATTTTGATAGTATTAGGAAAGAACTTTCAAAAACTGATCGGGGGCAGTTGTTTGCAGGTAAAGGAATGGCTGGAAAATGGAAAGCCTTAAGAAATCAGATAAACAGAGAGTATAAGGTGAAAGGAAAGGCTGGTACGTATAGAGAGTGCTGAACGACTAAAGAAATTGAGGGTCTTGTTAAGTAAAAGAAGGAAGCATATGACAGGTACAGGCAGGGTAGACCGAGTGAATCCTTAGAAGAGTATAAAGGTAGTATGAGTATACTAACGAGGGAAATCTGGAGGACAAAAAGCGGACATGAGATAGCTTTGACAAATAGAATGATGGGGAAACCAAAAGGTCTTCACAAATAAATTGAGGACAAACTGGTAAATAGAGAGAGAACAGAGCCCTCAGATATCAGCAAGGTGGCCTTTGTGTGGAGCCGCAGAAGATAGGGAGATACTAAAAGAGTATTTTGTATCAGCGTTTACTCAGGAGAAGGACCTGGGAGATGTAGGTATACAGAGAAATAGATGGTGACATCTTGAAAAATGTCCATATTACAGAGAAGGAAGTGCTGGATGCCTTGAAACGCATAAAAGTGGATAAATCCCCATGAACTGATCGATCATGTGTACACAAGAATTCTGTGTGAAGCTAGGGAAGTCATTGCTGGGCCTTTTACCAGATACTTGTACCATTGATAGTCACAGGTGAGGTGCCAGAACATGGTGCCACTGTTTAAGAAAGGTGTTAAGGACAAGCCAGGAAACTATAGACCAGTGAGCCTGACGTCACTGGAGAGCATGTTGTTGCAGGGAATCCTGAGGGACAGGATGTACATGTATTTGGAAAGGCACGGACTGATTTGGGAAAGTGAACATGGTTTTGTGCGTGGGAAAACATGTCTCACAAACATGATTGAGTTTTTTGCAGAAGTAACAAAGATGATTGATGAGGGCAGAGCCGTGGACGTGATCTAAAAAGGACTTCAGTTAGGCATTTTTTAAAGTTCCTTATGGGAGACTGATTAGCAAGTTTAGATCTCATGGAATACAGGGAGAACGAGCCATTTTGATACAGAACTGGCTAAAGGTAGAAGACAGAGGGTGGAGGAGGTGGAGAGTTGTTTTTCAGATTGTTGGCGTGTGACCAGTGGAGTGTCACAAGGATCGATGCTGGTTCCACTACTTTTAGTCATTCACATAAATGATTTGCATGTGAGTATAAGAGGTACAGTTAGTAATTTTGCTGATGACACCCAAAGTTGAGGTGTGGTGGACCTCAGCTTACAACGGGAATTTGATCAGATGGGCCAATGGGCTGAGGAGTGGTTGATGGAGTTTAATTTAGGTAAATGCGAGATGCTGCATTTTGGGAAAGCAAATCTTAGCAGAGGTTATGCCCAATACTCTTAATGGTGAGGTTAAAGGGAGTCTTGCTGAACAAAGAGAACTTGGAGTGCCGGTTCATTGTTCATTTAAAGTAGAGTCACAGATAGATAAGACAGTGAAGAAGGCATTTGGTATGCTTTTCTTAATTGGTCACAGCATTGAGGATAGTGGTTGGAAGATCGTGTTGCGGCTGTACGGGAAGTTGGTTTGGCCAGTTTTGGAATATTGTGTGCAATTCTGGTCTCATTCCTATCGGTAGGATGTTGTGAAACATGAAAGGGTTCTGAACAGATTTACAAGGATGTTGCCAATGTTGGAGGGTTTGAGCTATAGGTGGAGGTTGAATAGGCTGGGGATATTTTCCCTGGAACATTGCAGGCTGAGGGGTGACCTTATAGAGGTTTATAAAATCATAAGGGGCATGAATGTGGAAATAAACAAGGTATTTTCCCTGGTGTTGGGGAGTCCAGAACGAGAGGGCTTAAGTTTTGGTTGGGAAGGAAAAATACAAAAGTGACGTAAGGGGCAACGTTTTCACACACAGGGTGGTACGTGAATGGAATGAACTGCCACAGGAAGTGGTAAAGGTTGGTACAATTGCAACATTTAGATGGCGTCTGGATGGGTCTATGAATAGAAAGTGTTTCGAGGGATATGGGCTGAGTGCTGGCATGTGGGAATAGATTGGGTTGGGATATCTGGTCGGCATGGACGAGTTGGATGCAAGAGTCTATTTCCATGTTGTATATCTGTATGACTCTGTGACTGTAATTTAGCAATGCCAATAATTTGATATGCACTATCAAATAAATAAATGGCTTATATTATTAAATTGTAGGATACAATTAGTTGAAAACTTGCAAATTTTAGAATGAATGATAAAGAACAAAGAGCATTCCAACACAGGAACAGACCCTTCGGCCCTCCAAGCCTGTGCTGATCTAGATCCCCTATTTTCTAAACCTGCCACCTATTTTCTAAGAGCCGGTATCACTCTGCTCCCTGCCGATTCATGTAGCTGGCAGATTCATCGTAGATGATACTATCGTTCCTGCCCCTACCACCTCCGTTGGCAGCAAGTTCCAGGCTGCGACGACCCTATATGTAAAGAGCTTCCCTCATATATCCCTCAGGCCCTAAACGTTTCCCTTTCACTTTGTAACTCAATTACTAGGGGTCGTGAGAACACAATTTGGGGTAAAGCTTCTTGGTATCCACCCTGTCTATATCTCTCTTGATTTTGTAGACCTCAATCAGGTCCCCCTTCAACCTTTGTCTTTATAAGTAAAATAGACCTAATCTATCCAACGTCTTTCCATAAACAGCATTCTCCATCCCAGGCAACACCCTGGCGAAGCTACTCTGCACCCTATTCAAGCATCCACATCCTTTTGGTAATGAGGTGACCAGAACTATATGCAGTATCCTAAATGCGGCCAAACGAAAGTCCGATGCAACTGCAACATATACCGGCCAATGCTTGTATTCAACACCTGATCCAATGAAGGAAAGCATGCTGTATGCCTTATTGACCACTTTGCTGAACTGCGTTGCCACCTTCAGGAAACAATGAACCTGAACACCCAGATCTCTCTGGACGTCAATTTTCCCCAGGACGTTTCCATTTAATGCATAGTTTGCTCTCGAATTGGTTCCTCCAAAATGCATCTCCTTGCATTTGCACAGATTGAACTCCATCTGCCATATCTGTGCCCATTTCTCCAATCCAACTGTATTCTGCTGTATTCTCTGACAATGCTCTTCACTATCTGCTGCTCGAACAATCTTGGTGTCATCTGCAAAGTTGCTAATCAGGCAAACGATACCTTCTTCCAAATCATTAATATATATCACAAACAACAGTGGTCCCAGCACGAATCGCTGTTGCACACCACTGGTCATAGGTCTCCATTTTGAGAAATCCCTTTCTACTACTACTCTCTGTCTCATGTTGCCCAGCCAGTTCTCTATCCATCTAAATAGAACACCCTGCACCCCATGCGACTTCATCTACTCCATCAGCCTCCTATGGGGAACTTAATAAAACACCGTACTCAAGTCCATCAGTAGCTCCTCCACCAGCTTCCCGACCATGATATCAGGCTCGCAGGTCTATAATTACATGGATTATCCTCGCTAACCTTCTTAAACAAGGGGCCAACATTAGCAATTCTCCAGTCCTCCGGGACCTCACCAATGTTCAAAGATCCAGCAAAGATACAAGTTAAAGCCCCACTTATTTCCTATCTCAATTCCCTTAGTAACGTGTGATAGATCCCATCCAGAACTGGGAGCTTGTCTACATTAATACCTTTTACAATATCCAAAACCTCCTCCCTCTTTATGTCGACTTGATCCAGAGTACTCAAAGACCTATCCTTAACCTCAACATCCATCATGTCCCTCTCCTTACTGAATACAGATGCAAAGTACTCGTTAAGAATCTCACCCATTTTCTCTGACTCCATGCATAACTTTCTTGTGTGGGCCAAACAGTTCTCTAGTTACCCGCTTGCTCCTTATATATGAAAACAAAGTTTTTGGTATTTTCCTCATTCCTGTTTGCGAAAAATATCTCATGACCACTTTTAGCCCCCTTAATTCTCGATATTTACTGTGAAATGTGGTTAGTGAAAAGAAAACAAACACTTGTTCGTGTGAGTGGGTACTCAGAGTCTTTCAAAGTGTTTTGTGCCAAAACATATTTGAAATCCGTCTCAGTGCAAATAAAAAACATTGAAAGAAAACCCGTGGGAAGCGTCATTTGCAGCAACTGTCCCCCCTAAGTACTTCTGAGATCGAAAAGAGTGACGACTTGCAACAATGGCAAAACAGCATCTATGGGTGGTTTGAACATACAAATTGATTCAATTAATCATCTCGACAATGATATCTTCGAATAAAAGATTCATTAGGTATATGAGAGACTATTTCTGAGAGCAGAATGTTATAGAACCCACCAGAGAATGGCCTAATTTCGATTTGATATTATGTAACAAGGAAGGATTGGTGGATGAGCTTGGCCTTGGAAGGAGTAAACACAACATGCTGGAGTTTCACATTCAGATTGAAAGAGTGAAGACTGAGTCAAACATTAGAGTATTAGTGTTAGGTAATAAAAATTATACTGTGGTAAAGAAGGATTTGCCTGGGTGGAATGGGGGAGAAAAGAACAATCAATGGCAGGACAGCTGAAGAAACTTGGCAAATAATTAGGGAGATTCTAATAACCGAAGAGGAATTGCATAACGGAGAAAAATCATTCATATCTTGATAAGGAAGTCAAAGAAAACATGAAGGCAAACCACAGGGCTTATCATGCTGCACAGGTTAGTCACACTGTGGAGGATTGGGCAAGTTAATGGCCTCGTGGTGTTATTAGTGAATTCTTATGTGATGAACCCAGATAATGTTCTGGTGATCTGGGTTCAAATCCTGCCACAGCAAATCGCGGAGCTTGACTTCAAATCTGGAATTAAGGGACGGATGGTGGTTATGAATCGATTGCCAAGACGAACACACCTGGTTAACTAATGTCCTTTAGGGAAGAAAACTGCTATTCGGCCATAGATTCGCCACACTCAGACTGAAGGCATTTCTCCTTATCACCGGTCTAAAAAATATTGTCTAGAATCTCAGGATATATCCTTGAGTTCTTTCTCTCCAAGCAGTGGAACCATCTTCCCAACATCTATTCTGACCAGGCAACCAGCATTCTATATACTTCAATTAGATCTGCCTTCATCCTTATAAACTCCAGCAAGTATAGACCCAGAGACCTCATATGTTAAGCTTTTCATTCCAGGGACCATTCTTGAAAACCTCGTCTAAACATGCTCTAGGGGCGGTACATCCTTCCTTAGTTATGGGGCACAAAACGGTGCAAAATACTCCAATGTGGTCTGACCAGAGTCTTATCGTGCCTCAGAAATCCATCCCTGCTTTAATATTCAAGTCCTCTCAAAATAAATGCCATCACTGTATTTGCCTTTCTGACGGCGTGGGCCACCTGAAAGAATAATCGTATAATGGGCAATAATAAATTAACCATGGAGTTACAAAAATGAACAATGATTAATGCATGCTGGGAAATGGATCCCAGCCTTGACTAAAGTCTCTGTGATAATCCACATGCTGCAGAATCCAGACAGGCTGCAGCTACCAACAGATGGTTTGCAAACAAACCTGACAGCTCCAGCCCCTGTAATACTCACCTGAAGTTGTACCTGAATGGGAGAATGGAGTGTTGCCCTTGAACCAACCCATGGTTGAGTCTGATTGGTCAGGATAAATGAACCTGATCATTCCATTGACAGATCCTCCTTAACTTCACAAAAGGATGTGAAGCTTTGGAAGGATAAGAATCACCACAATGCCCCACACAGTTCAGTAACCCGAGTATAACCAGGGAAAGAGAAGTCACCTCCAAGATTATCAGAACAAGAAGACATCACCAATTCGAGCCCGGTCAACTTTTAGTGGGATGGTTTGTGACCATCCAAAGTTAAGTTAAAGCATACGATAATTTGTAACGTTTATCATTGCATTATAATGCGTTTATTGTTCTAATATGAATTGTGTTCAATAAACAAACATTGTTTGTAAGAGTTAACTCAGTTCTTTTGCTGAATATAAGATTTCAAACACGCTATGCACCAAATACAACACCTTCCTAATTGCTGACTTAACCTGCAAGTTTATCTAGAGACAATCCTGGACTGGAACTCGCAACTCTCTTTGCACTTCTGCCTTCTGATATTTCTGTCCACTTATAAAGTAGTCCATGCCTGTCTTCTTCCTACTAATGTGCATCACCTCGCACTTTCCCAAGTTGTACTCCACTTGCCACTTGTTTGCCCACACTCTTAATAATTATTCAGTTTCTCATCTATTATTTGTTCTACACGACTATCTCTCCAGCGTCATTTTCAAGTGCTCCAATATTCACTTCTGCTTCTCTTTTACCCTGTATATGTCGAAACAAACTCTTACAGTTGTCCTTTATATCACTGGATAGCTTAATCTCATATTTCATCTTCTCCGTCCTTATTTCTTATTTTGTTGACACCTGTTCGTCCTTGAAAGCTTCCAAATCTTCTGGTTTCCCACTGCCATTTGCTATGTTATCTGCTTTCTATGTTTCTTTTATCCTAGCCATAACTGTCCCAGTCATCCATGGTTGCCTCGTCCTCGCTGTACAAAGCATCTTTTACCTTGGGATAAATCTCTGCTTTGACTCCTAAATTGTTCCGAGAAACTCCCGCCATTATTGTTCAACTGCCTTTCCTGCTTGGCTCCTCTCCCAGTCAATTCTACCTAGCTCCTCCCTTGTGTCTTTGAAGGTGCTTTTGTTCAGCTGTAATATTAACTCTGAATTTACTTTCTCCCTCTCAAATTGAGGATTAGGTTCAATCATATTATGATCACTGCCTCCGACGTTTCCTTCACCTTAAGCTTCTTTATCAAGTCTGCCTCACTGCACAGCTCTATATCCAGTATTGCCAATATCCTGCACCATAAGCTGCTCCAAAAAGCCATCTCGTAGTCATTCCACAAATTCTTTTCCTGCAAACGACTACCACTGACTTTCCCAGTCCACCTGCATATAGTAATCCACCAGTCACTGTAAGTTTGCCTTTCCTACATATCGTTTCTATCTCTTCGTCTATCATGCGCCCCAGCTTCTGACTACGATTTGTAGACCTGTATATAACTTCAACTACGGTTTTTCACTTTTACGGTTCCTCAATTCTACCCACACACATTCCACACCATCTGCCTCTATTTTAAGTAATGGAACTGAGTGATGCGGCTGCATTACACTTTTGCATTGTCTCAAATTTATAGTTTCGACATGGAGTAATAATATTTCATTGTCAATTACTTTGCAATAAGGCCACAGTGTATTTCTTTGGCCAAATGTTCTGTCTGTATTACGGAAGAATACAAACTGGAAACTTTTCGAGAAGGAAGATATGAAGAGGACATGAGTCAATAAGGAGATTAAGGTGGGTCAAGTGAACAGCCAAATATTGGTGTATGGAACTTAGTAGGAAAAATGTGTCTGTGCTAAAAGATATTAGCGGGTTGAATGGAAGCGTTGTGTATTATTTCAGTGGAGAGATTGGCTTTAGGCACGGAGGAAACGGGCACCTGGATAACGAAATAAAAACTTTACGTGTACATCAAATTTTTAGGCAGGTGAGGCAAATGTTGAAACTTTCTGAAACAGAATACATTTAAACGGAGGGACAATTTTCTACAAATTTACAATGTAGCGGTGTAACCACATCGAGAGAGCGATGGCCACAATGATATGAAATGTTGTTCAGAGAAGATTCACTCAGCTAATTGCTGGGAGGAGCGTTTATTTCAGGAGGAAATCTTGAAATGACTGGTTCTGCATCTGCTGGGGTTTTGGCGAACAACATGTGACCTTGTTTAACATCAGAATATCCCAAATAGTCTTTTCAAGTTGAATTCTAAAACAATATTACAGCTTGTGTGAGAGATTACCATGAGTGGATGGACTATAAAACTGAAAAACGTCTATGTTAAGAAGATGGTGATTTGGTGTCATCCTCTCAGTTGTTGTGTCTTTGTACAATTCTCTTCCCAGAGAGCGGTGGAGGATAAGACATTGAATATTCCTAAGGCAGAGGCAGGCAGATTCTTGACTAAGCATGACGCAAGAACATTGTCAGGGCAAAGGAGGAATGTGTGATTGAGGTCACAATCAGATCATCCACGATCTTATCGCATGATGGAAGCTGTTTTGATTCCTTACTCCTGATGTTAGGTTTTACATTTCTGTTGTCTTTAGATACTGAAAAAAGAATGACACGGTTCTCATGAACATGAAGACTTTTCCTTTCAGATTATTGGGCACAGCTTTTCATATGTGACTTTTATACAGCACTGGAAAAACACTCAGGAAAGGTTCATGATGTTGTCAAGAGGTCAGGAGCATAGGACAAACGGAAAGCCACGCGTGAAACTGCTTTAAAAATCAGATTGGGTCGAATGGATAACTTTAATACTGCAGATTCCTGTCAGTTGTTCTTGTGAGGTGCATTTCATTCGCAAGTTCAGCATTCTGTTGCCTGTTTGTAATTTCTATTTAGAATATGGTGATAAATCCCAGGGGTTCTTGTAATGCAGGACCACTAACAGGTATGTTACAAAGAGAGAAAAGGGTTTATTAACAAGTTGATAGTGAAGGGAGGATGATATAACTTCAAATCCTGTATGTCTTTGGAGATTGTATTCCTCACCAGTTGATGCTCACAATCTATGGAAATAGTGAGACCACATTTTCTGTTTCCAACAATTAAAATGATAGAGTCATACAACATTCAAACCAACCCTCCAGCCCAATCCAACTATATCAGCCAGAAAATAAAAACTACATTATCCCCAGATACCTGAAGACCTATAGCCTACTATTCCCTGGCATTTTGCGTTTAAATACTGCGTTACCGTGTAACTGTGAGCTGAGATTTTTTGTTCTTCCAAAATATGCATGAAATGATTTCACGGAAATAGATCACACAACTTCAAAGACAGCGACAAGCTCATCAGATCAACAAAATGTCCTCATTGTTTAAAATTGTTAGAAAATCGGATTGTCTTTTTAGTTCATTTGGGACTTTAGTAGAGCTAGGCCAGCATTAATTGCCCTTGAGAAGTTCTAGTCCAGTTTGTGTTGGTCCATCCACGTGGCTGTTGAGAGAGAGTGCCAGCTGTGCATCTCATGTGCCAGTTTAACTGGGAGTAAATATTACTGGTGGTGGATGGAGTGTTACACAAGCCGCTACACTGTGATGAACAGCTTGCAAGATAATAGACTCTTTGTCAATACGAATATATGGGAAGGAATTTATTAGTCTTCAGAGAAATAACAACCTTACACGAGAAGTCTATATAATAATGAAACGAAGTCTGATTCTATGTTATTGGTGAACTTAAAATAAAGGCGTCAAACAGCTGAAATAATGTTGATGCTGTTGTTGGATGATTCTTGCACTGAACATGTGAATTATCCTGGATGATTTCAGAGATGGATGGGCTATCCTAGGTTGAGTCTCATCACTTACTGAGCACAGTTCGATTTAACAAACCAACAAGTCCAATTGGCTGCTGGTTCAGAATATATGAGAGCTTTTATGGCTGTCACCAAATTGAATCATGTAATAAAGACAAGGCCCATCGAGTCTGCACCACCCAGTGCTGATACAAGTGCTTTGTAATGTTTGTGAGGTGACCTTCCTGAACTACCCTCCCAGGCAATGTATTCTTGACACATATCATGCTCTGGGTCGAAACAACGTTCACAAATCCTCTCTTAGTATCTTCTCTTTCACTTCAAATGTATTTCCCCTGTTTTTGACCTTTTCACTAAGAGGAATAGCTGTTGTCTGTTCACTCATCCCATACCTCTCATGCTATAATACACTTCTGTCAAGTTCACCCCTCACTCTACTCTGCTCCAAAAGCAAATGTAACCTATCTTCACGGCTTGAGTTCTTTCTTGTCCTGTTACATCTTCCAAAATGCAGCATCTCACATATTTCAGTGTTACCGTTTACCAGTCATTGATCGGACCATCTGACAATCTGTTTGTATCCTCTTGCAACCAACACATTCTTGCTCACTGTGACCCAGCCGGCTAATCATTGTGTCATCTACAACATAGTTTATCATCCTCCAATATCACCTACATCTCCAATATTCTTCTCAACAAACATTTATGATTTTCACAAACAAATCTTGATTTTCTGCCTGTTCGACGGATGTTGTTGCAGAATTGGGAATTCCAGTCTCTTGTTTTTCCTATTTTGGTGAATTTACAGCGTGAATCGGTTGTCGTCTTTTCTGAGAGAGCCACAAATATTATTTTGGACATGGAGCTGAATCCTGCTTTTATACTCCGCCCCTCTGCATGTATTATTCATAATGCTTGGACATCTTTAACCATGGATTAACTTTTGGCACCTTGCCCTGGAACATTTCGATTTTATGTGTGCCTGCAGAAAATCCTTTACAGCATTTACTGCAACAGTCAGAATTGAAAGAACTTTTTAATCTGCAGGATGGACACAGGCTCGTTTATTAATTTTGTTTGAAAGAGCTAGAGCAATGATAATAAAGATTGAATCAAATTCTGGATTATAAACACACTATAGAAAATCAATTCACGTTCTCATTTCAACACTGAATTGGAAGCAAATTAAAAGAACAAATATCCACCGTTCTGAATATTGTTTAAAAAGTGATGTCATGTTGAAATAATGCATGCAGGAAGACTATGAATCAATTTTCTTTTGAATATTGTGAGGACATGTTCAAACAAGCAGTGTTCTTGTCTTTTGCTCCTTATTCTTTCAACTAATCTTCCCGTGTAATTTGAGGTGAGATCAGAGTGACTTCCCTTTCAATCGAAGCAGGACTTGACTGAGGGTAGAATCAAGGACCCTGCGCAAAACTGTGATTAATGGGAATTAGAGAACATTCTGCACTGGAAATAGGAGCAATAGAAAAAAACAGCCTCTGCAAGGTATCTTCCAAACTGCATGTCATCCTGACTAGGGACTCATTTGCTGTTCCTTCACAAGTATTTGTTAAAAATCTTTGAATGCCCCTACAAACAGCTCTGTCTGGATCTGCCTCACTTTGGATTGAAGAGGTAAAACGGGGCAAATCTGTATCGCTTATTCCAGAGTCATTGGGGATGACAAATAAACTCTGCCCTTGCTAGTGCCTTCCAAAACCCTGGATGAATATGTCCTGTTAAAAATACAAAGATATTTCATGTTTTCATCATTGTATGTAAACTCTCGAAAAGGTAAGATCTTACTGGATGAGTATGATGCCAGTGACATCAGGAGCATGATAAGATATTGATAAAGATTGGGATGAGTGCTTCAATCAATTACTTTCGGAAGATTGATCATGTGATGTCATGACCACCGAGTTCAACATTTTCATAATGCATTATGACAGTGGCAATACGTTATCGGTATTTGGGGAGCTGTCAGGCACATAGTTATTCATTTTTCATTCAAAAACCATAACCAAATTCTTGAGCGTCAGCAGAAATGGCAGCTTCACTGTTCCCGTTCAGATCAGACAAATATCCACTGTCCAACATAGTAACTAAGTTGAAAGTGCAGGGAAACATTTGCAGGTTCTAAACAGAGAGAAACACAATTAACTTTTTGAGTCCAATATGTGTTTTTACAGAAGAGGATCATATCAGACGCAATGTGCTGCCTCTGTTTCTACCTCCAGATCCTGACTCATCTGTGGTGTTTCGTCACTGTTTACCGTTTACAACATAGAACAGTACAGCACATAACAGGTCCTTCAGCCAAATGATGTTGTGCCGACTATTGATCCTCATGGGAGGTAAACCTAATGTACGAACCTTCAAATATCTGTAAACATATGCATGTCCAGCAGTCTCTTCAATATCCCCAATGACCTCATTTCCACAACTGCTTCTGGCAACGCATTCCATGCTCTCACAACTCTCTGTGTAAAGAACCCACCTCTGACATCTGCTCTATACTTTCCGCCAAACAGCTTAAAACTATGACCCCTCATGTTAACAATTGCTGCCTCGGGAAAAGGTTTCTGGCTATCAACTCTATCTATACCTCTCATTATCTTGTACACTTCAATTAGTCCCCCCCTCTTCCTTCTTTTTTCCAACGAAAAATGCCCGAGATCAATCAAAATCTCTTCATAAGATAAGCCCTTCAGTCCAGGCAGCATCCTGGTAAACCTCCTCTGAAACCTCTCCAAAGCACCCACATCTTTCCTATAATAGGTCGACCAGGACTGGACACAATATTCCAAGTGCGGTCTAACCAAAATTTAATTGAGCTGCAACAAGATCTCACGGCTCTTAAACTCAATACCCCTGTACATGAAAGCCAAGGCACCATATGCTTTCTTAACAACCCTGTCCACCTGGGTGGAAATTTTAATGGATCTTTGTACCTGCACACCAAGATCGCGCTGTTCCACCACACTGCCAAAAATGCTGCCTTTAGTCCTGTACTCAACTTTCAAGTTCGATCTTAGAAAATGCGTCATCTCGTATTTATCCAGTTTGAATTCCATCTACCACATCTCAGCCCATCTCTGCAAACTGGCAATGTCATGCTGCAGTCTGCAACCGTCCTGTATACTGTCCTGTGTAAACTTGCTAACCCATCCTTCAATCTCCTCATCCAAGTCATTAATAAAAATTACAAAGAGTGGAGGCCCAAGAACAGAGCCCATGGAACACCATTCGCCACTGACTTCCAGGCAGAATATTTTCCTTCCAGTACCACTCGCTGTCTTCTGTCGACCAGCCAATTCTCTATCCAGACAGCTAAATTTCCCTGTATCCCATTCCTCCTGCCCTTCTGAACGAGCCTACCATGGGGAATCTTATCAAATGCCTTGCTGAAGTCCAAATATACAACATCAACCGCTCGACCCTCATCAACTTTTCTCGTAACACTCTCAAAGAACTCAATAAGATTTGTGAGGGGGCGTGACCTGCCCCTCACAAAGCCGTGCTGGTTGCATTTAATCAAGCCATGCCCTTCCAGATGGTCATAAATCCTATCCCTTAGAATCCTTTCTAACACCTTGCAAACGACAGACGTGAAACTTACTGGTCTGTAATTGCCGGGGATTTCCCTATTTCCTTTCTTGAAGAGAGGAATAACATTTGTCTCCCTCCAATCCTCAGGAACGAATCCGGACAAGAGCGAGGATGCAAAGATCTTCGGAAGCGGCGAAGCAATCACATTTCTCGCTTCCCAAAGCAGCCGAGGACAAATCTGGTCTGGCCCTGGCGACTTGTTAATATTAATGTTGTCAAAATTTTTAACACATCAGCTTCCTAAATCCATCTGTTGCAGCATGATTACCTGCTCCTCAATGGTTTCATTCACTAGAAAGTCCTTTTCCTTCGCAAACACAGAAGCAAAATACTTATTTAGGGCTTCTCCTACCTCCTCAGACTCTTTCCACAAGTTTCCTATGCTATCCCTGATCGGCCCTGATCTTTCTTTGATCATTCTTTTATAACTCACACATGTACAAAATGCCTTTAGATTCTCCCTAATCCTTCCTGCCAAGCCTTTTTCCTGCCCCCTCCTGGCTCTCCTCAGACCATTTTTGAGCTCCTTCCTCGCCTGCCTGTAATCCTCTGGAGCTGAGCAAGACCCTAGCTTCCTCCACCCTACGTGGGCTGCCTTCTTTCTTTTGACGAGAAGCTCCTCCGCACTCGTCATTCAAGGTTCCTTTATCTTGCCCCTTCTTACCTGTCTCAAAGGAACACATTTGTGCATCACTCGCAACAACTGTTCCTTGAACCGTCTCCACATGTCGACCGTGCCCTTTCCATGGAAAAATTGCTCCCAGTCCATGCTTCCCAACGCAGTCTGATAGCATCATAGTTTCATTTTCCCCAACTAAATAGCCTCCCATTGTGCCAGCTTCTCTCCTTCTCCATGGCTATGTAGAATATAAGGCAGTTGTGGTCATTATCACCAAAATGGTCTCCCACCGCAAGATCTGACACGGCCCTGGCTCATTGCCGTGCACCAGATCCAAAATGGGCTTTCCCCTCGTCGGCCTGTCAACGTACTGAGTTAGGAAACCCTCCTGAACACACCTTACAAAAACATCTCCTTCCAAACCATCTGCTGGAAGGAGGTTCCAATCAATATTGGGAAAGTTAGTCACCCATTACAACTAACCTATTCCATTCACACGTTTCCAAAGTCTGCCGATCTATGCTTTCTTCAATCTCCCTGCTTCTATTGGGGGGTGGGGGGCTGTATTTAACCCCTAATGAGGTGATTGCTGCCTTACTGTTCCTACTGTCCACCCATACTGACTCAGTAGGCAGAACATCCTCCATAATGTTAACTTCTGTAGCTGTGATACCCTCTCTGATTAGCAGTGCTACACCCCCTCCTCCTTTTATCTCCTCCCTATCCTTTTTAAAAGTTCTAACCCCTGGAACATCCAGCAACCATTCCTGCCCCTGAGAGATCCATGTCTCTGTGATGGCCACAACATCATAGCTCTAAGCTCATCACTTATATTTACATTTTCCCCATTATTATCGAGCACAGTGAGTCCGTTTTGGGGGAGGGAACAGTGACGGGTGAAGAGTGTCTCAGTGATTATCATGGTTATTTCACTGGACGAGGGACCCGGAGTGGGGGACAGGAGGAGGGGGAGGATGCATGGTGTTTCAGCGGTTAGCACGGCTGTCTCTCAGTACCAAGTGCCCGGTTTGGGTTGAGGTAGAGTGAGGCATGGTGTCTCAGTGGTTAGCACGGCTGTCTCACAGTACCAGGGACCTGGTTTTGGGTGGAGGGGGAGGGGGGCATAGTGTCTCACTCGTTAGCACGGCTGTCTCTCAGTGCCAGGCACCCGGTTTGGGGGGAACGGAGAAGGGGGAATGGTGCCTCATTGGTTCACACAGCTGTCTCATAGTACCAACCAACCCAACCACCCTGTGGCTCTACACTTCAACTCCCTCTCCCACTCCACCAAGGATATGCAGGTGTTTCGACTCCTCCATCGCCAGACCACAACAACACGACGGTTGGAGGAAGAGCGCCTCATCTTCCGCCTAGGAACCCTCAACCAGAAGGGATAAACTCGTATTTCACAAGTTTCCTCATTTCCCTTCCCCCCACCTTGACTCAGTCAAATCCCTCGAACTCAGCACCGCCTTCCTAACCTGCAATCTTCTTCCTGACCTCTTCGCCCGCACCCCACTCTGACCTATCCTCCTCACCTTGACCTCTTTCCACCTATCGCATTTCCAACGCCCCTCCCCCCGGTCCCTACTCCCTACCATTTATCTTATCCTGCTGGACACACTTTCCTCATTCCTGAAGAAGGGCTTATGCCCGAAACGTCGATTCTCCTGTTCCCTGGATTCTGCCTGACCTGCTGCGCTGTTCCAGCAACACATGTTCATATCTGATCTCCAGCATCAGCAGAACTCACTTTCTCCTCATAGTACCAGGGACCCGATTTGGGGGAGGGGGAGGGGGGCATGGTGTCTCAGTAGTTAGCACAGTTGTCTCACAGTTCCAGGGACCTGGTTTGGGGAGGGGGAGGGGGGCATAGTGTCTCAGTGGTTAGCACGGCTGTCTCACAGTACCAGGCATCTGGTTTCCGGTGGAGGGGAAGGGGGCATAGTGTCTCAGTGGTTAGCACGGCTGTCTCACAGTACCAGGGACCCGGTTGGAGGGATGGGGATGGAGAATTGGGACATGGTGTCACAGTGGTTAACACAGCTGTCACAAAGTACCAGGGAATCGGTTTGGGGGAGGGGAGGGGGGAATGGTGTCTGAATGGTAAGCATGGCTGTCTCACAGTACCTGCGACCCGGTTTGGGGGGGAGGGGGAGGGGCTAATGGTGTCTCAGTGGTGAGCACGGCTGTCTCACAATACCACGGACCCGGTTTGTGCGGGAGGGGGAGGGGGATGGTGTCTCAGTGTTTAGCATGGCTGTCCTACAGTACAAGGGACCCGGTTTTGGGGAGGGGGAGGGTGTCTGGTGTCTCATTACCTTTGACATCTTCCAAAACCTTTCTCCAAACACTGTAAAATTATTCTCACCTCGTGAAGATCATTTTCACCCTTTGACGATGTCTCTGGATATTTAATCTGTCTGTAACTCTCACCATCTTGTTCAGCTCTATCAAGTTACCACTCATCCTTCTTTACTCCAATGACAAAAGCCAAGCTCCCTCAAACATTCTTCATAAGACAATCCCTCTAGTCCAGGCAGCATTCTGGTAAATTTCCTCCACACCCGCTGTAAAGCTGCCATATCCTTTCTATAATGAGGCGACCAGAACATTTCAAATGTGGTTTCACCAGAGTTTTATAGACCTGCAGCATAATCTTGCGGCTCTTCAACTCAGTCCCCCTGCGAATGAAAACCAACACACCATACGCCTTCTTAAAACCCTTTCAACTTAAGTGGCAAGTTAGGAGACCTGCAGACATGGACCCCAAGATCCGTTTGATCCTACACATTTGTATGTGTATGCAGATTATACCCAGTAATCTGCATTCAAATTCGACTTCCAAAATGAATCCCTTCACAAAATACGAAATTGGAACAGAATTAGGCCATTTATCCCCTTGGATCTGCTGTGCCGTTTGGTCACAGCTAAAATGTTTCTCTACCAAATTCTCCTGCCTTCACCAACTGACCATTGATTCCCTTATTCATGAAAAACATACTTATCTCTATCTTAAAGAAATCACTGTGATTGTGTGCGGGCATGTGCATGTGTTTGTGTGTAAGTGTCCATATCTGTATGTATGTGTGTTGTGTGTTTAATGTGTCTATGTATGTTTGTGTGCATCTCCGTGAAATGATGACACTGATATTTTGGGGGTAAATCCATTGAAATTGATATAAACCCTTACTCCCCTCCTCCACCTCTACGTCTGTCCCTGTAAAGTTTTAAGTCATACAATGCCAACCTCTGCTGATCTCCCCATGCCACTGCTCAAGTGTCTGTTTTTTTCTATCAGAGGACATCAAATACTGTGAATTTCTCACATTGTACGGCTGTTTGGTTTTGCAAATATCTCTGGAGGCACAGAACAGTTTTGTCTGATACCTAGATATATTACCACCACCACTGGGTCAGTTTCAGGACTTTTCAACCCTTTCTCACTTACACCTTGTAGGGCTGAATTATAGAATATTTCAATTTAAAGAACGTTTAATAAATTCATCGCATCACCTTACAAATGATTTGGTCAGAATTGCTTGGATGCAGTTGCAGTGAAAATACTCTTAAGGTGTACACTCTGTGTAACGAATAATCTTCAAAGACAACTCGCTTCCACATTGCAGAGCGAGCACAGATATTACTCAGGAGCATTCACCACTCTGAATGTCCTCAGTACAATTATGATCCCCTATACCCAACTGTGTGTGTGTGTGCATGTGCAGATGTTGCTGTTAGTTTGGATGGTGCGATGATCTACCTCCCTGTCCCCACCTCCTAGACTGAATCCCTTATGGCTTTCTCCCTCCACTGCCATTAATGCAGTAGAGTGTGAAAGCCAGCAGAGGCGGACATTGCATCACTTTAAACACCACAGAGGTTGGCAGATCCGCTGTGCACACGGATACGCACAGAGACACGCAGATACACACAGATATGAATATAAATACACAGGCACACATGGAGACTGGTGCGGTCACACAGATACTAAAGCACACAGAGGGAAATGCCAATACTCTGATGCACGTGCACACACAGACATACAGGCGTTAGTACAGACGCACCACAAACACTGACACTCTGACGTTTATACAGACATGCAGAATCTGACAGTATTTATTTTTCGCGTGGTGACTTCCTCAATATTACACTCGTGTGGTGTGTGCCAATATTTCTGTTGATCCGTAGGGATTCCTCTGCACTCTCACTATAGCTTCTACATCTTTCCTATAACAAGGCGACCAGAACTGAACACAATATTCCAAGTGTGCTGTTACGACACAGCAATGAACCCGTTTGTGAATTAAACCAAACACCCAGAAAAGCTTACCTTGCCTTATAATCTGTTAATGCACCCATCCTCCTCCTCTAACCAAAAACAAAGAAGCTGTGCCACAGCTTGGAAAGTTAACGAGTTTTTTTATTCCTTTTTTTCAACAGTCCCTTTGGAAATTTAGACTAGTGGGAATGGAGGTTAAGGCAGTTGAATGTTCCTTCTGCAGAATGTGGGAGGTAAGTGTCACCACCAGTGTCCCTGCTGACTACATCTGCTGAAAGTGCACCTGACTCCAGATCCTTGAAAACCGCGTTAGGGAACTGGAGCTGGAGCTGGATGAACTACGGATCATTCGGGAGGCAGAGGGGGTTATTGAGAGGAGTTACAGGGAGGTAGTCACTCCTAAGGTACAAGAACACGCAGATGGGTTACAGTCAGGGGACGGAAATGGAACTGGCAGGAAGCGCAAGGATCCCCTGTGGCCATTCACCTCAACAATAAATATACCGTTTTGAATACTATTGGCGGGGGGGGGGACTTACCAGGGGAAATGAGTGGGGCACAGGGCTCTGGCACAGCGTCTGTTCCTGCTGCTCAGAAGGGAAAGGGGAAGAGGAGCAGAGCAGTAGTCATTGGGAACTCCATAGTTAGGGGGAACAGGTGGGAGGTTCTGTGGGGACGAGAGATACTCACGGTTGGTGTATTGCCTCCCGGGTGTCAGAGTTCGTGATGTCTCTGATCTTGTTTTTGTGATCCTTAAGGAGGAGAGAGAGCAGCCCCACATCGTGGTCCACATATGCACCTACGACATAGGTAGGAAGAGAGCTAGGATGGAACCTTAGAGCTAGGACGAACAGAGTTGTTGGCTCTGGTTTATTGCACGTGCTACGTGTTAGTGAGACAAGGAATAGGGAGAGAGAGGAGGTGAACACGTGGCTACAGGGATGGTGCAGGAGGGAGGGCTTTGGATTCTTGGATAATTAGGGCTCTTTCTGGGGTAGGTGGGATCTCTACAAGCAGGATGGGCTTCATCTGAACCAGAAGGGGACCAATATCCTGGGGAGTTGTGGAATTCGCTCAGGCTATTGGGGTGAGTTTACACTAATCCAGCAGGGGGATAGGAACCAAAATTGTAGTTAGAGTATAGCAAGAGTTGAGAGTAGGGAGGTCCAAGATCAAGTTTCAGGGACGCAAGATGGCACTGGCAAGCAAGAATTTGGTTTGAAGTGTGTCTACTTCAATGTCAGGAGCTGAATAAGGTGGGTGAATTTGCAGCATGGGTTTGCACATGGGACTTCAATGTTGTGGCCATTTAGAAGACATGGTTAGAGCAGGGACAGGAATAGTTGTTGCAGTTTCCAGGATTTAGATGTTTCAGTAAGAACAGTGAAGATGGTAAAAGAAGGGGAGGTGTTACATTGTTGGTCAAGGACAGTATTGCAGTTGCAGAAATTATGTTTGGGGACTCGTCAACTGAGATGGTATTGACTGAAGTTAGAAACAGGAAAAGAGAGGTCACGCCGTTGGGAGTTTTCTATAGGCCTCTGAATAGTTCCAGAGATGTAGAGGAAAGCACAGCAAAGATGTTTCTCGATAGGAGTGACAGAGACAGGGGTAGATGTAATGAGAAACTTCAACGTTTGTTGAAGTTACAGGGAGGGAACACTATTGTACGAGTACTATAGAGGGGTCAGATTTTGTCCAGTGTGTGCAGGTGGGATTCATGACACAGAACATAGACAGGCCAATAAGGGGCGAAGCCACATTAGTTTTGATACTGGGTAATGAGACTGGTCAGGTGTTAGACTTGGAAGTAAGTGAACACTTTGATGATAGTAATCACAATTCTGTTATGTTTACTTTAATGATAGATAGGGATAGGTGTATATCACTGGGCAAGCGTTACAGCTGGGGGAAAGGCAATTACAATGCCATTAGGCATGATTTATGAAGCATATAATGGGAAAGGAAACTGCAGGGGATGGGCACATTAGAAATATGGAGCTTATTCTAGGAAAAGCTACTGTGTGTCCTAGATATGTATGTACCTGTCAGGCAGGGAGGAAGCTGTAGAGTGCGGGAGCCGTGGTTAACGAATGAAGTGGAATCTCTGGTCAAGAGGAAGACGGCGACTGATGTTAGGATGGGATGTGAAGGCTCAGTTAGGCCGCTTGAGCCTTACAAGGTAGGCAGGAAAGACCTAACGAGTGAGCTTTGGATGCCTTGCCTGCAACAGTAGTAGATTCGCCAACTTTAAGTACATTTAAGTCGTCAGTGGACAAGCATATGGACGTACATGGAATAGTGTAAGTTAGATATGCTTCAGATTGGTATGACAGTTCGGCGCAACATCGAGGTTCGAAGGGCCTGTACTGCGCTGTAGTGTTCTATTTTGTATGTTTCCCTACCTCCTCCGACTCCAGGCGCAAGTTACCTCCACTATCCAAATGAGCCCTACCCTCACTAAAGCCATCATCTTGTTCCTCACAAAAGTACAGATCATCTTTAGTTTTACCTTAATCCTAGTCACCAAGTCTTTTTCATGCCCGCTCCTCGCTCTCCTGAGATTATTCTTCACTTCCTCCCTGACTACCTTGTAACCCTCCTGAGCCTTGTCTGATCCTTGCATAGTTAACCCTAAGTCATTTTCCTCCTTCCTCTTGAGATATTCTACATCCATTGATACAATGGAGATATGGAGCTGAGCTGCATATCCTGTCAGTTCCAGCATAGGCTGCAGGTTTCCCCACGCTGGGCAGTGATCTAACACAGTTTTACTGAACAATGCACAGGGGCAGTGTACACAGCCCTACATGCTGGGAGGGTAACTGCTCCTGGTTTACAGTTCAATGCACTGGGGTGGCGTACACTGCTCTGCATGCTGGGAGGGTAAATGCTCCTGGTTTACATAACAATTCACTACTGTTCACTGCATAGCTCCCAGTGCTGGAGAGGTGGTTCATGGACTGGTGTGGTCTGCACAGATTGCTGGGTTGTATTGAGCAGTACACTAGCCTGGTCTGAACACTGCGACATGCTGCACAGATATATCATCTGGGTTATGGTGCCTGATAGTGTGACGTGGATTCCAGCTGATTTGTCAGCACAATTAGTTTATATTCATATTTTTGTTATTGGACCTAAGAAAGTACTTCTCATCCAGTTAATCCCATTTGTCTGAAAAGAGCCAAGTTTACTGAACTTGTCAATCAAGTAATCATCCAATTATAGCATGAATATCCGTCCTTCTGTACCTTAACATGGCCGTTGGTGCTCATATCCCTGGAATCCCGGGGAAATCATTATGAAGCTCAGAAACAATGTGCAAAACGTATGGTCATTTGCCTCCTGTACGTCCCGGCTGTGGTCCCATTTGGATCCCTAGTGTATCGAGAGCTGGCATTGCGAAGAACAGAAATAATGACATGGTATAGGTCATACTGCTGTTCACTTCCCGTGGTGCTCCATGTGGTGCTCCATAGACAGGGAGGTGTGTGCTGGGCTGTTGTTGACTTCCTGGTGTGTCTCATGTGGTACTCCATGGACTGGGCTGTGCGTTTGGCTGATGCTCACTTCCCGGGTGTGTCCCATGTCGTTCTCCATAGAGAGGGAGGTGTGTGTTGGGCTGTTGTTCACTTCCTGGTGTAACCCAAGTGGTACTCCATCGACATGGGTGTATGTGTTTGACTGTTGCTCACTTCCCGGTGTGTCCAATGCACTGCTCCATGGGCAGGGTTGTGTGCGTTTGGCTGCTGTTCACTTCCCGTTGTGTCCCATGTAGTGCTCCATGTTGGACAGAGGTTCCGGCAGCTTTAGACAGGCCTTTGAACCCTGGACTGTGCGTGCCCATTGAACCCCTGTGCTTGTCCCTCTCAGATGATTGTGTGGTCAATAACACGAGGAAACCTCTCGAGTATAATTGCAAAAGAGCAGGCATCTAACTTGTAGCTGTGGGGCTTCTGACTGACTCCTGTTATTGAAACATTAGTGGAGATGCTGGGGATGGTTTGCTGGAGGTTGTGCTGTGAGCTGCCTCAGACATTCAGGGAGACCTGAGGATTTGGTGACCCAACTCTGGATGGAGAATAGGGACTGTAGTTACAACATCTGTGTGTGTAAGATGAACAAATAATGGAGCCGAGGCTGCACAGAGAGAAAGATCTGAAACCACCGAGTGCGTGTGCTTGGGGAAAGGGATCTGCTGTATCCATACCGGGTTTTCCAGGAACAGCTTGCCAAGTTACCTTTAACTCAGGAGCAGAGTATGAGGGGACCCTGATTGAACAAGGAACTGTTCACAGAGCAGTGTCACCTCCTTCAACACGACCTGCAGCTTCACACCAAGGGTAGGACGGTGCTGCGAGGATCACTGCTTCACTCAGCTCCTATGATCCGGAACTTTCCGGGCCAGAGTGGGTGACAGCTCCATCATCTCCCAGTATGCCGACGTCAACATCACCATTTGGAGTCGGAGGATATTTATGGTGGTTGAGAGCATTGGGGTCCCTGGGAACATCAGGAAGATGGAGCAAAGCTTCCTGTCTGATGGGGTCAGAATGAACCCTCCAGTACACTCAGTGCATCACAAAGTCCTGTAGTAGTTTTCCGTTTAAGTAACATACTACGTACCATTCTTCCGAAAGAAAATGACAGACTATATATTATCTTTAATCCCATTTGCTAAACTTTCATCCATTGACTTCACCTGGCCATATCCAATTACAGACTCTCCAACTTGCCTTGATAATTTAGTTTCCTCTTTATCTTAGTTTAGTCGGCATACATAGTTACAGTACATTTGTTCCACTCCTCCTGATCATTTATACAGATTATAAAGAGTTGTGGACCCAGCACTGTTCACTGTGTGACCCCACTGGTGACGTTCTGTCAAACTGACTAGGGCTGATTTATCCGGAGTGCCTGCTTTCTGTCTGATAACCAGTCCTCCCCCATTTATGTGTAACACATTAAAAGCGCTGAATAAGAACGAGGAGCATCAGTTCGGAATCCATCCCCTCAGGCCTCTTCCGATATTGAATACAATCATAGCTGATGTCATTGCGGCCTCAGTTCAACATTCCTGTCCGCTTTCCATATTCCTTCACTTACTCAATATTCCAACATCTACTGCACTCTGTGGCATTGAATTCCACAGATTCCCAGTCCTGTGACAGAAGTATGTTCTCCTCACGCCTGTTTCATTTCGCCCCCACCTCATCCTAAAACTATTGTTTTAGGATCGTTTGAGATTGTCCCACATGAGGAAGTATCAACTTCACATCTACATTGTAAATCACCTTTAACTTCGTCTAGACCTCCGACATCTCCTCTCATTTTTCTGTACTCCAGGCAGTGTTGGCCTGAACTGCTCAATGTCTCTTCAGAGGACAAAGTCCTCATCTCTGGAGTCATTCTAGTAAACCACTTCTGAACTGCCTCCATGGCAAATTCATCCCTCCTACAGTCAGGATACCAAGACTGCACACAGTACTCAGTTGCGATCTCACACCTCCCTCCCTTTATAATCCATTGTTTTATAAATAAATGCCAAGGTTGCACTTGCCTTTCTCATTAGCTGCTGTACCTACATCGGTGTATTCTGTAGTATGGGACACGGACAGCCAGATCCCTCTACACCTGATTATTCTGAAGTCTCTCGCCATTTGGATAATAATTTGCCTTTTTGCTACACTGATCCAAACGGATACACTCGTATATTTCGCTTGTCAGTTTCTTCTGTCAAATGTTGCCACAACCTATCCATATATATTTTCTAACTTCTTGCATCTTCATTGCAATTTCTCACCTGAGTTAGTGTCATCTGTTAATTTGGTTATAACATGTTCTATCCTTTCAACTACGTAAGACTACAGATTGTAAATAGTTCTGGCCTGGGGACCAAGACCTGTGGTTTCCTAAAAGTTGAATTTTGCCAAACGGAAAATGACTGTTATTTTTTCCATCTCACTGCATTTTGTTGCTTCATTAAGTCTGTATCCAAGCTGAAAAATAACTTTTAATCATAAACGATCTTATTCTGGAAGTCCAAATATTTCATCTCTAGGATCCCCATGATCCAAATCATGGTGTTTCTGATGGTTAATGGTTTGACTTTGCAAATTCCTTGTCATTAATTCCTGAATAATCGACTTTAGCAATATTTCTTATATTTGAACAGTTTTCTCACTACGACATATTCCTTCGTGAAGGTGATAATTCTAAATTCTTACCTCTCTATAATCTCTTTGTTCACTCAATCCTGTATAATTGGCACATGGCGTGAATTGACCTGCTCTGATTGCTCTGTAAGAGGTCGGAGTCGCTGAATGGACTCATTCTCTTCCTTGTGCACAAAATCGATGGGCTGATGTCTTTCTGGTGATCCACATCACCATGTTTATGGTCTGCCTGTCCTCCTCCTGTTGATGTGTAAGAATCATGAGGGCTTATGCAATGTTTCTGTTGCTGTATAAGAGTTTGAGGGGCTGAAAAAAAAACCCTTCTCATATTCCTCCATCACAGGCTGGAGATATTGAACGGTCTCTCCTGCATCCCTGATATTGGACAGAGAGAGTCATTGGCCTTCTTCTGTTCCCATACACCTGACATGTTGAGGTAAACTTCTTCCTCCTTTCCCATAAGAAATCTCATATAGTTTGCATCCTTCTCCAATTCCCGTGCAACAGGCTCGATGGGACTGAATATCCTCTGGTATCCAAGTGCACAAATCTCCAGTCTCGGTGTGACCTCTTCCATTTCCTATGTTACAGACTTGAGGACGCTGAATAGACTGATCCTGTTGCTATTTAACAGGGTACTGGTGCTGCATGGCCTACTCTGGCCCAGTGTTATCGACTCGAGGAGCTGACTGGCCTCCTCCCGTAACTGTATATCAGGGTCCAGGGGCTGAATAGCCTCTTTCTGTTCTTGTGTAACAAGGTCAATGTCCTTCGAGACACTACCTCCTAATAAATGGCAGAAGGCGCTGAAGGAGAGAGTGCCCGTATTCAGAAGCTCTCTCGTCTCCATATCTGACTTACAGAGATGAACCATTAATATAGTCTTTTTTCTGGATAAAGTCCTGAAGCTGAACGTAACAAAATATGTCCCTCCCAGATGCCTCATATTCCTTGCTCAGTTGCTCAAAATTCATCATGACCTCCCTGTCAAAAAATTCTCCCAAACAGGAAACTCATCTGGACTCCCAGAGCCTAAAGCCAGAATCCATCAGTCCCAGCTGGAATACTACCAATCCTATAATGAGAGTGAAAGCCGAAGTTGTTCCATCATTCTCCATGCTTTCATTTTTTTTTCTCTTTTTTTTTGGTGTGTTTGTGCAGGTGTGAGATACAGTGAAAGACACAAAGTGCACCAGTCTTTATTCAAATTCCACCACCAGGAAGATAGGAAAACACCCAGGTGGTCAGTGACAAACACTGCCCTTCACGTCAAAGGGCAGTGCTGTGTGATCAAAAACAGTGAAGGGGAGGGTAGGGGCTAATCTCCATGCTTTCACTGTGTTAAGAACAATCGATTTCTGCAAATCTCCATAACAGTCCTCATCTCGCCCATGAACAACAGATTACTGAGTGGTCAGTTTGCCCAGAAGGCGTCGATATCCAGCCAAATTGACCATGGGTCCTGGCAAGCCCAATCAGCCACATCAGAAACAAGGAATTTGGTTTGTATTTCTTAAAAGTATGGAAAATCAACACGCCCCTATTCACTTCAATTTGTCCAGATTAATAGGAGGCCATCTGTAACGGCAGATGAAAGATCAAAGCCAACTGTTAAGCCTCCATATCGCCCTCCTGGGCAGGGTCAAAGGGAGAATTAGCATGGGGTATCATAAACAACGAAGGACATTCACTTTAACCAGAGCTAACCCAGCAAGAGTATTGGATGATTCTGTCTTATCTTCTCTAGAAACTGCACGAAGTTAGCTTTATATAACTGATCGAATCCTTGGATGATAAAAATACCTAAACCTTCTTGTGACCATCTGGAAGGGAATCAGATTCCACCTCAAAATCGGGTACTCAAATAATATCCCCAACAGGGATGGCCTCCGATTTCATAAAATTGATTTTAAACGCTGAGAAAGATCCAAATAAATTAATCATTCGTATTAAACAGGACACAGACATCATTGGGTTATTTAGAAAGAGAGGAACGCCATCTGCTTAAAGAGTGATCTTATGCCTTCCTGATCCTACCTGCATGGCAATGATATTGGCGTCCCTCCGGATGGCTTCTGCCAACGGCTTAATCATTAATGTCTATGGTAACAGTGGAAGAGAGCAACTTTGTTGGCTGCCACTGTCAATACTATAATTGTCAGACCTTATACCATTAGTGACATTTGGTCATTATATAACACTGCCATCCACCTGGCGAAGACCCCTCCAACAACAAACCATTCAAGGACATAAAAGGTGCACATCCACTCCATCCAGTAAATTGCTTTCTCTGCATCCAGGGAGACTACCGAGCCTGGAATCGGACCTTGCTGACACACTGGAGCCATACTTCGCACTCTTCTAATATTATCAGAGGACCTACGGCCCCTAATAAAAATGATTCTCTTTCAAAATGGGCCTTCAAAGAGAACATTTTCGACAAAATTTTAAAGTCCACGTTTAATAATGAGATAGGCACATACAAAGTGCAATCTTCTGGGACTTTCCCTCTCTTGAGAATAAGATGAATATTTCCATCTCTCAGAGAGGATGGAGGGCAGTCCTGACTGAACAATGATTGTACATATCCAACATTGGCCCAGCCAGCATGTCTATGAACTCCTTCTAAATCTCACTCTGAAAATCCATCTGCGCCGGTGGCATTACCACTCTGGAGCTGCCTCACTGTCTCCTGTATCTCTCGGATTATCAGAGGGGCAATCTAAAGAGACCCCTGCTCTGAAGTTACACGTGGGAGTTCCAAGGTCTTAAGAAATGCCTCCATCGTCGCCAATCAGTCCTCCCAGCCCGCTGACTGGAACATCTCAGAGTAGAACTTCCTGAATGCTGCATTAATCTTTTGGGATCGCGGGTGATAACAGCAGCAATCTTCTTTCGGGCCAAGTACGCCTAATATCTACCTGGTTATCACCATGCTCAAATACCTTCTGTTTCGCAAAGGAAATCTTTCTCTTTGCTCTCTGGACGATTTCAGCATTCAGAGCAGTCCGGAGGGCTGTAATCTGCTGCAATTACGTTATAGACGGTCTGATAAAATATGGTGTATCAGCTCTATTTAGTCGACCCTCAAGCATAGTGGGCGGCACGGTGGCACAGTGGTTAGCACTGCTGCCTCACAGCGCCAGAGACCCGGGTTCAGTTCCCGCCTCAGGCGACTGACTGTGTGGAGTTTGCACGTTCTCCCCGTGTCTGCGTGGGTTTCCTCCGGGTGCTCCGGTTTCCTCCCACAGTCCCAAAGATGTGCAGGGTCAGGTGAATTGGCCATGCTAAATTGTCCGTAGTGTTAGGTAAGGGGTAAATGTAGGGGTATGGGTGGGTTTCGCTTCGGCGGGTCGGTGTGGACTTGTTGGGCCGAAGGGCCTGTTTCCACACTGTAATCTAATCTAATCTGTAATCTAATCTAATCTAATCATACGCTGCTGTTCTCCCTTCTGCCGCTTCGGAGACACCGAGTAAGAAATAATCCCATCTCTTGTATAGGCTTTGCCAGTTTCCCAGAGCACTGTCGGATTACTGGTCGTGCACAAGTTCATGTTCCAAAAAAAATTATATTCTCCCGAATAGAATCCTCGTGCCGGTGCCGTGAGCCTGTCCCATCGCCACCATCCTTGACCTCCCTGTGCACTGCCACATGATCAGAAATGGTTCCCAATTCTAAAGGACTGCACCGAATTCAAAAAGACCAATGGGCAAACAACACGTCAATCCTAGTATGCATTTATGTGTGTTAGAAAAAATCGTGAAGTCCCTATCTTCAGGGTGAAGACATCTCACACATCCACCAACCCCCAGCTACCTGTTCAGGTCCACCAGCTGCCTGGGTGGTGGGGAAATACATCCGATACCCTTCGACATCCTATCCACTTCGCTGTCCACACGTCAGTTAAAGTCTCCCCTTAATTGTACGACCCAAGAAGCTTCCAGCACCTGTTTTTCTATAACATGCTATAGTTGCACAAGGACCCGGACAGGAATGCTCGTCCGATCCGAGCCTGCACACTGCGACCCGGTGGGCCCGCTCGACCCGCACCCAGTCTGCCCTGACTTCCAGTTTCAGAAATTGTGTGAGCCATTGTTCCAATAAGCTGACAAGCTGGCGTTCTTGTTCCCGTTCCGGCATTCCGACCAAGCTGATGTTCTTCTGACGCTCGAATTTTCGAGGTCCTCGACCTGCTCTACTAAGGCCTGTACTTACCATTCTAAGGCTTGGAACCGACCCGCTAAGGATTATGCCATAGTTTCCAAAGCCGCAGTCCACTCTTTCACTTCCACGACATGTGGCCCGAGACTTTGGATATCCTGGTCATGCTTCTGCAGCTTGGCTGAGATCAGTTCCAGCTTGGTTCAGGTCTCCTCCATTGCTGAATAACCAGGGAAAAATTAGGATCCATTTCGAAACCAAGGGGGTAATCAGTATGTGAAACTGTGAAACATTGATAGACTGTAACACGAGAGCTTCACGTCTGTTTTAGTTGGGAGAAGGAAGATGCAGGTACAGAATTCAAGAAGATGGACTGGGAAGCTCTCGAACAAATTGATATAAGATGCAAGTTGGGATTGATATTTTTGGATGATGTAAAGTCCAGATGAGTTGTATCGCAGGATGCTGTTGGAGACAAGAGAGGAAATGTCCTGACCTAAATGTTTTAGTCAAATCTGACGACAAAAGGGAGGTGCTAGAGGACTGGAGAACAGCTATGTGGTCCCAAATTACTGGAAATGTGGTATAGATAGACCAGTGTCTCGTGGTGTACACAGCGAGCAGTTCAGTGTAACAAATTATTTGGGGTATTCATAAATGATGTAAATGCGAATGTGGAGGGGGTGGGGGGGGGGGCTGAGCATAATAAGTAATTTTGTGTTTGACACAAAGATTGGTCAGGTGGTTGGCAGTGAGGAGGAAGGCCTTATTTTACAGAAAAATATAATTGGAATGGGGAGAATTCAATGAATAACAGAACAGGGACGTCAGAGGGTGTTTCTCCACACATCCCTGAATGTCACTGGACAGTGTAATAGCCAGTTAAGAAATCACACGGGAATGTAGGCATAGTGTGTATTCATCGAGGCGACATAATATGAGTTAAACATGCCATTGGTTAGGCCATAGATAAAATACTGTGTGCAGTTCTGGCAGTCACATTACAGGAAGGGTTTTGGTTTCTCAGTTACATCATTAACTATTGGGGTCTCAACAGAGTTGGAAGCTTCAGTGGAAGTCTCCTGGCTGCAACTCTCTCTAAATGTTCACTTGATTTGTTTTCCCTCCTCGATTGGAGAACTGCATCTGAGAATGTGTGTCTGATCTTTCCTTTTTGCCAAGTACAAGTTTATAGGATATTACTATATCAAAACACTTAATTATTAATAGAGTCTAGGCCAAGGCCTTTAAATATTTTTGAGGAGCTCTGCTGTCGTCCATAACACGTGACTCCTTCTCTACCTGTATAATTGGTTGGAGGCACTAAATGGGCTATCTCTACACTTCTCCAATAATTTCATTGAGCTGAATGACTTCCTCGTATTCCTGTGAAGCTACAGTGAGGAGCTGAATAATCTCCTCCTTTTAACTGTGGAAATGTGCAGTGTCCAGCAGCACTTTTACATGAATGTTACCGATACTTCCAACAGCACAAACCTGAATGTTGTTCAAGTCTTGCTGCACATGGACACAGACTAGTTCAGGAGCTGAAGGGGGACATTTTTCCTGAATATTGTGCGACCTTCAGTGCACATCCCCACTTCTAATCTTTATGAAGCAGCTGAAGGTGTTTGTGCTGAGGAAGCTACCTTGAGGATCTTTTACAGACATGTCCAGGACTGCATGGATCTTTGTACACAAACCACAATCACTGTGCTTTATGCTTAAAATCACTCTAATCAGGGAAGTTTCCGACTCTTTCCCATTAAGTGCAATCCTGCTCAGGCTGCTTGTGACCGTTCTTAGTTAAATGATGCCTTAATGTCAGGGCTGGTCCCTCTTCCCTGAACCCTAATTTTCACGTCTTTTGCTCATATGAATAGGCCACAGTGTGGGGCAGGGAGTGTTTTTTGACAAGTCAGAGTTGAGGGCTCTGACACGAATTGGACACGGAAGAGGATATTAGACCTTATGATCTTATTGTGGGAGAAAACCTGCTTTTGGGTGGGGTCGGGGGGACGGGGGTGGGTGGTATAGATGAATGACATATCCCTGTTTGTGGCCTTCTAGCATTCTATTATTGGAAAGTAGAGGCTGTTATTTTCCTGGAAGCTCTGTTGTTGAATATTACCAGGTTGTCTGGACCATTGCTGGGTGAGGAATGGGGGCTGTATTCACAGTGAAAACGTGTCTACAACTTGACCAACAAACGAAGCACAGGTTGCAGAAAGTGGAGGCTCAGTTAGAAGTGATGAGGACCCTCTTTCTTACTACTGCCTGGGATTTATTACTACACGTTCTAAACCAGTCCAAACAGGGTTTGATTGTTTTGAGGGGCTGAATGGTCTCCTGTGTTTCTGTGAAAGGAGTACGTAGCCTCTAAATGCTCCGTCCAGCAGGTATCATGGGCTGAATGGAACACAGAATCATGGGACTGAGGAGCAGGAGTGGGTCATTGGACACTTTGAACCTTCTCTACCAGGGACTAAGATTGTGGCTGAGGAAGTTGTGGTCTCAGTTCCACTTTCCTGTCTGTGTGCTATTATCCAAAATCACTTCTCTGTACAATATTTAACTAACTCAGCCTTGAAAAATATAAACAACAAGACATCTCAAACTTGTGGGGATGAGAATTCCTAGTTGAAATGCCTGTTTAGAATTTCTGCTCATACTTCTTATAGAGTCATAAAGCATGCAAATATGTAAGTGCTGACCAGATATCCCATTATGATCGAGTCTGATTTGAGAGCATTTGTCTCATATTCCTCTAAACTTCCTTATTCAAATACCCATCAAGATGCCAGAATCCACCACTTGCTCTGGAAGATAATTCCATATGGACAACTCCCTCTGTATGAAAATATTGCGTCTAAGTTCCCTCTAAAATATTTCCCCTCGTACCTTAAAACAGGTCTCCAGTCTGAAAAGCAATCCTCTCCTAAACTCTGTCTCCTCCATTCAATCTAATTTTGTATTCAAATGGCTTGGATGCGCTGGTTCCCATGTGACCTAACCTTACTTCACCTTTTTAACAAAGTCAGTCAAATTCATACAACGCGATTTCTCATGCAAAAAGCCATGCTGCCTATCCCCAATCAATTATTGCCTTTAAAAATGCATGCAATTGGCTATCCCTCCGAATCCCCTCCAACAACTCACCCACCACTGATGTCAGGATCACTGGTCCAGAGTTCCTTGGGTTGTTGGGTAACTGTTTTATTTTCTACTGCCACTCTTCCATTGGTCACAACAAATTATCGGTGTAACCAGGATGATGATATGGCCAATGTTATAGATCTCACATTGGGCCAGGAAGAGGTCAGGTTGATTTCCTTCATTTGTTAAAATAACAAATTCATGATGAAAACAAAGTTCCTCAAACTATGATGGGAAGGTGAATGTCAAACAGAATAGAAATATGAAAAAAATGTACATTGACATTTCCATTTCTGAAAATACTGAGGAGCACAAACATACACAGACACACACACAGACATATACACGCAGACACACTCAAGTACACAAAAACACACACACAAAAAACGGTCACACACACAGACACATGCAGATACAAGTATACACACAAACACAGACAAATGCATGTACCATAGACCGTAAATAATTGGGCAGAATAAAGGCCCATTTGGCCCATCAAGTCTACTGAGCTAATGATCGTGGCTGACATGCGTTTCAAGCCAATTCTCCTGCCTTCTCACAACAAGCCTTGATCCCATCATTAAGCATAACTTATCTAGTTATATCCTAAAGATGCTAATGTATCTGTGTGTCCGTGTGGATCTGTGTGCACGTGTTGTCTCTGCGTGTGTCCCAGTGTCCTGCCCTGTGCTCCATGTTGTAGAGTGGGGTTTTAGCAGTTTTGAGGCACATCTTTGTAACTTGCTCTGTGCCGATCCATTGAACGCCTGTGTTAATCATTCTCTGCTGCTCATGTGCTCAGTAACATGAGCAATCCCCACAACTGTTCAGACCAGGCTTGTCACTTGCATTTCACTGACATTTGACTTAACTCTCGTTTTTGTACGTTCGTGGAAGTGCTGGGGATGGTTTCGTGGAGGCTATATTTTAAACTGCTGTGGAAATTCAGGAAGACCAGAGGCTTTGGTGACCCAATGCTGGACGAAACATGGTGACTGTAGTTACAGTATCTGGATCTGCAACATGAGCAACACATGGAGCAGAGGCTGCAGGGAGGGGAATCTCTGTAAAATGGAATGAGGGAATTGCAATCAGATCAGTCATGGTTTTGAAGAATGTTCGATGCGGATTGAATGGCTCGCTTTTGCAACCTATTCAGATATTTCTGTTAGTAATAAGCCGATTTCCCTTTTCTCCCAGTGTCCCAGACTGGTAGGTAGTGAGTCACCGCCTCCTGTTCCTGGAGAACAGAAATCTGGGGCCTCACTGTATCCCAGTCTCGAGCAGTTGAGTGACTGCTTCCTGTTCCTGTGTCCCAGTATTGAGCAGTTGAGTGACTACCTCCTGTTCCTGTGTCCCCAATCTTGAACAGTTGAAAGACTGTCTCCTGTCCCTATGTCACAGAATCGAGCAGTTGAGTGATTACCTCCTGTTTCTCCCATTCCTGAGCAGCAGTTTGAATGCTCTGAATGATGTCACGAGGTTAAGAAAGGACTTGATAACAGGGAATTTCAAACTTGGAGCAGCATGAGACAAAGGTATCTAGAAACATCTCCACCAAACATTTTATGCAGCCTGTCTGTTATTTTATTCCTGCCTCCTTTTATTAACAGGGTGAAACATATACAATAGTGCAGTGTTCCAACAATACTCCCACATACAGGGAAGATAGATTAAAAAGATTAAAAGATTTATAGTCTATCCCTCAGCAATCCTCATCCATTCCATTCAAACCGAGGCTGCATAAATCCTTAAACCGTATATTGTAATGAATTAGTACAGTCAATGTCACACTTTAACACTACAGTCGCTGACGACAGCCCTGCATCTTTCACCAAGATCTCCTTCAGAAAGCGTGCAAACTGACTGACCACGTGATGCCGATGCGGAATTCCAATTCTCTCCAAGATATTCCCTTCCGGTTTGAAATTAATTTCTTTATAAATGTAGACTAAAAATCTCACATTCAGGCTCAGTGTCAAGGCCTGCAGAGCGGATTATATTCCTGCTTTATCTGAAAACACAGAGGGTGCATTTGGCAGACAGAGGGTTCATGAGGCTGGGACTTGCTGTTCAGCTGGTGCCAGACACGGTCTCCCATAACATTGAACGGGAGCTCGCTTTATAAAGAACGGAGCCGAATTCACTAATTGTGTTGCAGCGAAATTGCATTTAATAAACACACCTTTATTGATAACTGCCTGTGTATTAAATGGAGGATCAAAATTGACGGAGCAAAGCGAATACCGTAGTTACTATTTTATATGTTCCGATGTTTGAACATACTAAAGGATATGAACACTGTGTGGAGAAAACTGAATTGAGGAGATTTTCACCAAGAACTAGAATGCAGGATGCTCAGTGTGTTGAATGACCTACTCCTTGCACGAAGTTTCTGCGCAGTCTGTGGGAAAGCTCTGTAAATCTTGCCACCTGCTCTCAGATGTTAGGAAGGAAGGCTCTGCAGGGTCAATACGGTGGTATTTCCCAATACCGTTCCAATACTGAGGCTGTTGCCGGGTTATCTGTACAGTTTTATCCTTTAAGAACAGTTTGATACAAATGAATGTCTTGCTTGCCCGTTTCCGAGACCATTGAAGAGTGCTTCACATGTCTGTGTGTCTGGAATCACGTTTAGGCCAGACCAGGAAAGTACGGGAAATTTACTTCCTGAAAGTACATTGAGGAAGGAAATTGGTGTTTACAGTCAACATTGGCTTCAAGGTCACTGTTAATGACTCCAGGTTTTACATCTCGATATTTTATTAATTATGACGTGAACCAGCTTCCACGCCTTGAGCTTGGACTGGATGCCATCTTCTGTGTTTGATGTGAATGTGTTCCCCTCTGTTTCTCTCCCTGACCATGATTAAGAGCTCTGCAGTGTCAGAGATGCCAGCCTTATGTAGTTTCAGATCAAGAAATTTGTGCACCTTGCATTATCGGTCAATTCCCAGTGCACGGCGTTCTGTGTTAGGCAAGGCGTTTGAGCAGCTTTAACACACGTCTATGGAACTTGTTCAAAAACAGAAATTGCTGACGAAACTGATCAGTTCTGGCAGCATCTCGTGCAGTGAAAGCAGAGTTAATCTTTCAGGGTCAGTTACCCTTCTATAAAGCTCCCATTTTCTCCAGCAATTTTTGCATGTTCATTTCCAGGATCCATAGTTATTTGTTTAATTGAAAATTTGTTCTGAGCCTATTCATTTCTAGAGAAACTCAACAAGCCTGGCATCATCTGCAGAGACAGAGAAACAGAGTTAGCGTTTCAAGTCCAGTATGACACTTCTTCAGAACTGAAAAGGATTGGAAAATGAGCTTTATAATCCCTTGACAGATGTGGGGATTGAGTTGACGGGTAAAAGAGGGTGTGGCAAAAGGCAAACATACTTTTAGTAGTGAAGAACGAGAAGATGATGTGAAGCAGCCTAATAATTAAAATTGTGAATGGGGAGAAGGGGTTCTCTCTATTGAGTGTACGATAAAAAAGATACAGCCACACAAGGTCATAGGGAGACCAGGACGGAGAATGTACGGAAACTGGAGAACAATTATAATGGGGTCAGATTGTGAAGTTGTGAAATTGTACATTAACTCCTACAGGATGTAACGTACGAAAGTGTAAAGTGAGGTGTTACTCGAGCTTGGATTGTGCTTCCTTGGAACATTGCAGCCGCCCAGGACCGAAATGTTAGCATGAGAGCAAGGTAGGTTATTGAAATGGGAAGTAATGAGAAGGTCAAGGTAATTTCCACAGACAGAGTGGGTGTGTTCCTCAAAGCAATCTCTGTTTGGCCTCGCCTAAATAGAGAGACTGCATTGTAAGCAGCAATGATAGGAGACCAGATTGAACGTTCACAAGTGAAATGCTGCTTCACCTGGAAGGTATGTTTGGTTCCTAGGGCAGTGAGGAGAGAAGAGGCGAATGAGCAAGTGTTGCAGCTTCTGAAATTGCAAGGGAAGATGCCATGCGCGAGTGGGGAAGTGTTCAGCGTGATGGGGGGACAGAGAGGGAAGGGCTCCTGCGATATACTGGCAGTAGGCGGGAGGGGAAGATGTGTTTAATGGTGCTGTCCTGTTGGAGATGGTGGAAATGGCTTAAGATGATTATGTGAATGTGGATTCTAGTGCCGGAGGAAGTGTGGACAAGCAGGAATCTATCATTGTTCTGGGATGGAGGGGACGAATTGATGGCAACACTGTGGTGTATGGGACAGTGACAGCTGAAGGCCTTGTCCACCAGAGTTAGGGGATTTCTGGTTTGAAGGAAAATGAGGTCACGTGAGACGCAGCTCACAGGAGTGTGGCATCATCAAACAGAAATAACAGAGATGGAGAAACTTGGAGAAAGGAGTCAGCCTCCGCTGATCATGTGTTCAGCCACAGGCAGAAGTTCCTCCTGGATGACTGAAAAGAACCAGACATCTCAATTCAGGCTTTCTGTCTCACATCTGGTCTGAAGCGGAATGTGAAAATAGACCCAGAGGAAGTTCAGTGAGTATACATGAGCAGACATTCAAGCAGATATCCCAAACCGCTCAGTAATTATTGATTCTGTTCAAAAGGACGAACTCGATAAGCATGTGAACCACCCATGGTTGACAAAAGCTCTCAAGGATACTATTGATGAGCATTAGTGGAGGGCCAGATTTATAATGTTTATTTCAGGGAACATAAGCTGATGTCAGGCATGAATTTCAGCTGTGCTTCCTGATTAATCCCGCAGAAAACACTGCCATTTCTGCTCCATCCTCTTCCCTGCTCGTCTCCCCTTCCTGGTTCCAGTTCCTCCCTCATAAATTACTGAGTATATTCTCTCACATTATGGTCCCTACCTACTTCATCTGAAACTCTTTGATTAGGTCTACCTACTCTGCTGTAGCATCAAGCTGCGTTTTGTGCTGCCACTGTGCTCTTGTCTCAGTGTGGCTTGGCCTCTTCATTCATGCTGTTTTACAACTCCTACTCACATCTCATTCCGGAATGTTTCCTTCTTGAAGTAAACATTATTGAAATCAGTTCTCCCCCTTTGCAATGAATTGACACTGTGATACAAATTTCAAAACGAAGACTCAGCCTTCATCTTACTCTGCTAAAGGTACAAGAATTCCCGTTACTATATTGTTCAGGCCAGAGATGCGCTTTCACTGTAGAGATCATAACACGGTTTGGACAAAGCGGTTTTGACCTCTTATTGGTACACGTAAGAGTTTCCAACTGCCTTAGTATTGTAACTTGGAGAAAAACAAATCACAGTATGAAGCTTGGGCTGAATGTTATTTACCTGTCATTTGAATACTGTCTCAAATTTGCACTGCTTATCTTTAAATGCTTGTTCGTGAAGTTAGTGTCAGATCGCGTGTAGGAGGTTGAGGGGTGACATTGTAGAAGTTTATAAAATCATGAGAGGTATGAATAGAGTGACCAGCCAAGTTCTGTTCCACGGGAAGGGGCAGTTCAACCATAGAAGGCTGAGGTTTAAGGTGAAAGAGGGAAGATTTGAAATGGACGAAGGGTCAATGTTTTCACACAGAGGGTGATGTGTGTATATGGAATGAGCTGTCAGAGGAAGAGTGCGATGTGTAAGTACAGCGAAAACATTTAAAACTCATTAGACAAATATATAAATGGGAAAGGTTTAGAAGCACATGGACAAAATGCAATCAGGTGGGACTAGTTTAGTTTGGAAAACCTGGTCAGCATGGACAAGTTGGAGCAAAGGGTCTGTTTGTGCATTATATGACTGTTTGAATCTAGAAACCGAGGAAAAGGGGAGAAAAGACATGATGCAATAAATTGGCAAGAAATACAAAATCAAGCAGCATGAGCTTTTCCGAACATATAAAAAAATGTTCAAGAAGAGTGTGTGACCTTAGGTGAAATTAAGTAGGAAAGTATACTGAGGATAATTGGAGGGTGTGACTGAAGAATTGGCTACAGGGAGCAGACAAGTAATTTGCGCCCATGTTTTACATCTTTCCTCACAGGGGAAGATAAAGTAAGTATATCAATGATATTAAAAAAATGGTAATAGGAGGGAAGATCCTCGAACAAAAGGACCAAGGATTTTTCTAACAGAAAAGACTAAGAATAGACGGACCGGCAGTAATTCATAGCTGGTTTTAAAAGAAATGGTCACAGTCTTGGGATCACGGCGTCCTCTCTATCAGATATTAGTTCTGCTGTTTATTAATGTAAGCAGCAAGTGCAGTAGCTTGAAAGGATTGTCATCAGGTTTAGATACACTCATCACTGAACCAGAGATCGACTTTGTGGTAATGGAAGACTGAGAGATTATATTATGGTTGAATATAATTCTGCTGCTGCTGCGGCTACTACAGCTGCTACGATTTACAGCATCACATGAATGCCCAGATGGAGCTGCAATATCTGCAATACAATTCTGCTGCCTGTCCTCAATTCACACGGGGACCCTGTCACCATTCTCCTCTATGCACAGTGTCCTATCCCAGTTTCTGATGTGGGAACGATTCCTTTTTAAAGAATTCTCATCCTGTTTGGGTATCTTCATGATGCCATGCCTCCAACACGTCGCATTCCTCAAAAGCATTTAACGTTTTCACCTGAATCTCTTCCCCTCCGGTAATGACATCTTCTGTTTAAAGCGAATGTGTTTCCCTCTGTTTGTCTCCATGACCATGATTCAGAGCTCTGTAGTGTCGGTGATGACAGCCTTATGTAGTTTCAGAACAAATGAATTTGTATACCTTGCATTATCATTCACTTCCCGGTATATGGCGCTCCATGTTGGACAGGGCGTGTGAACAGCTTTGACACACACGTTTGAAACTTGTTCAGCACCAGAAATTGCTGAAGACACTGACAAGTCTGACAGAATCTGTGGAGTGAAAGCAGAGTTAATCTTTCGGGTTCGGTGACTGTTCCTCAAAGCACCCAGTAAGTCCAACAATTTTTGTTTTAGATTTCCTGTAACCAATGATCTTTGCTATATTGAAAATGTATTCTGTAACTTTTCATTTTTGAAAGAACTCAGGGGTCTGGCAACATCTGCAGAGACAGAGAAACAATGTTAATGTTTCAAGTCCAGTGTAAATCTTCTTCAGAAGTGTAAAGGATTGGAAAGTGAGCGCTTTAGTATCTTGGCAGAGGTGAGAAAGAGTGTTTGGAGGCCCAGTGTGAAAAACAAATGGGCTTGAAATTGTGGTGAAAGAAACACAGATATATAATGGGTGTAAATTAATGTGTAAATATTATAAATTGATTTTCTCTGTTGAATGCAACATAAACAAGATACGAACTTAGGGAGCCCGGGTGGGAGAGTGTAGGGAAAATGGAGAACAACCATAATGGGTTCAGGCTGTGATTTTATGGAATTGAATATTAACTCCTACAGACTGTAACGTGCCAAAGTGTAAAGTAAGGTGTCACTCGAGCTTGGGTTGTGCTTCATTGGAACATTGCAGCAACCTGCATTTTCTTATAATTCCTACAGTGTGAAAATAGGCGCTTCAGGTTTATACTGACCCTCCAAAGAGTATGCGAATCTATCCCATTCTCCACCCTAATACTATACATAGACCCTGAACAATTGCACCTAACATCAACATCCCTGAACACAATCGGCAATTCAGCATGGCCAGTTCACCTAACCTGCACAACTTTGAATTGTGACAGGAAACTAGTACACCCAGAGGAAATCGAACCCAGTTCCCTGATGCTGTGAGGCAGCAGTGCAAACCACTGATTCACAGTGCCATCCAGGACCGAAATATTATAAGGCCACAACTCGACACGGACAGAAATGAAGCCATTCGGTCCATTAGTTCTGATCCGCCATTCGATCACGACTGACAGATTTTCAATCCCATTTTCCTGCATCCTCTCAGTAATCTTTGATCCCCTTGTCAAAACTTATCTGAGTCTGTTTTAAACATACTAAATAGAACATAGAACAGTACAGCACCGAACAGGCCCTTTGGGTCACGATGTTTGACTAAGATTTAATCTTAATGTAAAATGTAATCATTTAACCTAAGCACCCCTCAACTCACTGCTCTCCATATGCATGATCAACCGTCGCTTAAATGTCCCCAATGATTTTGCTTCCATCATCAGAGCTGGCAATGCATTCCATGCATTCACAAACCTCTGATAAAGAACATACCTCAGAGTCTCATTTTAACCTTGCTCCTAATATCTTCAAACTATGACATCTCATACTAGTCAATCCTGCCCTGGGGAAAAGTCTCTGGGTATTAACTCTATCTATTCCTCTCATTATTTTGTACACCTTGATCAGCTCTCCTCTCTCCTCCTTGTCTCCAGAGAGAAAGATCCAAGCTTGTTCAACCTTTCTTTATAAAGCAATCCCTCCAACCAGGCAGCATCCTTGTAAACCTTCTTTGCACCCTCTCCAAAGCCTCTGAGCTTTCCAATAGTAAGGCGTCCACAACTGGACACAACATTCCAACTGTGGTCTCACCAGGACTTGTAGAGTTGCAGCAAAACCTCACGGCTCTTAAACCTGATCCCCCTATTAATGAAAGCCAAAACAATATATGCTTTCTTGACACCCTATCCACTTGGGTACCAACTTTGAGGGATCTATGCACTTGCACACCCAAATCCCGCTGTTCCTCCACACTGCCAAGAATCCTGTCTTTAATGCTATATTCGGGATTCGAATTTGACCTGTAGCCCTCTATACTACAGTAGCCCTCTATACAATGGACGTCACCTCCAACCTTTGTGTCATCAGCAAAGTTACTAACCTACACCATAACCTCCTCATCCAAGTCATTTATAAAAACTACAAAGAGCAGAGGCACAAGAACACAGCCCTGTGAGATCCATCTCAACACTCTCCTCCAAGATGAATACTTTCCATCTACAACCACCGTCTGCCTTCTGCCAACCAGCCAATTCTGAATCCAGATAACCAAATCTCCTTGAATTCCATACTTCCTGACTTTATGAATGAGCCTTTCATGGGGAACACTATCAAATATCTAGCTGAAGTCCTCATACACCACATCCACTGCTCGACCAACGTTGACCTGTCTTGACACCTCCTCAAAGAAATCAATGAAAGTTGTGAGGCATGGCCTACCCCTCGTGATGCCACCCTGACTGCCTTTAATCACACAATGCTTTGCCAAATTGTCATAAATCCTATCTCTCAGAATCTTTTCCAAACTTTGCTGACCGCAGACGTAAGACTGATTGGTCTCCAATTGTCTGGGATTTCCCTAGTACCCTTTTTGAAATAAGGAACAACATTCGCCTCCTTCCAATCCTCCGGTACGACTCCTATGAAGAGTGAGGAGGCACATATCCTCGCCAGCGGCTTAGCAACCTCCTTTCTTGCTTCCCGGAGCAGTCTAGGATAAATCTGGTCTGACCGTGGGGACTTATCCATATTATTGTTTTCCAGAATTGCTGGCACATCAACTTCATCAATCTTGATCTGGTGAAGACTGATCTGTCCCAGCTTCTCTAAGTTTCATTTACAACAAGTTCCCTTTCCTTGGTGAAGATCATTTAGGGCTTTCCCTATCTGCACAGACTCCCCGCATAAGTTTCCTACGCTAATCTTGGTCGGCCTTACCTTCTCCCAGATTATGCTCTCATTCCTCACGTATGAGAAAAATGCCTTTGGATTCTCCCTAATCCTTCCTGCCAAGCCTTTTTCGTGCCCCATTATGGTTCGCCTCAGTCCATTTCTGAGCTCCTTTCTAGCAAGCCTGTAATCCTCTCAAGCTGTGCTAGATCCTTGCTTCCTCCATTTTACGTAAGCTGCCTGCTTCCTTTTTTCGAGGCGTTCCTCTGTTCTCGTCATCCAAGGTTCCTTAATCTTACCCCTTCTTACCTGGCTCAGAGGAATATATTTGTGTATCACTCGCAACAACTGCTCCTTAACCAGTCTCCACATGTCTGCTGTGCCTTTCTGTGGAACAATTGCTCGCAGTTTGTACTTCCCAACTCTTGTCTGATAGCATCATAATTTCCTTTTCCACAATTAAATATCGTCCCTCTGAAAATGTTCCTTTCACTCTCGCATACTATGCTACATGTGAGGCAGTTGTGATCACTTTCACCAAAGTGATATCCCACCGTGAGTTCTGACACCTGTTGCCGAGCACCAAATCCAAAATAGCCTCACTCCTCGACGGTCTGTCTACATACTGAGCAAGGAAACCGTCTTGAACACACCTGACAAAAAACGGCTTCATCCACACCATCTGCACTTCGGAGGTTCCAGTCGATATTGGAAAAGTTGAAATCACCCGTAACTATAATCCTGCTATTTTTGCATTTTTCCAGAATCTGCCCGCCTATGACATCTTCAGTCTCTCTACTGTTATTAGGTGGTCTGTAGAAAACCCCCAAATGCGGTGACCGTTCCCTTGCTGTTCCTAACTTCCACCCATACTGACTCAGTAGACAAACCTTCCTCAACAACCTTATTTATGGGGCTGTGACGCACTCTCTAATTAGCAATTCTATACTCCCTCTCCATTTTCCACACACCCGATTCTTTTTTCGATTAGATTAGATTACTTAAAGTGTGGAAACAGGCCCTTCGGCCCAACAAGTCCACGCCAATACTCCATAGAGCCATCCACCCAAAACCTTCTCCTATCTTTAACCTTTCATCTAACACTACGGGCAATGTAGCATGGCCAATTCACCTAATCTGCACATCTTTGGATTATGGGAGGAAACCGGCCCAAATCCACAGGGAAAGTTTGCAAAATCCGCACTGACAGTTTCCTGACGTGGGAACTGCGCTGTGAGGCAGCAGTGCTAGCCATTGTGCCACCGTGTTACCCCAAAACATTTTAAACATTCTAAACCTTGGAACATCAAGCAACCATCCCTGCCCCTGTGAAACCTCCATCTCCATTATGGCCACGACATCGTTGCCCCAGTACTGATCCATGCTCGAATTTCGTCACTCTTATTTCGGACTTTCCTTGCATTAAAGCAGACGCACTTTAACCGATCACTTTGTTTCATCGCGTGAGAACCCGTCCTGATAGTTTCAATATATCCTATCACTGTCCCGTCTGCAACTAACCCCCTCTCAGACATGTGGTCTTATTCCTAACCCCCTGCCAAACTAGTTTAAACCCGCCAGAATCACACAAGCAAACCTCCCAAACAGGCCATTTGTGTCCCTCCAGTTCAGGTGCAACCCGTCCTTCATGTACAGGTCCCACCTTACCCAGAAGGTATCCCGATGGTCTAGGTATCTGAAGTCCTCCCTCCTGCACCAGCCTCGCCGCCATGTTTAAACCTACATTCGCTGACTGTTCCTCATCTAACGAGCTCGTGGCACTGGTAGCAAACCTGAGATCACTTCTCTGCTCGTCCTGCTCTTCAGCTTCTAAACTAACTATCTGTAGTCACTTTTCAGATCCTCAGTCCCTTTCCTGGCTATATCATTGGTGCCAAATGATTTGTTTTCCTCAGCCTTCTGTGGTAAGGTATTCCATAATTTCACCACTCTCTGGCTAAAAATGTTTCATCTTATCTCCGTTCTAATGGGCTTTCCCTTTTCTCTAAGCCTGTGTCCTCCTGCGAGTGCACACGTCCTCCAAATTTTGTCTGTATCCAGGTCATTCAGTATTCTGTTTCAATTGGATCCCCCCTCATCCTTCTAATCTCCATCGAGTATAAACCCAGGGTCCTCCAACGTTCCTCATGTGTTAAGCTTTTAATTTCTGGTGAACCTTCTCTTGACACACACCAAGGCTAATGCATCCTTCCTGAGTTATGAGGCACAAAATACTGGAAATGTGGTCTGACCGCAGCCTTAGAAAGCCTCAGAATCCCCACCATTATATTCTACTCCTCTCGAGATGAATGAAAACATTGTATCTGTCTTCTTAACTACTGACTCAACCTGCAAGTTTATCTAAGGCGAATCCTGCACTTGGAATCCCAAGTCCCTTTGTTCCTCAGATTTCTGATTTTTTTTCCCGTTTATTAAATAGTCCATGCCTGTATTCTTCATACCAAAGTGCATGACCTCACACTGCCCCACATTGTATTCCATCTGCTGCTCCTTTTCTCACTCTCCTAAACTGTCGAAATCCTTCGGCAGGCTCCATGCCTCCTCAATACTACATGCCCCTCCAGCTATCTTTGCATCATCTGCAAACGTAGTCAGAATGCTTTCTGTCCCACCACTCAGGTCATTAGCCTATAAAGTGAAATGCTGTGGTCACAACACTGTCTCTTGTGGAACACTGCTAGTCAACGGCTGCTATCCTGAGAGGGGCAATTTTATCCTCACCATGCCTCCTGCCAGACAGCCAACCTTTTATCCATGCTAGTACCTGGCCTCTTGGCCATAGGTCCTTATCTTACTCTATAGCCTCCTGTGCGGTACCATATCAGAGTCTTTCTGGAAGTTCAGATAGGTGACTTTCTCCGGTTCAACGCGTCGTTACCTCCTCAAAGAATTCTGATTATCCTGTTAGCAATGTAGATTATTGAACTTGGGAGCAATCAGAAGGAAAGGGTTATTCCTACAGACAGAGTGGAGATGTTCCTCAAAGCAGTTTCTTTTAGCTCACTAATTTAAAGGAGAGTGCATTGTGAGCAGCAAAGACAGGAGACTGGAATGAAAGAGTACAACACAAATGCTGCTTCACCTGAAACGTGTGTCTAGGTCATAGGACAGTGAGGAGGGAAGAGATGAATGGGAAAATGTTGCAGCTTCTGCATTTACATGGGAAGGTACCATGGGGTTGTGGGGAAATATTCGGGGTGATGGAGCGTGCCACAGAAGGAATAGTCCCTGTGAAATACTGAAAGTGGACTAGAGAGGAAGATGTATTTGATGGTGCTGTCCTGCTGGAGATGGTGCAAGTGGCGGAGGATGATTCTGTGAATGCAGATTCTCGTGCAGTAGGAGGTGAGTGCAAGGGGAGCTATCATTGTTCTGGGAAGGAGGGGACGGAGGGAGGGCAGAAGTGAGGGAGATGAGATAGTCACAGAACGTTCAGTCCATCAGAGTGGGGGGATTTCTCGTTTGAGTGAAAAGGATGTCATGTAGGAAGCTTCCCACTGGAATGTGGCATCATCGAACAGAAATCAAAGAGCCAGAAAAACTGAGAGAATGGAGTCACTCTCCTGTGTTCAGCCACATACACAGGTTCTCCCTGAATGACTGAAAAGAGCCAGGTATTTCAAATGCAGATTTATGTAATATATCTGGTCAAATACGGAGTGTGAAAACAGACACAGGAGCAGGTCAGCAGATGTGTGGGGTTGGGGGAACATTTAAGCAGATACTGCTAAATAACTCTCAGCTATTATTGATTCTGGTCAAAAAGAAGATAATATGAAGATGTGAAGACGAACCACCCATGATGCACAAAGGCTGTGAAGAACACTAATCAATCACAAACTAAAGAATTCAAATTGGTGAGTTCTCGCGTCGGCCACATTTGGGGAATTTACTTTTGGAACAAGAAGCAGATTGTATAAAAGAAAATACAAAGAAAGTATTCCAAAACTGGCAAGAAATATGAAAAAATCTAACCACAAGAGTTTTCCCATATCGAATTAAAAACATTCATGATGTGCGTGTGACTCTTGGAAGAAAGGCAGGAAAGAATACGTGGGACATCCGCAGGATGTGACTGGGGAACTGGTTTCAGGGAACAGGCAGAGAATTTAAATTTGTATTTTACATCGTTCTTCACAGGGGAAGGCACAAAGAGTTTCAATATTATAAATGAAATTGTAGTCAGATGAAAGTTTTGCACTGTCTCTAACAAAACGAAGAAGGCTTTTCTCAAACAGAAAAGACCAAGGGTAAACAGCTCATCAGCAATTCATAACTTGTTTTAATAGAAGTGCTAACAGAGTACAGAGTGACTGGTGCACTGTGTGAAATATTCCATAACTCTCGAGATTATAGGCGTGCTCCAGTGAAACTACGAAACTCCAATGTGGCGCCTGTCTTCAAGAAGAGAGTGAGTCTACAAGTGTTTAGGTGCTCCCTTTGTCTGAATTATGGAGCATCTTTGAGCAGCATAATGGCCTCATGAGGCACTTTCATCCAGAGTGATTTTGAAAAAAGTAAAATTCTGCTCCTTCCTCTGATGCGTTACATAATGGAGGATGAACATTTTGCTAAAGTTGAATTATTTTGAAAATGATCTGGAACATTGTACAAACGACATCATCCAGACAATTCTAGAAACAACACTCATAATAACATTTTATAACCATGTGGGGGTATTGCGTAGGTGTGTGTGTGTGTGTGTGAGAGAGAGAGAGAGAGAGAGAGAGAGACAGAGAGAGAGAGAGAGAGAGAGAGAGAGAGAGAAGGTGTTGCATTGCAGTGGTGAGAGTGCTGGAGCCTTATTCTGGGGAAGGGTCTAACAGATATACAGTGAGTGTGAGAGAGTAGAGAAAATATATTGACCTTTATCCTGACAGACCGGGGAAGGTTATTGTTGTCTTTACTGTATTGCTGGACTTTTCTTCGGACCGCAGATACTGCACTGAGCTGAGTGGTGTGTTCAGATCATGCTAGATGAGTCTGGTGGTGCTGCTCCCTCTGGGAAGAGAATGGTCCCGCTGTATACCAGACCATTCACCAGGCCTTCCGTGCTCCTGTCGACAAGCTGTGGTGTAATTTCCCTAATCTGCCATGCTCGGGGTAAACTGTGCAGGGCAGCTCCAAACTGAAAAAGCTCAACCTTGTGCCCATTGGACTTTTAACGATGGCAGCAGTGCCAGGGATCACTGAATATCCAGGGGTCCCCGGGCGATGGTGTGTAACTCCAGCTATGATGGGTGGGAACGTCGGGATGGTATTGAATGAGAAGGACATCATGGGGTTGGGGTGGGTAGTTAATGATGTGAGTTCGATAAGATAACACGGGGAAATTAGTTCTGCCTCGTGCAGACATTCCTTCTGTTGCACTCAATGAAAATGGCACCGAGACAAATTATTGTTCGATTTAGCCCAATGAGTCGAAGACTCTGCTGATCCTACTCCCAGTGACATAGCTGCAGGGCAAATGCTTATCCAAAACTCTCCATCATCTTAACTTACACCAATATCCTGCTCACCCATCATTCCTGGAAACAGTTCAAGTTGCTATCGAACTTTTTTCATTTCACAATTTTTAAACCTACCATCCGATCCTTCTGTGTAATTCTCTCTCAATCCCCCCTCGCTTTTAACCAAGCTCCTCCCATTTGTTTGTATTAAAACTGAATCCCCCGCCAACACTCTCTGCCAGTGAGTTTCACATCCACAGCACCCCTGTGTCATGCCACAATGTCGATATGGAGTTGTAAATGGAGGCAGCTGCACATCCTGTCACTTCCAGCATGAGCTGCATGTTCCCCCACGCTGGGCAGTGATCGAACACAGTGTTGCTCAGCAATGCAGTGATTGGTAATTACGGCTGTGTATGTTAGGAAGGTAACTGCTCCAGATTAATAGATAAATTCACTGCTATTCACTGCACAGCTTCCTATGCTGCACAGATACCCAATCTGTATAGAACAATGCCATTGTGTGTTCATCACACCGCCCTGTGCTGACAAGATTATCTAGTCCACGTTTATAGATCAATGCACTGTTGGACCGATAAGTAGTGAACTGGTGAGTTCTAAACAGTGTTCGATCCTGGACGGATTGCTGAGCAGTACACCAGCCTGGTCTACGCAGTGCGTCATGCTGAGCAGGTACATCTTCAGGGCTAATACGTATCCGGGCTGGATCTGAGAGGTGGATTCAGTATCCGATATAATTCCTGACATGATTATCACTCCTCCAGCTCGGCCCATTCCGCTGGTAAATGTGAGGTGATATGTTTCAGCTAGAATTTACTTGGTCAAAATATTCTACATTCAGCAAAACACAATTTATTCGAATACTGTCGATAAAAGACAACAAAAGGAAGAGGAACTTGCAATAACTTAATTCTTTTGGAAAACTTAGCAGAATAATAGTTTACTTAATACTTATACAGTAACTGCTCCAATATGGTATCGTCCAATAAGCACACAAATGTCAAAAAACAAATGCAGGAAACAGTTTGTCTCACATGCAGTTCTCCAATCCAGGAGGAAAGAACATCAATAGACATTTCTGAGAGAAATCACAGAGAGTGTGTGCAGCATCCGGGAGAGAATTCCTGCCTTCCAACTCTGCTGAGACCCCAACAATAACTGGTGAAAGGTAAAACTAAGAATCCTGGTTCTGTGAGAGTTTGACTATCACTTCACAGGACAAGGCCGTGGCTGCAAGAACACAAGGAATGGGCTGTATCTGCATCGTCTATGGCTCTGTAGGTGTCTCTCAATAATGCCTAAACCCACCTAAGCCATTTAATGCTGGACAGACAAAAACCAGAGTTAAACATAAATAAATAAAACGAAAAGATGCAGCAGGCCTGGTGATCATACACAGACGGCCTCGGGAGCCCAGCAATTCCGACACTGCTAAAACACAGCAGAATCATCGAGCTTGTGCAGAGAAAGAATTATCTCGCTCCCTGACCTCTTTGTTTACAACTAAAGATGTGCCATTAGCCCAATAATCAGTGATCTCAAAATCCCACGCAGACCAAGTATTATTATGATGTATCAGAGTTGCCGTGAAATGGGTTAACTGGAGCTGTTTGTTCAGTGACTGATTAATATCAGTCTTCCTGGACCTAATTGGTTCACTGGAGGATTTCCCTCTTCCATAATTAGAGACTTCTTTCAACTTGTTATGCCATAGTTTTCGGCACAGCATCAACCTCAACAAGATTGGGATCTGCAGCTACAGAGAAAGAGAGAGAGAGATCAGAACCTGAGAACTTTAGAATGTTCCAACAATGAATTCGAATTTGAGACCATTAGGCTGGAGTGTTCCAATAATGGATCAGAACCTGAGAACATTAGACTGGAATGTTACAACAATGGACAGGGCCTTATCCTGGGGTCTTAGTTGGCTTTCCCTGGATTGGCCACGGTTCCAGATGCGGATACGAGCCGTACTGTTCATTATTCAAGCTGGGTACTATCCCATCCTCGCTATTATTGGTGTGCCTGGTAAGTCTATCTCTATGAATTCTATAAATGAGGCTGAATGTTATTGCTATTCTGGTTGATTATATTTAACAAAAACATAAACTTTCAGTCACAAACGCCACTTTATTCTCATGCATTTACAAACGACTTACTCATAAACATCTGAGAAGGAACAAGACTCTTCGGAACCTTGAGTCCGTTTTTACCGTGAACTGTTTTATGTGTCCATATTCTATCTGTGATCAAACCTGCCGACGCCCACCGACATGATATCCCCAATCTCCAGCTCTGCCTGAGTTCTGTTGCTGACTTCGCCATCATCTACCCCTTCGTTATCGACAGATTGTATGGCTCCAGTTCTCTTCTGACCTCTCTTCCAGTCACAAATAGTTTGACCACAAACTTATTCTTGTCTCTACAGTTACTTCACAACTGGGACTCTTAAACAGAGTACTAATGTCACTGACTGCAATTCAGAGGCGCAAGTTATGACTCTAAACGCATTGTCTAAAAATTTATAACAGCCGATGACTAAATTTAAATTCCAATATCAAAAAAAGGAATGAAGCCTAATTTCACTCATGGCAAGCATAAACTGTCAGGATTTCCTTTCTTATTTTATTGATAACCTTTGGTAAAGAAACCTAACATGTTTGCCCTGTCTGAACTAAGTATCACCTCAGATCCACACCAAATGGTTGCCTCCGTATTGCCTTGACAAATGGCTGAGTGGTCAAGGGCAGTTAGGATGGGCAACAAATACTGCCCTTGCCAGTGATGCTGGCATCCCGCGAAACAACAACAACAAGGATATGTGAATGCTGGCGATCTGAAATAAAATTCTTCACCGTCTGAAAGAATGCTGGAGAATCTCAGCAGGTATGGCAGTCTGTCGGAAAAAACACAAATAACGTTTCGATTTCAGTGAACCTATCAAAACTGAATGAAGCTGAGAAATAATATTATTATACCAGGGATGGTAGGTAGGGTGAGCGGGCGGTTTGTGTTGAGTTGATGATGTCCTGCAAGAGTAGAAGAGAGAGAAAGAGAGAGATGGAGGGAGGGAGAGAGAGAGGAAAAACAAGCAAAAGGATTGCTGATGATGGACAGGAAGGAAAACAGAATGGGAAGTTATTCTACCATTTCCCCTTTCCATATATTTCTAGAATATCATATTTATTAGGGGATGTCCCTGCTTGCCGTGAGTTATGTTCTCTCTCTCTCTCATCTCTGAGTGTGGTGACCAAGTCCATCAGCAATACTATATCTCAGAGCTGAGATTTAGAGAAATGTAATGTTCCATTGTGAACTGCTTCTGTGGAGAGAGGGACTGTTACTGTGCGACTGTGTCGAGATGTAAGAGCTTTCTCAGCCAGGAAGATAAACTGAGGAGACCGAGGCATTTTCAATTCTGAATGGATGCACTGTAGGTGTGGGGAATTGGAAGTCATCTGGAAAGTCAGTGGAGGCTCTGTGGATGGTGTTCTCTGGATTGTGATGTCAGCTACTGGTTTCATTCAGTGAGTCCCGAGGTTCTGGGGACGCAGTCTGAATATTGCATTTACAGAATGTCTGGGTCCATGATAAACAAATGGATCTGAGACTACACCGAAGGTGGGGTGGGGGGGAGGGGGGGGAAGGCACGATATTTTCCTCTCTGGGATTTCCAGGAACATTTGTCCAAGCTGAACCCATTCAGGTGTAAAGTGTAAGACCAGCATGTCTCAAAATTGAGATGGTCACTGAGCTGTAGCCACTCCTTCATTATAACCTGTAGTCTCTGGGACAGGACTGCGCTGACACTCACGATGAATTAAACTGGATGGATGCTGGAACTTTGCAGGCAGCAGTGGGTAATATATCCACCATCTCTGAAGTGCAGTACTCCAACGTATTCACGAGCTGACTGAAAATATCTACCTGCTGAGAGGAATGCATTGGTTCCATCTCCACAGGGGAAGGTACAGAAAATAATTTCCAGAAATATTAGCGAACAGAATGACTGGTAAAAATTGGAAACTGCAGGAAATCAGAAGTAATGAAGAGTACGTTATTGAAAATCTAATTGAATTGAAGTTTCATAAATTGCTGCATCTGATGAGCTACATCTCAGAATGATTGAAATGAGAACAGAGCGAGTGAAAGAATTACTGATTATTCTTCAAAGCTAGTTAGCTTCTGAAAGGAGCTGAAACTTTATTGCTGGAACAGCACAGCAGGTCAGGCAGCATCCAGGGAACAGGAGATTCGACGTTTCGGGCACAGGCCCTTCTTCAGGAATGAGCAGAGAGTGTTCAGCAGGAGAAGATAAAAGGTAGGGAGGAGGGACTTGGAGGAGGGGCGTTGGAAATGTGATAGGTGGAAAGAGGTCAAGGTGAGGGTGATAGGTCGGAGTAGGATGGAGGCGGAGAGGTCAAGAAGAAGACTGCAGGTCAGGAAGGTGGTGCCGGGCTGGAGGGATTCGGCTGAGACAAGGTGGGGGGAGGGGGGATGAAGAAACTGGTGAAGTCTGAGTTCATCCCTTGTGGTTGGAGGGTTCGCAGTCGGAAGATAAGATGCTCCTCCGACCGTCGCGTTGTGGTTTGGCGGTGGATGATTCCAATGACCTGCATATCCTCGGTGGAGTGGGAGGGGGAGTTGAAATGCTGTGCTACAGGGTGATTGGGTTGGTTCGTCCGGGTGGCCCAGAGGTGCTCTCTGAATCGCTCCGCAAGTAGGCGGCCTGTTTCCCCAATATAGAGGAGGCCACACCGGCTGCAACGGATGCAGTAGATGATGTGGGTGGAGGTGCAGGTGAATCTGTGGCGGATATGGAAGTTTCCTTTGGGGCCTTGGAGTGAAGTGAGGGGGGAGGTGTGGGCCCAAGTGTTGCACCTCCTGCGGTTGCAAGGGAAGGTGCCGGGAGTGGAGGTTGTGTCGTTTTGGGGTGTGGATCTGACAAGGGAGTCGCGGAGGGAGTGGTCTCTACGGAAAGCTGATAGGGGAGGGAGGGGTGGGAGGCCGTCACCACGCCTAACCCTGCCCCCCGCCGCGTTCCGTCACCACGCCTAACCCCGCCCCCCCGCTGATTTCCGTCACCGCGCTTAACTCCGCCCCCACGCCGCGTTCCGCCACCACGCCTAACTCCGCCCCCTGGCCGAGTTCCGTTACCGCGCCTAACCCCGCCCCCCGCCGTACTCCATCACCATGTCCAACTCCGCCCCCATGCCGACCTCTGTCCCGCCCCCAGGCCTAACCCCGCCCCCACATCCAGCTCCAGTCCCACACCAGGTCCTAGCTCCCCTCCCTGCCGTGAGTTCACCATCCCTCCAGACCTGCCCCTCTCTGAGGATGAAAGATCAGTCCTCAGCAGAGGTCTCACCTTCATTCCCACACGTTCTCGGGTCAATGAATTCAATACATGGAGTGACATCGAAGAATTCTTCCGTCGCCTTCGCCTCCGTGCCTTCTTCTTCAATCAAGACTCTCGCCCACCCTCTGACGACCCCTTCTCCAACCTCCAACACACCCTGTCCACCTGGACACCCCGTGCTGGCCTTCTACCTGCCCTCGACCTCTTCATAGCAAACTGCCGCAGCGATATTAACCGCTACCTGAACTCCCACACCCCTCCCACTCACTCCAACCTCTGACCCTCGCAACGCGCAGCCCTCCACTCCCTCCGTTCCAACCCCAACCTCTCCATCAAACTAGCTGACAAGGGAGGCGCAGTAGTAGTTTGGCGCACTGACCTTTACAACGCTGAGGCCAAACGCCAGCTCGCAGAAACCTCCTCCTACCTTCCGCTTGACCATGACCCCACCCCCCCATCACCAAACCATCATCTCCCAGACCGTCCATAACCTCATCACCTCAGGGGACCTCCCATCCACCGCCTCCAACCTCATAGTCCCACAACCCCGCACCCCCCGTTTCTACCTCCTGCCCAAAATCCACAAACCTGACTGCCCCGGAAGACCCATCGTCTCAGCCTGCTCCTGCCCAAACGAACTCATCTCGGCATACCTCGACACGGTCCTGTCCCCATTAGTCCAAGAACTCCCCACCTACGTTCATGACACCACCCACGCCCTCCACCTCCTCCAGGACTTCTGCTTCCCCGGTCCCCAACGCCTCATCTACACCATGGACATCCTGTCCCTGTACACCTCCATCCCCCATCACAAAGGACTCAAAGCACTCCTCTTCTTCCTTTCCCGCCGTACCACCCAGTACCCTTCCACCGACACCCTCCTTCGACTGACCGAACTGGTCCTCACCCTGAACAACTTTTCTTTCCAATCCTCCCACTTTCTCCAAACAAAAGGAGTAGCCATGGGCACCCGCATGGGCCCCAGCTATGCCTGCCTCTTCGTAGGGTATGTGGAACAATCCATCTTCCGCAAAAACACTGGCCGCACCCCCCCACCTTTTCCGTGAGAGAAACTTAAGAGACTCTTGGATAGGCACATGGAACAAAGTAAATGGAAGCATGTAGGTTAGTCTGATCTTAGAGAAGATAAATGGCACAACGTCGAGGGATGAAGGTCCGAACTGCATGCATTCCTGTAGCACTGTGAGCTCAAAAACTGCATGAAGTCATGTAAAACTCCGTTATCTCACTTTTAGATGAGAATCAATCTAAACATCATGGCATAGAGAGAGAACACAGGGAGGCAACACCGTCACCATATTGTCGAGCTCTTGTTAGCAGTTAACCTGAGAATGCAACTTTAAAAAAAAAGGTTTTGTGATTTTCATATGAAAGAAATTAAACTATCATGGTATTCTAACATATGAAAGGCTAACAATCAAATTTTCAATATATAATTTCAGTTACATCACACTGCAAATTTGTCCTATAAATTCTGTGTTAGGATTGAGCCCTCCACTATCACCTGATGAAGGAGCGATGCTGCGAAAGCTCGAGTGCTTCCAATGAAACCTGTTGGACTATCACCTGGTGTTGTGTGATTTTTAACTTTGTACACCCCATTCCCACACCAGCATCTTCAAATCAGGACTGTTCTTTGTTCTGTGCTCTATGAAAGTGCTCAAGTAGACTTGGACATTGAGGAAGATTTGAGACTTGGAGCAGGTCAGACTGGTCTTAGTGAAGGGCAAGGCCGGCTTAGGATGTGAATGGCCTGCCCCTGTTTCTGATGTTCTCCCATTCTGTTATTGGAAAGTTAGTTGGTGTTATTTTCCTTGAAGGTCTTTTACGGAATGTTGCAATCAGTGATACCAGCGGATTTTGTGAGCCGTCGCTGGGTGAGTTTTGGGGCCTGTATTCACAGTGAATCTGGGTCTCCAACATGATCAACAAATTACGCACAAGTTACAAAGAGGGGCAGCCATTGCTAGCAGGTTTGAGGGGTTGAATGGAATGCAGAAACATAGGACTGAGGAGCAGGAGTGGGTCATTAGAGAATTTGAGCCTTCTCCACCAGGCATCAAGATTGTGGCTGATCAGATTGTTGTCTCAGCCTCATTTTCCTGCCTGTGTCCCATTATCCGTGACTCACTTCTCTGCCAAATCTTTAACTAACACAGCTGTGAATACTTGTAATCAGAGACGTACCACTAACTTCTGGGGAAGAGAATTCCCATTCGAATGGCCCTTTTAGAATTTTCTCTCATCCCCTTGTGAGAATAAGAGAATCATGATGCGTGGAAACAGATCATTTTGTCCAAATTGTCCATGCCAATCAGGCATCTTAATCAGATCTCGTCCAACTTGTTAGCGTTTGGCCCACATCCCTCTTAACCATTCCTATGTATGTAACTATCCAGTTACATTTTAAACGTGTAATTGTATCCGTTTTAACCACTTCCTCTGACAGTACACCCACGAGCCTCTGTGTGAAAACGTTTCCCCTCCGGTCCCTTCTAAGTCTTTGCCCTGTCACCTTCACACTATGCCGTCTAGTTCTGGACGCCCCTAGACTGGAAAAAAGATTTGCCCACTCAGACTATCCATGTCCCTCAGGACTTTATTAAACCTCTGTCATGTCACCATTCAGCCTCTGGCAAGCCAGAGGAAAAAGCCTCAACCTGCTCATCATCTCCCTGTAGCTCAAACCCTCAGGTTCCAGAAAATCCTTGTGAATCTTTTCTGCACCCTTTCAAGCTTAACAACATCCATCCTTTAGCAAACTCAACTGACATGTACGCACTATTGTTAAAGTGGCCTCACCTACGTCCTGTACAAGCGCAACCCGCTACCCCTACTCCTATACTCAATGCTCTGACCGATTAAGGCAAGCATGCCAACTGCGTTCCTCACCACTCTACCGACATAAACTCCACTTACAAGGAACTATGAATCTTCATCCATCGTTCTCTTTGTTAAGCAACATTACCCAGGGCACTAGCCTCCTTTAACTTACCAAAATGCAAAACCTCACAAATATCTAAATTAAACTCCATCTGCCAGTCCTTGGCTCATTGCTGGTCAAGGATCCCGTTGTATTCTGAGATAATATTCTTTACTGTCCACTGCATCACTTTGGTGATATTATCTCTAAACTTACTAACCATGCCTCCGAAAATCACTTCAAAGTTGTTTATATCCGTGATGAAAAGCAGTAAGCTCAGCACTGATTCCTTCAGCACGCCGCTGGCCACAGGCCTTCCGTCTGGTAAACAATCCATTACCTTCAATCAAATTTTGTATCCAATTGGTTTGTTTTTCCTAGATTACATATAACCTAGTTTTAGTAATCTGTCTACGATGGGGAACCTTATTAAATGCCTTGCTGAAGTCTGTGTACACAATATATACCACAGTGTCTTCTTCAGTCTTCTTTGTCACTTCTTCATAATACTCAATCCTATTAATTAGACATGATTTCCATCACACAAATCCATATTGACTATCCCTAATCAGTTCTTGTCTTTCTAAATAGATCTAAATCCTATCCCTCAGACTCCACTCCAACGAACTCGTCGACACTAACGTTGGCTGATACTGACCACAAAATATCATTATAACTATGTTGGTGATATGGCCAATGATATAGTTCTCAGAGTGTGTCAGGGTCCGTATTAGGAACAAATCAGGTAGATTTCTTGAATCTGCTAAAACAACATATTTATGACCAAAACAAAGTTGCTCAAACTATGATGGAAAGAGGAGTGACGAGAGGATATTGCAAATATGTACATTAATATTTTTCTTTGAAAAATACTGATAAATACACACAGACACACATACATACACACACACACACACACACACACACACACACACACAAATGCACACACACACACCCACACCCACACACACACACGCATGGACACACACATGTATTGTCGATAACAAACTAAAAAGCAAAATATCTGCAAAGTTAACTTGCAAGAACATTGTCCAAATATGATTCGAACTCATGACCTAAGGACAAATGACAGTCTGACTCAAATTCTGTTCTATTTATAGAGTCATCAAGTCCTACAGCATGGAGAGAGGCAGAGAGGCCCTTTGGCCCAAACTCGTCCATGCTGACCCAAATATCCAACCACACTAACCTCATTTCCCAGCATTTGGCCCATAGCATTCTCGTCCTTTCCTGTCCATGTATTTGCCCAAATGCTGTTTATTTATCGTTAATACAAATGCTTCAATCCCTTCCGTTAGCAGCGCATTCCCTTTGTGTTCCACTCTCTGTGTAAAACAGTTTCCATCAGTTTCCCTTTTATTCGTTCCCCTCTCACCTTAAACGGATGCCCTCTCCTCCTAGAGTTTGGTTCCAACTCTAGGAAAAAAAGGCTGGATCCATTCACCCTGTCCATGTAAACTTCTATAAGATCCCTCTCAGTCTCCTTTTCTCGAAAGAAAAAAAGTCCTCGCTTGCCCAACCTCTCCATTTAATTCATATTGTTGAGTCCTGGCAACATTTTTGTAAAGTCCGTCTGCACACATTCCAAGGTAAAAATGTCCTTCCATCGCAATGTGATTAAAACTGAACGCAGCACTACAAGTGCAGCCCCACCACTTTCCTGTATAACTGTAACATATCTTCCCAACTGCTCTCCTCCATGCCCTGACCGATGCATGCCCGTGTGGCAAAAGCCTTCTTCATTGCCATGCCTAACTATGATCCCACTTTCAGAGAACGGTGGACCTAAACTCCTAAACTTCGCTCCTTAGGGTCCTATCAATCACCATGAAACTCCTACCTTGATCTAACATTGCCAAAATATTCCTCGGCCCACTTCTCCAGTTTGATCAAGAGCCAGCTGCAATTTCTGACATACTTCCTCATTGTTCACGATACCACCTATTTTAGTGTCATCTTCAAGTTTCCTAATCATGCCTTGTACATTCGCAAGAATATCAAGATAACCAACAGCAATGGGCCCAGCAGCGACCCCTGAAGCACTTCATATGTCACAGGCCTCCAGTCCGAAAGCACCCTTCTACTATTACCCTCTGCTTACTACCATGAAGCCAATTGTGTGTCCAATTTGCCAGGTCCCTCTGGATTCCATGCGATTCTAACCTTCCAGACCATCCTATCAATGGTAACCTGGTCAAAGGCCTCCGTGAAAACCATACAGACTACGTCTACCCCCCTGCCCTCATCAACATTTCTGGTCACTTCATCAATGAACTCAAACAAATTTGAGCGGCATGATCTCCCACTCACAAAACCATGGAATCTTTCCAGTCTAAAAACAACAATTAATAATAATTATTAAAATTAATAATAACAAACTAATTAATAAATAATAATAAGATGGCATTTTCAGTGGAGAATAAATTTTGCCATGGTATGTGATATTGGAACGTGCATCATGGGTGAAGGGCAGAATAGATTTTGTCCCTGTGTCATTGAACTGTGTTGAAAAAAGCAAGGGTGGCATGGTGGTTCAGTGGCTAGTACTGCTGCCTCATCGTGCCATGGATCCGGGTTTGGTTCCAGCTTCGGGTGACTCTCTGTGTGGAGTTTGCACATTATCACTGTGTTTGTGTGGGTTTCCTCTGGGTGCTCCACTTTCCTTCCACAAACCAAAGATGTATCGGTCAGGTGAATTTGCCATGCTAAGTTACCCATAGTGTTATGTGCATTCGGTCAGGGGTAAATATAGAGTAGGAGAATGGGACTGGGTGTGTTGGTTTGGGGGGTCGGTGTGGTCTTGTTGGGCCAAATGGCCTGATCCCATACTGTAGGGAATCTGTCAAAAAGGCTATTTCTAATCAAACCTTATATTTCCAAAGGCATGTATATCTCATCCCTCAGAGTCTTCTCAAGTAACCTTCGTTCCACAAATGTTAGACTTCCGGGTCTAACGATCCCAGATTTTTCTTTGCTTCCCTTCTTGAATAATGGCACATCATTTGCTAATCTCCAATATTCTGGAACTTAAACAGTAGCTAACACTGATGCAAAAATATCAACCAGGGTCCCCGTAGTTTCTTCTGTCGCCTCTTGTAGTGTTCTTGGATGCATCTGTTTAGGACCAGCAGATTTATCCACCTTCATACATTCTAATGCTTCCAACACGTCTTCTCCTGTGATATTGACTCACCCCTCGATAACACTACTACCTTTGTTAACCTCCGAAGTCTTCATGATTTTCTCCACAGTAATGGCAGACGAGAAATATTCATGGAGAATTTCACAAATCTCTGACGGTTTTCGACATGCATGTCCACTTTGGACGTTGAGGGGTCATATTCTCATTTAGTTATTCTGTTTACTTTAATATATTTATAGAGCCTCTTTGCATTCACTCTAATCTTCTCAGCCAAAGCTATCTTGTGCCCCCTTTTCACCCTCCTGATTTCCTTCTTCAGTAAGCTCCTGCATCCACTGTACACCTCCAGGAATTCCCTCCGACTCAGCTGCCTGGACCAGAGCCACGCCTCCTTTTTGCTGGTCAAAGCCTCAATATCTCCTGACATCCAAGGTTCCCTCTTCCTACCAATCTTGTCTTTTACCCTCACAGGAACATATAGACCTTGAACTGTAGACATTTCACTTTTAAAGTTCTCCCACTTGCAGGAGGTCCCTTCGCCTGCAAGCAAACTCCTCCAACCAACCCCTACAAGCTCCTGTCTAATTCCATCAAAATTCGCCTTGCCCCAGTTTAGAACTTGAACATGTGGAGCAGTTTTGTCCTTCTCTGTAACTATTTAAAAATTAATACAACTATGTTCACGGGTCCCAGAGTGCTCCCCCGCTGTCGCCTCAGTCGCCTGTTCTGCCCTGGATCTTAGCGTAGGTCAAGTTTCGTCCCTTCCCGAGTTGCACCCTCTATGTACTGCTTAAGGAAAATATTCAGACCACACTTAATAAATACACCCCATCTCAGTCCTTAATTCTATATCATTCACAGTCTATGTTAGGAAAATTAAAATCTCCTACTAATGCAATCCTATTGGCCCTGTATATCTCCCCAGCCTGTCTACATATTTTTGTTCCCCTAATTCCTCGTTTATTATTTGCGGGACAATAGTACAATCCAAATCCTATCACCATTCCCTTCTTATTTATTAGTTCCCCAGGCAAATCCTCGCAGGATGATCCATCAGTTATTTTATCTCCGTTTACTGCTGTGATACACGCCTTAATCAAAAATGAAACTCCCCGTCCCCTCTTTCCACCATATCTGTCATAAAATACCTGTACCCTGGTACATTAATCTGCCAGTCCTGTCCCTTCCTTAGCCATGTTATACCCATGGCTATAATATCCCAGTCCCACGCACCGATCCATGCCCTGAGTTCATCGACCTCACCTGTCAGCCATCTTGCATTGAAACAGTTGCAATTTAATCCAACAGGCGTTCCTTGCTCCCTGTCGTTATCTAACCTGACCTGTCTCTTCACTTTACTGTTTCTGATTACTGTATCTCCTTCCGGCCTCGCACTTGCCTCCCTGCTGTTGAGGATCCCACCCCTCCCCGACCCCAGCCAATCTAGTTGTAACCCTCCCTTGCAGCAGTTGCAAACCTGTCTCTCAGCATATTGGTCCCCTTCCAGTCCAGGTACAACCCATCCTTCCTGAACATGTCACCTTGCCCCACAAAAGATCCCAGTAATCCGAGAATCTCTGCCCCCTGCACCAATTCTTGAAGCACCCCTTCATCTGCCATATCCTCCTATTCTAACCCTCACTAGCACGCAGAACTGGAAGTAAACTGGATATTACCACTATCTTTTATCCTTTTCCCTCGCTCTCTGCAATCACTCTGCAGGATGTCATCACTATTTCTACCTGTGTCACTCTGTACTTTGTACCAATGTGCACAATGACTTCTGGCTGCTTCCCGCCCACTTCCCCACCCCCCACCCCCAACCCCCAGTGAGAAGGTTTTGCAGCAGCTCTGAGACATCCTGAACCCTGGGCATGTGGGAGGCATACTTCATTCCAGATTCACATTTGCAGCCACAGAATCTCCTGTCTGTTCCCCTCATATCGAGTCGGATATTTACTTCCGTTGTTATTCTCCGAGCACAGCCTTCTGACAATGGGATTTCTTCATGAAACAGTTGAATTTGGCTGAATTGTTTTGCTTCAGGCAATGGGGAGATTCCACTGAATCCTCATCAGGAATCCTCCATTAGTGCGAAAGACGACTAGGCTTTTTTTTCACTCCCACACATTGCTATGATGAGCGATACGGAAAAAGGAAGTGAGCAATAGAATGTTTCTCCACAGATAGGCTACATTTTCCATCTGCAAGTTAAATCATTAACGTTATCAATCCCACACTAGATTCTGTGAGCTCTTCTTAACATTGTCTAAACTATATGACTCCATCACATTCTCATCTCCAGGTCAGTGAGTTATTGCAGAATCAATTCATTAACAATGAATTTTTTTTTTGGTTAGATTAGATTACATTACATTACAGTGTGGTAACAGAACCTTCGGCCCAACAAGTCCACACCAGCCCGCCGAAGCGAACCCTCCCATACCCCTACATTTACCCCTTACCTAACACTACGGGCAATTTAGTATGGCCAATTCACCTGACCCTGCACATTTTTGGACTGTGAGAGGAAACCGGAGCACCCGGAGGAAACCCACGCAGACACGGGGAGAACGTGCAAACTTCACACAGTCAGTCGACTGAGTCGGGAATTGAACCCCATCTCAGGCGCTGCGAGGCAACAGTGCTAACCACTGTGGCACCGTTCCGCCCACTTTTTTAAAACGAAGGGTTTTCTCTTTACCTAATCCTCACCTACTTTGTGGTACTGCATGGTGGAACTTCTTGTGGTACTACTTGTTTTCAAGATGTGTTAATATGTTCTTGCATAATGTAAAAATAAGTTTTTCATGTCTTCTCACTATCTGTGTTAAATTGATATTCTTAAACATATACAGTAATTGCTGGAAAAGCTCAACTTGTCTGTCAGCATGTAGGAACAGAATTCAGAGTTCAATTTTTCGGTACAATGACCTTTCCTTTGAACCTGACTTATTCTTAAATTATTTCCCCAGTTTTATTCTCCCATACAAGAAGAAATATCCATCCGGTATTCACCAGCTATACTCTTCTCAAGATCTTATATGGTCAATAAAACATCCTTCATTCTCAGGCCGAACTGTTAATTCTTCGTAACGAAATGCTTTCACCCCAAGAACGCGTAAAGAGAAACGTCTTTGAGATGTTTCGAAAGCAATTTTGTTTTTTTTTTTCAGTTTAGGCAGTTATAAGTACACATAATACAACAGATGTAATCTCGGCAATGCCTGTACTGATGCAGAAAACATCGCTAAGATCATACCCAACACCCCTTGCACGAAACAGTATCACGACATTTACCGTCCAAATCACTTGTTACATCTTCAAGTTAATTTGATGTGATTCCTGTACTAAGACACACAAATCCCTCTGTTACACTGCGTTCTGCATTCGCCTTGCATTTAAATAAATGTCTGCTGTTTCGTCTTTTCAACAAAACAGAAAATATATATTGTACTGTTTTTTTTTCTGCTGAAGCTTTGCTCACAGCCATCCTCTGTCTGTATGCCATTGCTTGTTGCTGTGCTCTCCCCAGTCTGTGTCCCATTGCAGACGTTCTGCACTCCCAAAGTCTGTATCACATTGCAGACTCTCTACCCTCCTGCTGTATGTGTCCCATTGCAGACACTCTGCCCTCTCCCGTCTGTATCCGATTACAGATGCACTGCTCTCAACCGTCTGTATCGCATTGTAGATGCTCTCCCTTCCCCTGTCTGTACCCCATTGCAGACTCTCTGCCCTCCCCGTCTGTATCCCACAGCAGACGTTCTGCCCTCCCCCTGTCTGTATCCCATTGCAGACGCTTTGCCGTCCCCTAGCTGTATCCCATTGCAGACACTCTGCCCTTCCCCTCTCTGTATCCCATTTCAGACGCTCTTCCCTTCCCCTGTCTGTATCCCATTGCAGACGCCCTGCTCTCCCCCTGTCTGCATTCCATTGTAGACGCTCTGCTGGCCCCGTCTATATCCCATTGCAGACGCTCTGTCTCTATTTGACACCTTATTGAATGACTATCCTGGTGCATGAGCAAACTGAGCTCCATCTCCTTCATCCGGTTCATTAGAATAGATTGTAAATTTTTGATGACCTCATACAGATCCCAGAAGAATTCCACTTGTTACAGCTTTCCAAACACAAAATGAGTAATGATCGATACACTGTATTTCCTGACAGCTACCCAGGGCGCCCCTGCTTCTGCATAACAGCCTGGGATGGTTATATGGCTCCCCCTGTGCTGTGTAATTTACTGAGTACTTCATTCTGTTTGGTGCGTCCTGTTTGGTGCAGCCCATTTTACCGCAGACCCATTTAGGCGCAGAACTATTTCAGCGCAGCTCATATTTATCCCTTTTCAGGCTTAGATAAAAGCATTAATCAAAGCAATAAAAATAAAGATGATGTTTATTCACTTCAGTAAAAATGTTAACAAGACACTTGAATAAGTATAACATTGACTCAGCGTTTTCTTTCAGAGTTAAAATGATCGTTGGTCTTGCATTTATTCCCATTGAAAACATTCATGAAGCTATTGAACATTTGACTGATGCACTTCCAGATGAATTGCAGCCGCTGCTGGGCTGGTTCGAGGAGAACAATGGAAGTAGAAGATTACACAGAGGAAATGGTCGGCGTTCACTGCTTTTTCCAGTTGGAATGTGGAACTTATATGAAAGAACTTTAAACAATGAGGACAAAACAAACAATAATGCAGAAGCTGCCCACAGGAGATGACAATGCGAACGTGATGTTGAACATCCAGTTATTTGGAAATATATTGACAGTTTACGCAAAGTTCAGAGGGGAAGGGACATTTACTATGAGCATCTGATAGCAGGGCACGATATTCCGTTGAAATTAAAGAAGCAGATGCTAGAATACAAACACTCGGAAGAAGATTTAGTGAGAGAAATGATGGCGAGTATTTACGAGGATTGGCCATAATTTTGAATGAACGTCATGTTTTAGATTTTTCGTATTGAACTTATATCGTTTATTTTTTTTCTTTTTAACATTTTTACTGAAGAAAATAAACATTATTTTTATTTTAAGTCTTTCATTAATTCTTTTAACTAATTCTGAAAAAGTGAGAGAGATGAGATTGGAAATGCCAGCGAGTTTAAATTGAGAATTGCTCTTTACTGAACATTGCTGCTTACTTGGTTAGTGGGACGTCGATGTTTCAGAATCTCCACACAAGGTGTCCTGGTCCTCTCTGGCTCTTTCCAGGATCCTCCCCACATCTCGAAGTAGAGGGTGAGGGAACGAATATCGGGCACTCTAACACCCGGCTTGGCCTTTTATGTCCTATTCCAGGATGTTTCTCCTGGAATGGGAGAAGAGGAGGGACGGAGTGATGGTTGGAGTGGGTGTCCCTGCTGTTAATGCTGGTATAGGTGAAGGGGGAAGGGTGAGATATCCGGAGGGAGTCTGAGCACAGTGTCGTATCCATGCAGCGGTATTAGTGTGCGGGACTATTGCGTCAGTGACAGAAAAAAGTGGGGGAAGGAAGGTGCAGAATTCAACAGTGAGTGTGGTCGTGCTGGAGCCTTATTTGTAGATAGAGTGTGAGCCTTGTTCGGGGGTAGGTGTTTTAAAGATATACAGTGAGTGTGAGGGAGCAGGAAAATATGGTTACACTGATCTTGGCAAAGTGGGGTTAAAGAATATTGATGCTTGTCCTGTATTGCTGACCAATTCTTCAGATTATCTCAGCGTTGAGGTGAGTCTCCCTGAACGGCTTGTCCAAGTCTATCGGTAATAACGCCACAGACCCTTTCCATCACTTCCCACAGAATCAATTTGGGTGGATCTTACAAATAGCAAGGTGAAGCAAACGTTCGTGTCTTATACATCAAAACAGAATCTGTAACGTAAATACTTTACAACATATGCCTTGGAAATTAGGTATGTAACTTTAAATGCAAGGGGGACCAATGACACAGTGATATTATCGCTGGGCTCTTAACCCAGAGACCCAGGTAATATTCTGGGGACATGAATTCAAATCCTGCCATGGTGGAATTTGAATTCAATATGTATCTGGAATCAAGGTTTTCTGATAACCAAGAATCCATTGTCGATTGTTGGAAAAACTCATCTGGTTCACTGATGTCCTTGAGGGAAGGATACTGCTGTCCTTACCTGGTGTGGCCTGCATGTGACTCCAGACTCAAGACAACGCTGCTGACTCTTAACTGCCCTCTGGCATGGGCAATAAATACTGGTTATCCAGCGAAACCCGCATCATGTGAATGAGTAACAAATAATCGTGGGTGCTACAGTAATAATGGATGGTCTCAAATTGCACCAAAACTGCAGTGACTACTAATACTGTGAAGAAAAACTTCCGTAGGTGTGTATTAGGTAGGTTGAACAGTACGTTGTGAACCAAACTAGAGAGCAGGTTATTTCAGGTTTGGTGTTGTGTGGTCAGGAGGACTAATTAATAACCTTGCTCTGAAGCAGCTTTGGAGGAATAGAGACATCAGTATGTTGCATTTTTACAAGGCGTCTGAAAACAATATCGAATGTTTGAACATTCTGGTCAAACATCATGGAAGCCCGGAGGCTGGAGGGTCAAGTTCACTCCAATGAATTGTGGAAGTATAAATAACATTCAATGGGAGAAGCAATGATTGTGAGAGTCATAGAGTCCGACAGCCCGGAGAAAGGCCCTTCAGCCCTAACTGGTCCATTCCAAACAAAATGTCGATTCACATTAACCCCATTTTTCTGCCCTTGCCCCATATCCTTCTTATTCTTTCCTATCCATGTATTTGTCCAAATGCATGTTAAATTTTGTGAATGTATCTCCCTCAACCACTTCTGCTGGCAGCTCATTCCATGTGTATACCACACTGTGAGTAAAATAAATTGCCCCTCAGGTTCCCTTTTACTATTTCCCCTCGGATCTTAAATTGATGCCCGCTCGTCCGTGGGTTGCTCAATCCTGTGGAAAAAAAGACTGAGTGCATTCACTCTATCCATGCTTCCCATGACCTTATACACTTCTATCAGATCCCCCTCAGTCTCATACACTCTAAAGTAAAAATTCCTAGCTTACCCAACCTCTCACTATAACTCAGACCATTGAGTCCGGGCATCATCTTGTATATTTCTTCTGCACTATTTCCAGTTTAAGAACTTCCTTCCTATAGCAAAGTGAACAACACTGAACATAACATTACCAGTATTGCCTCACCAGCATCCTGTATAATTGCAACATAACTCCCTAATTTCGACATTCATTACTCTGACTGATGAAGGCCAGTGTGCCAAATGCCTTTTTCACTGCCTTATTGACCTGTGACTGCACTTTCAGAGAACCTTGAAACTGAATTCCAAGGTCGCTTTGTCTCAATATACTCGTTAAGATCCTATCATTCACCATGAAACTCCTACCTTGATTTGACTATCTAAAATGCAATAACCGACACTTATCTGTAAATATATATACAACATACATGGATAAAACAAACAGTAATAGTCCCAGAACCGTCTCCTGAGGCATTCCACTCATCACAGGCCTTCAGTCAGACAAGCATGCTTCCACTATTACTCTATGTTTCCTAACATCAAGCATATTTTGGATCTGATTTGCCAGCTCCGCCTCAATTCCATTTGATCTAGACTTCCAGAGCAACCTACCATGTGGAACTTAATGAAGGCTTCACTGTTTTTCATATACATTACGTATATCACGATGCCCTTGTCAAGGTTACTGGTCATTTCACCAAAGCACTCTCACAAATGTTTGAACCATGATCCCCCATACACAAAGAAAGTGCTGACTGCTAATAATCACACCCTGCCTTGCGAAATTCATGTATATCGTCTCTCTCAGATTCTTCTCAAGAAACTTACCAACGTTAGGTTTACTGGTCCATAATTCCCAGGTTTTTCTTTGTAGCTCTTCTTGAAAAAGGGCACAGCTTTCGCTACCCTCCAGTCCTCCGGGACCTCACCCGTTGGCTACTGATGATACAAAAGCACCAACCAGAGCCCCCACTATCACTTCTCTGTCCTCCTGCAGTGTTCCTGAATATATCCGGTCAGGACCAGGGGATTTATAGAAATAGTGCATACTCTGAATAGATTACTGAGTCGAAATAATGCATAGATATATCTACTTATTTCAGGTGAAAACACCAAAGAGTGAGTAAGTGACTCAATGATGATTAACATAACAAACTAAAGAATATATTAATCATAGGAAGTGACTTCAAAAAAATTTCAGACATTTTGGAATCCTAAGAATTCTCAGAAAATTGCAATCCAGAAAAGGAGGGCCATGAAACTGATCAGGAAATCAAAAAGCGAACATGAATGCAAACAGACAGGAACACAAAGACTGCAAAAATCTATAATCTATATTTCAAAAGAAAGAATAAATATAGTCAAATGTGAAAATTTGCAATCGGGAGATTCGAGTTTATGGTGGATATCTGGGAAATGGCAAAGCAAATGACCAGTTACTTCACATCTGTCTTAATGGAGTAAGATCCAGAAAATCACCCAGAAATACGAAGTGATCGTATAGAACTTGTGGAAGTAAAGGCACAATGTCAATTCACATCAGTAACAAGGCAATATTGAACATGCAGCTGGATTGAGCATTGCTAAGCTTGACAAACCAGATATACTTCATACCAAAATATTCAGAAAGAAATCACAAATAGAAGGGTTGATTGCGTTGTCGATGACGGCGTTCTATTTTCCTGTACATTTTGCAGAGTCTGAAAGCTGGTGTTGATAAATGCACATTAGTAAACGTGATCCAAGCATTATAGATGAATCCAAGCATCTACAAAGAGAAGAAGAGATAGTGTGGAGAACTGCTGAAAAATTAACTTGACATTTGTCTGGAAATTGCTGGAATATGTTATATAGGATGTGATATTGGATATTTAGTCATTAACAGCAAAATTTGAGAGACTCAGTATGCGTTTCTGAAAGGGAAATCATACTTGACAAACTTTAGAATTGTTTGAAGTTGATTCTTACAGCATAGATAATGGGGTACCAGTAGAATTGGTATATATTTTAGATTATCAGAAGGCTTTCTATAAGAACTCACACAGTGAGTTCGAAAATGCAATGATATGAAGGGTATTTGCAGGAATATATGTAAGTGGAAACTTAAAGTTTGGTTTGCCTTCCTTTAAGGGAGTCAGAATATAGATGTAAAGACATGTTGAAGCAGTTTCATAGAGTGTTGGTGAGACTGTACCTGGAGTGTTGAGAACAGTTTTGGTGACCAAATCTAGGAAAGAATATACTGACCGCAGAGGAAGTGTAATGGACAATATCCAGATAAATCCCTCAGATGGCGAGATTGTCTATGTTCTCTAGAGTTTCAACGAATCAGCGGTGGATCACTGTGAACTTTATAAAAATCACAAAATATATGGCAAGTTGGAAATTAACAGAAAATTTATCAGGCTGTCTGATCCACATTCAAGGCAAATAATGACAGGATAAGGGACAAACCATTTAAGACTGCAATAAGGAGAAAATTCTACGCGTGGAGGGGACTGACTAACACATGGCCAAGGCAGGACAAAAGAAATAAACAAAAAGGAATACAAGCATGGACTACTTTCTAAACAGTGAGAAAATTCAGAAAGCCAAAGTACAGACGGATCTGGGAGTGCTTGTTGAGGATTCTCTAAAGGTAAACATGCAGTTTGAGTCCATGATTAAGAAAGCGAATCCAATATTGTCAATTATCTCAAGAGCGTTGGAATATAGAAGCACCCGTTGTACTACTGAGACTTTATAGAGCTCTGGGTAGGCCCCATTTGGAGTACTGTATCCAGCTTTGGTACACACACCTCAGGAAGGACATACTGGCACTGGAGCGTGTCCAACGAAGATTCACACGGATGATCCCTGGAATGGTAGGTCTAACATATGAGGAACGGCTGAGGATCCTGGGATTGTATTCATTGGAGTTTAGAAGATTAAGGGGAGATCTAATAGAAACTTACAAGATAATACATGGCTTGGAGTGGGTGGACGCTAGGAAATTGTTTCCATTAGGCGAGGAGACTAGGACCCGTGGACACAGCCTTAGAATAAGAGGGGGTAAATTCAGAACAGAAATGCGGCGACATTTCATCAGCCAGTGAGTCGTGGGCCTGTGGAATTCATTGCCGCAGAGTGCAGTGGAGGCTGGGACGCTAAATGTCTTCAAGGCAGAAATTGATAAATTCTTGATGTCACAAGGAATTAAGGGCTACGGGGAGAATGCGGGTAAGTGGAGTTGAAATGCCTATCAGCCATGATTGAATGGCGGAGTGGACTCGATGGGCAGAATGGCCTTATTTCTTATGGTCTTATGGACACGATTACAGAGAATCCCCAGGTAACCTACAAGTGTGTGAAGCGGAACAGAATAACCAGTGAACACGTAGGACTCATTAGTGACTTGCCAAGTTGCATTTAAATCAACTTTAGTAGTAGGAGAAAGAGGGGAGTGGTAGAAGGCTGTTTGTGTGACTGGGGGCGAGTGTCCAATGCTGCACCACGGGCATCAGTGCAGGGTCCCTTATTATTTGTGATTCGGGGGTGCTAGTGATGGGCTGCCGTGAACAAATCTAAAAATAGCATAACACCACACCATAGTCTAACAGGTTTATTCGGCAACACTAGCTTTTGAAACCGCTGCTTCTTTATCAACGTGCACAACCGCGTGATGTAAATAATGTTGAGAAATTTTTATCATTATTTGTGGTATTCATAAATGATGCAGCTGTGAATATGGATGAGTGGTGGGGTGTGTAATAAATAAGTTTGTATTTGATACAAAGATTGGCTGGGTGGATGGCAGTGAGGAAGAAGGCCTTAAGTTACAAGTAGGTACTGATGGAATGGTCAGATGTGTGGATCAATGACAGATGGAATGTAACCCTGGTAATTATGAGGTGATGCAATTTGGAAGAAGGAACCAGACAGGGGAGTACTCAATGAATGGCAGCACACTAGTAAGCTCAGAGGGTGCTTCTCCACACATTGCTGAATGTGACTGCACAGGTTAATACACAATCTGGGAAAAGATAGTGGAATGTAAACATAGTCTTTATTAATCGAGGTATAGATTATAAGAACTATGCGGAACTTTGGTGAGGGCAAGATAGAATACTGTGTGTTGGTCTGGGAACAACATTACAGGAAGGATGTGATTGTAGTGGGGAGGGGGTGCAGAGATGTTCCCTGGGATGGAGCTATGGAGAGAGGCTGGATAACCTCAGGTTGTTTAGTGTGGAGGAGAGAAGGCTGCGATGTCTGTGATTCAGAAGGATAGGATTACGAGGTACATGGACAGGTTGGATAGACAGCAATTGTTGCTGTTACTCAAAGGGCCACACTTTAAAAGTGAAGGATTTGCGGTTTAGTGAAGATTTGAGAATTGTTTTGCAACACTTTAGAGAAAGTATTGGACTGAAATTAATGGGCATAGACAAGGTCAACAGAGAATTATGACATGGGAATCATATTTGAGAAAGTGGCTTTTAGTAAAATTATGTAGGAGATATCAATGCCATGCAAATGGATTATCAGAAAGATTTTTGATAAAGCCCCAAGCCTATTGTGCAAATTCGAATCCTATGGGACTCGGGCTAATATATGGTCATAGATTTAGAGTGGGAGAGCTGGCAGGAAACAGTGAGTAGGAATAAAACAATGTTTTATTTTTAAATGGAAGGCTTGGAGGATAATGTTAGGATCGTATCTTGGGCTCCAGCTATTCCCAATACTCATCACATCTTTGGGTGAGGGGCGCAAATGCAGTATTCCCAAGTCTGCTGACAGCACGAAACGATCATCCTGTGAATCGATGAGGAGGATGTAAAAAATGTTCCAAGATTATTGTGACAAGTAGAGTGACTGGGCAAATACGTGGCAGGTGGAGAGTAATGGGGGAAATGATATGTTGTGTATTTTGATGGGAACAATGGCCTGGCAGCCTCTCATTTGAAAAAGAAGTGATTGAAAAATGTTACACTATAAATTAACTTAAGCTGCATTTTTGTTTAATTATGCATAGCCCTCGAGTCCATGTGTGGCAGTGAGTTCTGAAGCCAGAAGTCAATACTGGGAATGGCATTGGCACGTTGACCATTGTATGTCGGCCCAGCAGGTGGGGAACTGTAACTTTGAATGTAATCTGGATCTCCCTGTACACCAATCACCTAAAGCAATATTGCAGGAGCAGAAAGCAGGAAGGAAGATAAATGCCGTATTCACGTTCATTTCAGGGGGATTTGAGTACAGGAGTAAATGATTCTTACTGCAGCTGTACAGGGTCTTGGTGAGACCCCATCTCGAAAAGTGTGCAGCATTGTGTGAAGTTTTGGTCTCTTTTCCGAATAGATGACAAACCTGACATTGAGGGAGAGCAGCAAAGGATGACCAGACTGATTGATCTCTGTGATGACAGACTTGTTGTGGGAGCAGCATTTGGGGCAACTGGACCTGTATTCAATGGAGTTTTGTAAAATGAGTGGAAATCTCAGTGAAATATATTACACTCTGACGGGGCGAGACAGATTAGAAGCAGGGATGGTAATTCCCCTGACTGGGACGTCTACAACAAGGGTCCACAATATTAGGTACAGACTGGCCACTTTCCATTGAGATGAGAATAAATGCCTGCACTCGGAGACTGGCGAACCAGGGGTACTCTCTCCCAGATGAGGCTGTGGATGTCAAGGGGCTGAGTACAAATAAGGATTTCTGGAAACTAAAGGGATAGTGGGAGAGCAGGAGTATGGTGTCAAGATAGAAAATCAGCTCTCATTCCAGGTTGTTCTCCAATAATGCAATAATTGTGTTCCTATGCAACACTCTGTTGTACAAAATCGTGCAGTATTAATAATGGGGTCTATGGAAAAAAGAGGGTAAGTGGTAAACCCCCCAAAATATCAGTAAAAACCAAAAATTAAATTTGATCTAACACACAGTGGAACAGTCTAAATAAATCTTTAAATTACATGTTGTAATATAACAGTGCTGTAAATCTAACACTTTCACACGACAGTCACTCACTGGTACACCGTATCTTTCATCACAACCTTCACCAGAAAGCGCGTGGGGGCTGACTGACCATGTGATGCTGATGCCGAATTACAGTTCTCCACAAGATTCTCCCCACAGTTTGAAATAAAGTTCTTTCGAAATATAGACTACAATTCCCAGTTTCAGGCTCGGTTTCCAGGCCTGCAAAGTCGATTGCATTCCCGTTTTTTGCTGAACACATTGATTGTACCTTTTGTACACAGAGGGTTTCTGGGGCAGGATTTGCTGTTCAGCTGGTGCCCGACAAGGAATCGCGTCACAGTGAACGCCAGTTCACTTTATAGAAAAAGGTTCATGAATTGCATTGCAGCCAAAATATATTTAATCAGCACGCGTTATCAGTGAACTGCCTGTACATAGAATGGAGGCGCAAAACTGATGGGCTGAATGGACTATAGCAGTTCTCATTTTATGTTTCACAATGTTTAAACATGTATATGTATATTGTATGGGGAAAACTGCGTTGAGGAGATATTCGGCCATTAACTAGAATAGGGAAAGCTCAATGAGTTGTATGACGTATTTCTTTCCCAAAGCTTCTGTGCAGTGTGTGGGAAAGCTCTGTAAATGTTGTCACAAGCTCTCAGCTGTTAAGAAGGAGGTCTCTGCAGGGTCGACAGGATTGTGGTTCCCGTTCCCTTTTCTGATAACGAGGCTGGTGCCGGGTGTTCTCTCCGGGTTTATCATTTAAGACCTTGGAGCAGTTTGATACAATTGAGTGCCTTGCCTGCCGCTTCAGAGACCATTGAAGAGTGTATCACATGACTGGAGTCACTTTTAGGCCAGACAGGAAAGTACGCTGGGGAAGGAAATGAACATCTATTATCGACATCGTATACACGATCACTATTACTGACACCAGGTATTAGATCTCGATATTTTATTAATTGTTTTTAACTTGCACCAGTTGCCAGAGAATTATCATGGTCTGGATTAGCAATCCAATGACAATTCCACAACAGCACCATCTCCACATGGAGGCTTATCGGAAACAACACTAAACCGAATATTTCTGTGCTGTGTGACAGCTCTATCAAAAATTACCCCAAACAATTTGACTATCGTGATGGGACTGAGGGCGTGGTAATTGGTCCGATTGTAATTATTCCCTTCTTAGGGGAAGGGACATAGTTGAGTAATTACCCACATTAGGAGAAAGTGAGAACTGCAGTTGCTAATTACCAACATTGCCAGGGAGTTGTCAGAGATGGAGCTGGAATGAAACAGTTTCCTTCGGCTTGTTTTGTAACAAAGGTCCTCAGTCCTATTGTAGCAATTTTGTCAGGGCCAAATGCCTTTGTCGTATCTGCAGTGTCCAGCTGTTGCTTCATGTTACGTGCCGTGAATTAAATTGGCTCAAGACGGGCATCTGCGATTCTGAGGTTATCATTGTGAGGGTGAGGTGGATAATCGACTCAACACTTCTGGCAGAAGATGGTGCAGATACTGCATGTTTTACATGGATGCACAGGGCTGTTCCATTATTTAGGATGGGGATATTTGTGGAGTCCTCTCCAGTAAGTTCTTTAATGGTCCATCAACATTTATGCATGGATTTGACAGGACGAGAGAGCTTATATCTGATTTATTAGTCTTGGGATCATCCCTCTCTCTCTGTATCAGATGTGAGTCCTGCTGTTCGTCGTATAACCAGTCAAGTGCGGTAGATTTAATGGATTGTCATAGGAGAAGGTGCATGTGATTCCGACCCGACCATGTACACCCACACCCGTCACTGACCCATGGATCGGCTTGATGGAAATGGTAGACGGATAGATTATCCTGGGGAAAAAAAGTTACAGATTGTCATTGAAATCTACAGCATCAGATGATAACCCAGTTTTAGCTGCAATATCTACAATTCTATTCTACTGTCTGCCTCCCCCCTCCCCCGCCTCAGGTCGCAGCGTGACCCATTCACCCATCAGCCCTGTATTCAGTGACCTGTTCTGGTTTCTGATGGGGAAATACTTCCATTTTCATATTCTCGTTCTGCTGGAAGTCTTTCCTTGGCGGCACGCCTCCAATTTGTTACATAAACAATACCCATTTAAGGTACTAATCTGAATCTTTTCCTTTCAGTAATGTCATCTTCTGTATTTGAAGTGAACGTGTTTCCTTCTGTTTTTCTCCCTGACCATTATTCAGAGCTTTGCAGTGTCAGTGGTGTCAGCCTTATGCAGTTTCAGAGTCAAGCAAATTATCACCATGTGTTACTGTTCAGTTCCCAGTGTACGACGCTCCATGTTGGACAGGAAGTTTGGGCACCTTTGACAATTGTCGTTGGAAATTGTTCATAATCAGAAATTGCTGAATAAATTGCAAAAGATGTTGCAGAATTTTCTGGAGTGAATGCAGAGTTAAACATTCAGGTCCAGTGATCCTTCTATAAAGGTTTTTTTTATTTTTATTTCCAGTATCCATAATTATTTATTTAATTGAAATTGTATTTCTGCGCCTATTCATTTCTGGATAATCTCAGCAGGTCTGTCAACATCTGCAGAGAAACAGAAACACATTTAGCGTTTCCAGTCCAGTGTGAAACTTCTTCAAAACTGAATGCAATTGCAAAATGGTCTTTTAATCACTTGCCAGAAGTGGAGGATGGGTGGCAGGGAAAAGAGGGTGTGGCAAAAGAAAAACTGGCTTTTAGCAGTGGTGAACGAAAATATTATGTATAATGGGTTGAATTTAGGGTGTGAATGAGGGAAATGGGTTCTCTCTATTGAATGCAAGATAACAAAGACACAACAACACAAAGTTATACGGAGGCCAGGAGGGGAATGTTGACGATGTGGTATTATATAGATTTGGCCACAGATACGTTTTCACTGTCGTCATCATCACCCCCTTTAGATAAAGGAATTCAGGTGCTTGACTTCTTATTGGCACTAGTAAGCGTTTCATGCTGCCTTAGTATTGTAATATGGAGAAAAATAAATCACAGTATGACATTTTGGCTGAGTGTTGGTTACCTGTCATTTTTAACATTGCTTCAATTTTGCAGTGCTTATCTTTAAACGCTTGTTCTTGAAGTTAGCATCAGATGGAGTATAAGATGTTGAGGAGTGACATTACAGAAACTTATAAAATCATAAGAGGTATGGATAGGGTGAATAGCCAAGGTCTTTTCCAAAGGGTAGGTGTATTCAAACATAGAGGGAATAGGTTTAAGGTGAAAGAGGGTAGATTTAAAAGGGTGTAAGGGGCAGCTTTTTTCTCACACAGAGAGCGGTGTGGGTATGGAATGAGCTTCCAGAGGAAGAGTGGGAAATGCAAGGACAGCCACAAAATTTAAAACTCATTTGGACAAACATATGAATAGGAAACATTTAGAGGCACATAGACTAATGAAAACAGATAGGAATAGTATAGGTTTGAAAACCTGGCAAGCATGGACATTTAGAAAAGCTTCACGCAGAGTCAGGGTGGTTTCGTGAAAGGGAAATTATATTTTGCCCTGTAAAATCATGCAAAGTATTTCTGCAGATGCCTGAGAATGTAACAACGGACTTGATAAAGGGGATCTGGTAGACACGAGAGATTTTTCACAAGGTATTACAAAACAAAATTTCTTACACAAAACAAAAGCTCCAGGACGTCGAATATTGTATTACCATGGGATGATGACTGGGGAACACACAAATCGGAGAGTCAGGGCTAATGGATCTTTATGGTAAAGGTTTATCTGCTGGAGTACCACAACTATCAGTCTGATGGCATCAGTTATTTACAATCTATGCTGACAACCTGAAGGAGGGAGTTGAGTGCAATATACATCCGAGTTTGAGGATGACACTGAGAATCATAAAGCAGGCTGTTACTTATTGGAGAAGACTTCCAGAAAAGGAACAGTAAAGGCATTGAAGTCTTCCTGTGTGTGAAAAATAAAGTCAGCATGCTGATGCAGCAAGTAACTTGGTTGGTACATTAGGCGATTTCCTGGGAAGAAAGGGTCGTGTTATTGAGAATCTCTATGAGGCGATAATTAATTGGGTTTTAAATGAATGAGGAGTGATAATGCTGAAATCTACAAGTCACAGAAGGGGTTGGAGAAGGGTGATGTTGAGAAGTTTTTTTCCATTCTTAAGCAAAGTGTCGAACTCGATGATATAGATACCGTATAAGGAACATCGATTTCAATCTGAGATGTAGATTAATGTCTTCTCTCCGAAGGTAGTGAATGTCTGGAATTCCCTAACTCAGACAGATGTGGAGGGATACAAGGAGTCGGCAAGAGAGTGGAGTTGAGCCCTGGAGTAGGTCAGCCATGATCTTATTAAATGCAAGTGTTAGCTTGAGGGGCCGATTGACCTACTCCTGTTCCTATTTATTAATTTCACATGTTATGCTTTTGGAAAGTAACGGGATATTTTGCTGGAAATCGTGTTGAACAATGTTGCGTTCAGAGAGAGCAGAGGATTTGTTGTTTTAACCCTGCGTGGGGTATGTGGCTGTATTCCCAGCGTATCTGGGTCTGCAACATGACCTACATCTGGAGCAGACGTTACAGAGAGGGGAAGCCTGGAAACAGGGACTGGGGAGTGGGGGTGGTGGTCACTTCCTGATCCAGCCTGGATTTTCCAAGTGCATTTCCAACGCTACACCTAACCGTCGGAGTGGCCTCGATCTGCCCATGATTAGCATGTCCGAGGGCTGAATGGAACATCAGAACACAGGGCTGAGGGACACATGAGGGCCATTCGGCCCTTTCGCACTGCCCTACCAGTAAATAAGGTCATGGCTCATCTCATTGTGTTCCCAGCTGCACTTTTCTTTCCATGTATCATTATCCCTGATTCACCTGTCCATGGAAAATCAGACAAAGCCAGCTTCAATATAATAAAAAGGTCCAGCCACCCGAAACTTCTGGGAAAGAGAATTCCCACTTGAATGAAATCCCACTTTATGGATTTATCCTAATTCCTGCTCTGATGGATGTTGGAGGGTGTCACCGTTTCTTTTTCTCGTCCCATTCCTCCACTGCTCACATTAAATTTTAAATGTAACCAGGTTGGTGATATGGCCGATGATAAAGTTCTCAGACTGAGTCCGGTTCAATGACAGGAACAAGTCAGGCAGATTTCTTTAGTTAGCCACTATTAACTAATAAAACTAACGGATGCGCATGGTGGATCTGTGGTTAGCACTGATACCTCCCATCACCAAGTAGCTGCCTTCAGTTCCAACCTCGGGCAACCCTCGATGTGGATTTTGAACATTCTCCCCATATCTGTGTAGATTTTCTCCCAATGTTCTAGTTTCCTCTCTTCGTCCATAGAAATGCAGCTTTGGGCGGATTGGCCACGCTAAATTGTCCAGAGTGCCCAGGGATGTGTAGGTTAGATAGGTTCGCCATGGGAAGTGTAGGGTTACATGGATAGAGTAGGGGGGCAGGACCGGGCGGGATACTGTTCCGAGGGTCAATGTGGACATGATAGACGGAATGTCCTGCTTCAACACTGTAGAGATTCTATAAAAACAACAAGAAGTTTGGACGATACAAACACCCAGCGGGTATCTATCTGATCCACTCTCCTCTAGGTTTTGTATCTTTCAATAAGTTCACCTCTGATTCCAAGAGTAACCTGTTAAAACCTCCATAATGTAAGACCCTCATCCCTGAATACATGAAGTGAAACATCTCCGAATCGCTTTCAACTTAATATATCCTTTCTCAGGTAAGGAGACATAAATAATCTCACACACACATGAGGTTACTTTTTGTTTTCTCAGTTGTGAGAGTATTTGGAACACTCTTCCCTGCAGAGCATTAGAGGCAGAGGTATTGAATACGTTTGAGGCACAGACAGAAGGTGCATAAAGAATAACGGAGTCAAGGATTATCGGGGGGAATGTGCAGTGTTGGGGAAATACTGACAGTGGTACAAAATCACACTACTCCAGCACATCCAGGAATACAATGCAAAATGAAATGATAATATCGATAAAATGTTTAGGGGAAATCCCAGATGGTGGCGATCTGGAAGGTCTGCTTTGTTGGGCTCTGCATCATTGCACGGGCAAAGTGGTTCCCTAACCCACTCCATCCCAGCCATTTACTTAAAATGCTTACTTTTGGAAAGTTTTGAGAGTTGGCAGTTGTAGTAGCCTTAGTTTGTGTAGTTTCTAAGCTCTATGAGACTTTGTTTATTAATGATCAGTAATTCGAGTTCTTCCTCTCTCGAGTTCAAATGTTGCTACAATGTGTTCTGGGTAATGATGTGCATAAGTGGTCTACCTGGAGCATTAAGATGAGCCAATGGTCAGAAAAGAGGAAAGAAATTACTTTCTAATCTTAAAACGAGAGAGTGGATGTTGTCCTATTGCAGGAGATGCACCTTGATGACAAGGAACATTTGACATTACAGCAGGTGGGGCTTGATCGGGTTTATTTCTCGCCTTTTTACATTGTGAGGAGGGGAGAAGCCATAATGGATAAAAGGAGTCTTCCATTTAACCTACTAGATTGTATTTGACACTCACGGGAGGCTCATAATACCCAAAGCCTTGAACTAAAGTAAAGAATATAGTATTTTGAATGTTTATTGCCCCCCGAACCGCCCCCCACCCTTCCACTGCTAAAGTACCCTCCAAATTCAGTTAACTTGCATCGTGGCACATTATTGTAGAAGTTTTCAAAAGTTTTATGGACCCCACGGTGGACAGAATGTCGAAAGGTGCCCCAATACCCTTGTTATAATGTAAGCAATTAGTGGATATGTGTGCAGAACGAGAGCTGGACTGGTGGCAGATCCACATCACAAGTAGGGATTTTATTTTCTTCTTTAACCGGCATAAATGCCACACGAGGGTTGATTTCTTCCCCATTCCTGCAACAATCTTAGATTCGGTGGCATCCTGCACAATTAGGAATATTACAATTTCTGACCATGAAGCAGTAGACTTATTGATTAACATTAAGTGCAATATAATAGTTTCGAGACACTAGCGAATGTATCCCTTTATTCTTAAGACTGGTTGGTTAATTGAGTGGTTAGATTAGATTAATTTCAGTGTAGAAACAGGCCCTTCGGTCCAAAAGGTCCACACTGATCCACCCCTTCACCTAACACTACAGGCAATTCAGCATAGCCAACTTACCTAACCTGCACATTTTTGGAGTGTGGGAGCAAACCCACGCAGACACAGGAACAATGCGCTAACTCCACACAGACAATCACCTGAGTCAGGAATTGAACCCGAGTCTGTGGCGCTGTAAGGCAGTAGTGCTAACCATTGTGCCACTGAGCTGGCCACTGCAACGAGTTTAGATGATTCTTAGCCATTAATTCAGATTCAACCAATAACATCAACTCTATGGGAAATTGCTCAGGCTTATGCCAAGGGTATAATTATTCCTTATGATGTAGCAGAAGGGGGAGCAGGAACGCTGGTTTGAGGCAAAGCTAAGGGCAGCCGAGAGTGCATACTGTGATTGTCGCTCAGTTGCTAAGCTGCAGAGGATTACAACGCTTCGGTCTACAGTGAATTCCACCCTCACACAGACAGCAAAGAAGGACCTTACCTTTGCAAAACAAAGACTGTTTGAACATGGTGATAAGCCAGGCAGGTATTTATTCTATCTTGCCAGGAAAACGAGCGCCCCTCTTAAGCCATTACCTCAATTAGGGAAGGTATTGGGATCCTTACCTTCAATTCCAAAAGATTAATGCCTCCTGTCTGAGATTTTTCATAGAATTATTTCAGAATGAACATTTTGAGGATAGATGGATTAAGATGGAATCATTTTTCAAGAACCTGGGTCTTCCAGGAGTAATCCCTGAAGAAGTGTTGAGTCTTAATATACCATTGTCAGCACAGGAGGTTGTGAAGCAGCTTCAGAATGTAAAGGCGCACGTTCCTGATGGATTTCCTAGTGAACTTTAGAAATAATTTATGAACCTATTGTCAGGGCTGATGTTAAACGTGTTCTGTCACTCATACAGTCCTTAATAGAGGCTCATATCTCTCTGATGCTGAAGAAAGCAAGACCCCGGAGGATGGTGCTTTTTACACGCCAATCTCGTTTTTAAATGTTGGGCTCAAAATCCTGTCTGAGATCCGTGCATTAAGGTGGAATCGTTGCTGCCTTCCGTTACCAAAGAGGACCAAACCGGTTTTATAAAGGGTCGCAGATCTTCCTACAATGTTAAGAATTTACTCAATTTGATCCAATAGTGTCAACAAGAATCTGTCCAGGGATTAATGATCTCTTTAGATGAGAGAAGTAATTTGATTGGGTTGAGTGGCCGTTATTCTTCTGTACATTAGAATGGTTTGGTGTACGCAAACTTTTTATCAAGTGGGTGAGGGTCGTTTACCGCGATCCTCTGGCTGCAGTTCTCACTAATCAGTAATATTAATATTTCTCCAGGCAGCCGACAAGGTTGACACCTTTTACCATTGTTTTCTTACGTTGGGGATTGAGCCACCGGTGGAGGCCCTTCGTAGGGATGCCAATATATCTGCCCTAGAAGTGGGATCGAAGCCACGAAAGATTACATTATATGCAGATTAGGGTCTTATGTTTTTGTCAAATCCAGCAATTTCCGTACTGATGCATTGATTCGCTTGTTGCCTTTCTGGGCGATAAGATTAATTTTACAAAGTTGGAGGCCATGCCTAAGGGAGGTCTTAGGGAAATACCTGATACTGAGGGCAAATCCGGGATTCCTTTTAAATGGTCACGGGGGTCGTTTCCCTATTTCAGTATCTTCATTACATTTTTCTTTGATCATGTATTTAACGTGAACTATGTCCATTTGTTTGACAAAATTAAACAAGACCTTCAAAGATGGAGGCATTTCCAATATCCTGGCTCGGTCAGATAACTGTTATTAAAATGAATGTCCTTCCTCATTTCCTACAACCATTTCAAATGCTTTCTATGATGTTTCCCAGACAGATATTTCGGAAACATAATGGCTGTTTTAGATCTTTTATTTGGCTCCATAAGCGATTCTTTATCTCGCTAACAAAATTGCAACTGCCCCACACATTGTGAGGCGTAGATCTCTCCGATTAAAAGCAAGCCTTGACACTTGACAACTTACGTTCCATCTAAGTTCTTAACACTCTGCAAGACCCCGCCTATGTTAGGATAATCAAAATCACCGATTATGACAACCCTATTGCTCCTGCAAGTCTCGCCAGTCTCCCTGCACATTTGTTCTTCTAATTCCCATTGATTAATTCAAGACGTACAGTACAACCACTATAACATTACCATCCCACTCTTACTTGTTCGCATCATTTACAAAATGTCATTAGATACTATCTCAGTTATTTCATCTTTAAATACTCGAGTGATATGCGCCTTATTCAGATCTATTGGTATTTAAATTGTTTCCATTTACATCTCTTCCTCGCAGTGACTTTCACATTCACAGCACCCCTTGTCATTACACTGTGGATATTTGGAGCTGTAAATGGATGGGAGATGCACATCCTGTCAGTTTCAAATTTGGCTGCAAGTTTTCGCACACAGAGCTGCGAACTAATACAGTGTTCGCGAACAATGCAACAGTCTGGGTTTATATATGAATGAAACAGTGCGGACTGCACAGCTCCACACGCTGGACATTTAGCCCAGGATTATAGATCCAGCATTGGTTTGGGCTGCACAGAGTTTCACTCTGGACATAGCTGGGTTGCATTCAGCAGACACTAGCCGGATCTACACAGTGTTCCATCCTGAATATGTAATGGATGGTCTTGTTATGTGAGTTGGATTGCGAATGTGAGAGAACTAAATATCTGGCAATGCCTTTATTTTGTGATTTAATTTTTGTGATTGGACTCTTCAAGTCATGACTCATCCGGTTAGACCCATCCCTCTGGATGAGTCATGGTAACTGTTGTTACAGCATCTGTGTCGGCAACATAACCAAAAAATGGAGCAGAGGCTACAGAGAGGACAGTCTCCGTAAAGTGGAATGTGGGAATCACCATTAGATCAGCCGTGGTCTTAGTGAATGTTGGGGCAGTTTATTCATATATTTCTGTTTGTTCCAAGCAAACTCTCCTTCTCCCACAGTGTCCCATTCTGGTGGGGAGTGAGTCACCTCCTCCTGTCCCTGCGTAACAGGATCATCCTGCCTCAGTAGCCTCCAGACTTCCCTGTGCCCCAGTTTTGAGCAGTTGGGTGACTGCCTTCTGTCCCTGTGTCCCAGTCTCGAACAGTTGAGTCTCCTGTCCGTGTGTCCCAGTTTCTAGCAGTTGAATGATTCCCTCTTGATCACAAGTTTGTGAAAATACATGTCCTCCTCCTGCTCCTGAGGAACAGGTTCCAATAGCTCATGCTCACCTGCTGCTCCTGTGGATTTGAGGTGAGGGACTGAATGGTCTCTTCACATTCTTCACAGCTTTTCTTGACTAAAGGTATTTCTCCTGTTTCTGTAAAACACCATCAAATTATGAATGATGTATTTTTGTAATTGAGCAAACAATTGGCAGAATTCAGATGCTGAATAGCCTCCTCCTGTTTCCCTGTTATACACTGAATAGACTCACAGAGATGTACCGCAAGGAAAAAAGATCGTTCGGTCTGGTCATCCATACCGCCAAATATCCTAAATCAATGTCGTCCCCCTTGCCCGCAGGTGGCCCATCTCCCTCTACACACTTCCCAAACATATATCCATCCAAATGCTTTTTAAATGGTGTAAATGTACTTGCCTCCACCACATCTTTGGCCTGTTCAATCCATACACACAGCAGTCTCTATGTGAAAATGTTGTCCCTCATGTCCCTTTTTAAATCTTTCTCCTTCACCTTAAACCTTTGTCTTGTAATTTTGGACTTGTCTATCCTGGGAAAATACATTGATTGTTTACCTTATCTATGCCCCTCATGATTTTATAAACCCCTTTAAGGTCCCCCCTCAGGCTCAACACTTGAAATAGTCCCAAACTATTCAAACTCTCACTGTAACTCGGACCCTCCAATACCTGCAACATTCTTTGAAATCTCTTCTTCACTCTGTCAAGTTTGACAACACCTTTCCTACAGCAGGGTGACCAGAATTAAAGAGAATATTACAAAAATGTCCAAACCAATGTCCTGTACATATTTAACATATCATGCAAATGCTTCGACTCAAAGCACACACCATTAAAGGGAAGATCACCAAGTGCCTTCCTCACTGCGCTGTCTACCTGTAACAGCACGTTCAAGGAACGGAGATCCTGCACCACTAGTCTAGCTTTACTGCCTCACAGGGTAGCGACCTGGGTTTAATTCCATCCGTGCATGACTGGCTGTGTGGCGTTTGAACATTCTCCTCGTGTCTGCGTGAGTTTCCTCCGTGTGCTATGTTTTATTCAGACAGTATAAGGATATACAGATAAGGGTAGATTGGCCATGTTAAATTGTGCACCCTACCCAGGGATGTGTAGGGGAGGTGGATTAGCCATGGGAAATGCAGGCTCAGATGGATAGGGCAGGTATTTGTACAGTAGGATACTGTTTAGAGGTTCGCTGTGGCCTCGATGGGCCGAAAAGCATGTTTCCTAACTGTAGGAATTCGATAATTTCTATGGAGTTCTCCTTCTTTGGCAGCTTTCGACAGGGCACTACCTATATGTCTTGCCTTGATTTGTCTGCCAAAATGCAACACCCCACATGTAACTAAAATATACTCTATCTGCCACTCCTCAGTTCACCTAAACAAGGTCCCATTATAGTCTGAGAGATCATTCTTCACTGTCGACTACACCATCAAATTTGGTATTATCTCCAAACTTACTGACCATACTTCATATACTCAAATGCAAATGATTTGTACAAGTGACAAACGGCAGTGGATCCATTATTGATCTTTGCGGCACGCCACTGGTCACAGGTCTCCACGTTTAATGAACAAATGTCCACTGTCACGCCCTGTCTCCAATATTCAAGAAAATTTTGGATCTAAATGGCGAGTACTCCCTGGATCCAAGGAAGTCTAACCTTGCTAGCCAGTCTACCAAGTAGAACATTTTGGTAATCTTACTGAATTCCATAAAGATATCATCCACTGGCCTGCCTTCATCAAACATCTTCATCACTTCCTCAAAAGATTTCACCGAGTCAGTGAGACGTGATCTTCAATGTACAAAACCCTCTTCAGTCCTTGTCTTTTCAAATGCATGTACATCCTTTCTAACAAAATCCCCTCCAACAATTTAGTCACCACTGACGTCAGGCTCACCGATCTATAGTTAACTGTTTTTTTTTCCTTACTTTTTAAATAATGACACTATGTTAGCTGTCCTCGAGTCTTTTGACACCACACCTGTGGAAATCAATGACACCAATATATCAACAAAATTCTGACCAATCTCTTTCCCAGCTTCCCACAAATATTTGGGGTACAACTGATCAGGTCCCAGGGATTTGTTCACATTAATGTGTTTTAAAATGTCAAACATCCCCTTGTAATTTAGATACCTTTCAATGTATCACTATATATTTATTCATTCTCTGGCTCTTGTAACCTCGTCCTCATTAAATACTGTGGAGAAATTTTTGTTTCGTTACCCTCCAATCTGGGGTGGTTCCACACATACGTAGTCGTACTGATCTTTAAGGGGCCATGTTCTCCCCCTAGTTAATCTTTTACCATTAAATTGTTTGTAGAATTTCTTCAATGCCTCGTTAACCCTATTTCGAAAGCCATCTCATGTCCACATTTTTCGGGCTAGATTTCCGCATTGACTATGCACTTTCTGCCCTTATACACCTCTCGGGATTTACTTGATCTCAGCTCTGTTTACCCTGACATGTGCCTCCTTCCTGACCTTGACCAGAGCATCAGTATATCTACCCATCCAGCATTCCCTGCAAACACCAGCCTTGCCCCTCTCACTAATAGGAACATGTTGGCTCTGGACTCTCTGAAACCACGTTTTGATGGCCTTGCATTTTCCAACCATCCCTTTACCTGCGAGTAGTGTATTCCAATTAGCCTTTCACAGGGCTCGCCGAACACTTTCAAAATTGGCCTTATTCAAAGTTAGAACTTTAATGTTTACATCAGGTCTTTCCTATTCCACAACTAATTTAAAACTAATATTTATGCGTAACAGAACGTTAAACAAACACTTCCTGCCCCTCTGTAACTGGCTCGAGAGGCTGAATGGGCTCCTCGTCGCTGTTTGTAATATACTGGAAAGGCTGAATGGCCTCCTTCTGTCTTTGTGTAACAGACTCGAGACATTAAATGAGACAGCAGTCCGTGAACGACGAACGGCCGTTAAACTGTATCTGGTGGAGGTCCATCCCTTCTCAGTTTCAGAAACATAACCAACACAATGTATTCCCGGTGCCCACTCAGTAACGCCTCATAAAGCTACAGCGACACATCTCTTTGTTTTGAATGATTCTGTTGGAAAAATGTGATGAAAAATGTGTTGCTGAAAAAGCACGAAACGTCGATTATCCTGCTCGTTGGATGCTGCCTGACCTGCTGCCCTTTTCCAGCAACACATTTTTCAGCTCTGATCTCCAGCAGTCCTCACTTTCTCCTTGTTGGCAAAATGTGCCAATATTCTAGATTTCCAGCTTTTCAAGTAGCAACAGGCTAATATGGGCTGAATGGCTTTCTATTATCCCTCTTTAAGGGGCCCATAGGGACAGAATTGCTTCGGCCTGTTGCAGAGCAGCATTCTCAATGCTCTGTCTCAAGATTATGAAAGGATTTGGTAGCAGGGCACTTAAAACCAGAAGTAGCCTCACACTGGTCAATAAGGAATCTAGAAACTTGCCCACCCGACCTTTCTTTATGCAACCGATCTGATGTTTTATAACTGCTTCTTTCATAAACAGAGTAGAACATATATAGACCCCTGCAGTGTTCTGTTAATACTCTCATATCCAAGTTTAAAAAAAGATTTAAAGATTTATTGTCCATTCCATTTTTTATTATTCATTACATCCAAATCCAGTAAATGTTCTCTTTTGTAGTTATATGAAAAGTGATGTGTGGAACTGGTCAATTGAGCCTGTTAGCTCAGTCATGATTTGTAGATGCCGGTGTTGGACTTGGATGTACAAAGTTCAAAATCACACAACACCAGGTTATAGTCCAACCGGGTTTAATTGGAAGCACACTAGCTTTCAGAGCGCCGCTCCTTCATCAGATGATAGTGCAAGACACACTGCTAAGGCACACAATTTATAGAAAAGATTTACAGTGTGATGTAACTGAAATTATACATTGAAAAATACCTTGATTATCTGTTGGGTCTTTCATCTGCTCGAATACCATGATAGTTTCACTTCTTCCATGTGTAAATCACAACACTTTTTTTTTAAAATGTTGCATTCTCAGGTTAGCTGTAACAGGGAGTTTTAGCTAGAAAATATATTGAAGGTGTTATCCCCCTGTGTTCTCTTTCTATGCCATGATGTTTAGATTGATTCTAATCTGAAAAGTGAGATAACAGAGTTTTACATGAAACCATACAGTTTTTGAGCTCAGAGTTTTACATGAATTCATGCATTTTTTGAGCAAACTACAATGTAACTCTGCAAGTACACATTCACCCCACAAAATATATGTGTGCATGCGGATCTTTGTCGGTTTGTATATGTGTGTCTGTGTCTGTCTGGGTTGGGGGGTTGTGAGTGTGAGAGAGAATGTATATATTTGTGTAGTGATGTAAAGTGTCTTAAGTCTGTGACGGGGTGCATCTGTGAGTGTGGGAGTGCGTGTGCGTGACTGGGCTGGGGGATTTTGACGATCAGTGAGAGAGAGTGTATATGTGTGTGCATGAATGTAGAGTGGTCTAAATCTCTGAGAGAGTGCCGTGTGAGTGTGGGAGTGTGTGTGTTTCTAAGGATGTGTGTGAGTGTCTGTGTGCGTGACTGCGTACATGCATATCCATATGTATGTGTGTGTATAGGAGTGTCTGTGTGTGTATATATATTTCAATGGTGGTCACCTGTAATGTGACATGAAGCCAAGGTCACGTTTGAGGCCCTCCCTATGTGTATCGAAATTAGCTATCAGCCTCTTCTCGGCCACTTTTCGGTGCTGCCTGTCCTGAAGTCCGCCTTGGAGGATGGTCACCAGAATGTCTGAGGTTGAATATCCTAGACCACTGAAGTGTTCCCCAACTGGGAGGGAACCCTCCTGTCTGTTGATTGTTGTGCGGTGTCCATTCATCCGTTATCGTAGCCTTTGCTCAGTTTCCCAGTTTTTGTTCAGTGACTGTGATTAATGCTAATGGATTCTAATTAATCCAGTGGAGGGTTTCCATCTTCAAAAAAGATAAATGGGCGACGTTCAATGTGTTATCCCATAACATGGGCGGGAACATCACTGACAGCACTGACAGGGATCAGCAGATTTGGAGAGAGGGGGAGGAGAGATCTGAATCTGAGAACATTAGATTGGAATGTTCCAACAATGGATCAGAGTCTGAGAACATTAGACTGGAATGTTCCAATAATGTATTATAATCTTGGAATATTAGACTGGCATGTTCCAACAATAGACAGGAGTTTATCCATTTATGTTTGGTATCTTTCTGCATTTAATTGGTGGCCATTATCATTGCGAATCTATTACGTTCTTCTCATTATTCAATATTTTTATTATCCTTTCCTGGCTATCGTCGGTATTCCTGGTAAGCGTCACTGTCCAGATTTTTCTTTCTATAATCCAGTTATGACTGTATTACTGTTCTTTCATATAGTCTACACTTCTTGTCCTTATTATCTTCCTGTTGAAACTCTCAATCCATAGATTCACTCTACAGACTACTGCTAACTACATCAATTAATGTGTTCAATTACTGTCTCCCTCTCTGCTCTGACATTATAACTCATGGGTGTCTATGTTGACCTACTCAGTTTCAGTGGAGAACGACAATTTATTGTATCATTGCCCTTGTTATTGAAGTATTAACAGCATGGAGATCATTCTCTACTGTTCTGGTTACAAACTCCACTTTCTTGACTGTTTCCCTCCCATCCCTGGCCAATATCTGCGGCTGAAGCAGACAAGTCACAACTGTGGCTGATCCCTTTGACCATGAGCTGATTCATGACACCATATCCTGACCATTTCTAACTTGAAATACTCACCACTCCAGAATATATCTCACTGGTTTATTCCATCCCCTGTTTGAACCTTGAGCTATGAAATACAGGCTTAAGGAAGCCAAAAATCTGCCGCTGACGCTCCGGCTTCAAACCTGCCGAAGCAAATTGAGATTAAATTTGACAGGCTCTTCGGCCCAACAAGTCCACACCGACCCGCCGAAACGAAACCCACCCATACCCCTCCATTTACCCCTTACCTAACACTACGGGCACTTCACCTGACCCTGCACATCTTTGTGACTGAGGGAGGAAACCGAAGCACCCAGAGGAAACCCACGCAGACACGGGGAGAATGTGCAAACTCCACACAGTCAGTCGCCTGAGTCGGGAATTGAACCCGGGTCTCAGGCGCTGTGAGGCAGCAGTGCTAACCACTGTGCCACCAATCTGATCCGAATTCACACGAAACTCCCATCCATCTGTAATTCATGTGTATGCCGATGTATATTGCTATTGTGATTGGCAATTCCTTTATTTGGACATTCTCAAACACTTTATGTCATCTGTCCATGAAACTTCTCTCGTTCTCTCTCTGTCGATTAACAAAATGCCTGATAGTTGTTCTTATTTAAAATAATTTACTCCTTGTGCGTTCCTTCTCAAACAATGAGTTTCGCATTCGACAACGCCTTTATTCAATGTTCTCAATCTTGTAAGTTTTCTGTCGAAGATCTCAATTCTACAGTTAGTCCCACTGTCTGTCTTTCTTCCCATACTTCCACAACATATTTTCAGTTAAGTAACTGTCTGTTTAATGTGAATCTTTCTGTTCATCTGTCTCTTTCCCTGGCCTTTGTTTTTGGCTCCCCAGTGTGTCGAGTGCAATCATTGTGAAGCTGAGAAACAGTGAAATGGTGTGCGTCAGGCTGTTGTTCACTTCCCGATACGACCCATGTGATGGTCCATGGGCAGGGGTGTTTCAGAAGTTAACAGACACATCCTTGTAACTTGGTCTGTACCTGTATTTGTCTCTCTCGGGGCTACCTTGCGATCAGTAGCACGAGAAAGCCCTGAGAGTAAAGGACAAGGCATCTAAATTGTGTGACAATGCGGTTATTTTAAAAAAAGTTATTTTCTACTTTTTTTTAAAATAAGAAATCTTAAACGCCAAAGAGCCTACTGAAAACGGCTCAAGTAAATAACTTACGACGCTTTTAGAGTTTTTAATAAATAGGAGAAACAACGGCCTAGTAACGTATCTCCACTGCTACTCTCTCTGACACCTGACTTGATGCTGATTCCTCCCGGATTGGAGAGCTGTATGCAAGAATTAATGTCTGAATGTACCTTTTTGCCAAGGAGTGTGTTTATGGGATATTAGTGTATTGGAACAGTTCGTCTGTAGAAGGTACTGTATCCATTATTCCGTTAAGATTTCCAATCCTGAAGAAGGGCTTATGCCAGAAACGTCGATTCTCCTGTTCCCTGAATGCTGCCTAACCTGCTGCGCTTTTCCAGCAACACATTTTCAGCTCTGATCTCCAGCATCTGCAGACCTCATTTTCTCCTCTAAGATTTCCAATAGTTTAATTATTCTAAATTTCTCGTCATATTGAATGGATTTTCATTAGAGTGTTTAAATATATTGCGTTTTGCTTAATGGTGACTAGTGTGATTAGTAACATCACATCTGGAACACCTACTTCACATCTACCTTTAAAATATCAATGGTTTGTCATCCAAGCTACCTTCTTAAAATAGTTTGAGGCAGTCTGGTTGGTCTATTGCAAACTGGGGTCTCTTGTCTGGTTCTAAATCGATAATACCAAATTGTGTTGAGAATTACAATCCCTACAGTATGCAAACATACCATTCGACCCAACAAGTCCACACCGACCCTCCGAGGAGTAACCAACCCAGACCCATTCCATTACCCTATCATTACATATTTTCCCCGACTAATGCTCCTAACCCACGCATCCCTGAAAACTATGAACAATTTAGCATGGGCAATTTACCTACATGCACACTTTTGGATTGTGGGAGGAAACCAGAGAATCCAGAATAAGGTCATGCAGACACTGGAGATTATGCACCGGGAGATTATTGCGTTCAAAGGTCGTGTATGGAAGCTGTTAGTGTCTTTTGTTGTGTGTGTGAATTCGGATGATTTAAATAATGGTTTGTATATAAAGATTCTTTCAGTCATTAACTGGGTGTGGCGGAAGTGAAGTTGGCGGTTTTAAAAAAGGTAATGAAGGCAAAGCTGTAGGAATTGACAGACTAGCTGGAGTTGAGGTTGCGTTTGTCTGTGAGAAAATGAGAGATAATTTGTTATAGCTCGGCAATTACATTTGGTAGAACTGCCATCAGACTCTTTGGAAACGGCTGAAATTCAATTTCAAATAAGGCACTTTGAGTATGAGAAGGAATTGAAACAGTTTGAATTATAATGAAAAGTAGAAATAAAAAAAAGAAATGAAGAAGAAAGAGAGAAAGGGACAGAAGAAAAGCAGAGAGTTTCAACTTAAAAAGTTAACAGTTAGAAAGGAAAGTTGACAAGAAGGCGGAGTCGAAGGCAGACGGTCGGCGGGATGAGGAGGATAGTGAGGTTGAACAACCCTTTTGTAACCAATGGTCTAATGGGGTTCTGTTTAAATACATCCAGGCATTATCTAAATTTGATGACAAGAATTGGGAAGCCTTTTGAATTTCATTTGAGAAAGTGGCTAAACAAATGCAGTGACCAGTGATCATGTGGATTTACTTTTTCCAAACTAAGCTGATAGGTATTTGCATCCCTATCGGAGGAGGTATCTGGCTGGTATGGAGTGGTGAAGAAAGCTATCTGAAATGCATATGAGCTTGGGCCAGAAGCCTACAGACAGTGTTTGAGGAATCTTAAAAATGGTCCCTGGTTAAACGCACATTGAGTTTGAAAGGATCAAACAAAGTAATTTTGATAGGTGGGTAAGGGTATTAAAAACAGAGCAAACCTATGACACTGTTAGAAAGATTCTTATTTTGGTGAATTTCAACAATCCACTTCCTGCAGTCGTGAGAAGTCGGGTGGAAGAGCAGAGAGTTAAAATGGCAAGTTTAAAAATGGCTGCTGATGATGATTGGGTTCAGAAATCAAAGATTGGTTTCTTTGAGAGGTTGTGAAAAATGTGTGAGATCTTCTTAAAACATATACCTGTGAGAGTAAGATTAACTGGCATAGGCCAGGAATAGCGGGTGAAGAGGTTAGAGCATTAAGATGTACAGAAGTATGTAACTCTTTTATGCTTAGACACGAGGAGCTATGTATTTCAGGACAATTGGAGAGATGAGAAGTGCTCCGTTATGTAACGTGAGTTTGGAGTGTCCAGTGGAAATATCAACAGATATATTTCACAATGGGGAAGGAGGCCTTGAGCTGAGTGTTGGTGTTACAACATTTCAGCATTTAAATTGCGAATAACATACATGAGACAAACCTTTATCACTGATCGTGACCGGCTGAAGTTTCTGCAGATGTCTAGGGAGAAAAATACCAATCTGTTTCGATTGAGCTTATTGTTGCTGTCATTCAGATTGACATTATACAGATGATATGGCGATAAAACCTAGGTTTTGACACGTTGTGGAGACTTGGCAGGAATAAAATGCCTGAAATCGAAACTAGTTGTGAACATTTATATGCTCACATTCTAAGTAATATATATGTATTTCAGTCTACTAATAGAGGAAGATTAGGAGGTCTAAAATGAATCCACCGTTGTATATTGACTGATTATTGTATTACATATGGAGTTGTGAGAATTCTATCACTGTTAGTTTCTCTTGGGTTTTTTTTTGAAGAGAGGTTTTAAAGGCAGAGGTGCAGAACGTCTGTCTGAAAACAGCTTAAGTAAATAACTGAGATTTTAGGTTTTATTGAAACGGTGGTAACGATGGAAGGGCAGTGGCCAGCTCTCCCAGACCAGGGTATCTCATTTTATTTTTTGCTGCAGCATTCAGAAGCTGCTGGGGATCCCAAAAAGGTTGGAAATCTCTGTTGATCTCTGTTGATGTTGTTTCCCCCTGGATTGGAAAACTGCTGTCAGGGTCTGTATTTGAATATATCTTTGTGCCAAGCGGTGTAACCCAAGAAGGTACGGTATCTATTGTTTGTGTAAGTGTTCCAACATATAAGCCATCCCGAAATGTTCCTTTCTTTGATTGTATTTTAACTAAAGCATTTGAATAGATTATATTTTGCTTAATATCGAGTTCTTTGACCAGTCACAACATATCTGTAAGGCACACTTCCCAAATACATTCAAAATAAAGAAAGATTTGGGTCTAAGCAGCATTCTTTGAATATTTTGATGGGATCTGGTCTGGATCACAACACTTATACCGAGGGGTTTCTGACTGGCTCCTGTATTTGAATATTTAGTTGAGAGGCTGGGGATGGTTTGCTGGAGGATGTGCTGTACGTTACCTCAGACATTCAGGGAGACCTGAGGATTTGGCGACCCAACTCTAGATGGAGAATGGGGACTGTAGTTACAACATCTGAGTCTGCAACATGAACAACAAATGGAGCAGAAACTGCAGATAGTGGAAGCGCTGAAACCACACAGTTAGTGTGTGTGGGGAAAGGGATCTGCTGTATCCACCCCGGATTATCCACGACCAGCTTCCCAAGCTCCACTTGACCCAGGAGCAGAGTGGGAGGGGTCCTGACTGAACAAGGAGCTGATCATAGAATGGTGCCACCTGCTTCAACACGACTTGCAGCTGCACACCAGTGGGAGGATGGTGCTGCCAGTGGCTGTTCGGGTCATTGTTTCATTCAGCTTATATGATCCAGAACTTTTCAGGCAGGACTAAGCGACATATCCATCATTTCCCAGTATCTCAACATCAATGTTAACCATTCGATGATGGAGGATATATATGATGGATGAGAAGCACTGTTTCTCCCTCAGCAGAGAGCTGCTGGGTGTATTCGATGTAGTGGAATTCCCGATGGTGTAAATGGCATCTGCAGGATATCCATGTCAATGGGGAGAGGTAGAGGAACTGAAGGAGCTCTCTCTCAATCTCTATTAATGTTACCGTGTGTCCGTGCACAGTACATCATCTTGGTGAATATCCCCTGCCCTGGCAGCAGTCACGGCCTCTTCATTCAGAAGCAGTCAGCCATTCCCATCGTCATCGTTTTCATGTAGAAAGAATTGAATATATGTTGGATAATTTACGTCCCCTTGATGCACGTTTCAAAACACCATCCCCATCAACCACATCAAAGTATTCCATGTGTACAGAGAGCAAAAGGGTCACTTGGAGTGTCTGGGAGATGACGGTCAGGGATGGAGCAAAACCGCCCATTTCTGAACGGATCTGAGTGAACCCCCGAGTACACAGTATCAATAAGACATGTAATCCCTCTCCGTTTCAGGAACACATTGCTTTCTATTATTCCTGTAGAAGAAATGACATTTTATATCATCTTAACTTCCACCTTCCTAACTATTATCTATTGCCTTTACCTCTCTGAATCTATTTGCAGACTCTCCAACTTCTCTTGATAATTTAATCTCTTGCTTACCACAGCGAGATCACCAAATGCAGCATCTGTATATCTGTTCCATCGTCCTGATCATTAATATAGATGGTATATGGTTGAGAACCCAGAGCTGGTCACTGTGTGACCTCACTGGTTACGTTCTCTCTAACTGATTGTGACTGATTTATCCTGAGTGCCTGCATCTTGTATGATACACATTCCTCACCCATTCCTGCCCAAGACAGTAGAAGAGTTGAATAAGAACAAGGAGCATCTGTGAGGAATCCAACCCCTCGATGAGGCTGATGTCTACACGGCCTCAGTTCCACTTTCCTGCTATCTCTCCATTCTAAAACTCTAGTCTCTTGTTGTAGATTGCGACACGTGAAAAAAATCCACTCCACATATACAATTACTTTTAGCATTTTACAAACCTCAATGAGATCTCCTTTCATTCTTATAAACTCGAGAGTATAGGCCTAACCTGCTCAATTTCTCTTCATAAGACAAACACCTCAAATATGGAATCAATCTAATGAAGCTCTTATGAATTCCCTCCAATGGAAACACCTAATTCTGCAGGACACCCAAACTGTACTCCAGTACAGCCTCACTAATGCCTTGCATAGCTGCACCAACACTCCCTACCTTTCTACTCTATGCTTTTATAAATAAACGCTGAAATTATGCTTGCATTTCTCATTACTTGCAGTACCCGCAGGCATGTTTTCTGTGATATGCAAGCAGACACCCAGCTCCCTCTGCACCGAAACACTTTGAACTTTATCTCCATTTAGATAATAATTTGTCTGTCTATTATACTGTCCAACTTGAATAGCCCATATTTATTCACTTTAGGTTTCCTTGCCAAACGTTGGCCCATTCATCCAAAGTATGCTTATAGTTTTAAATCTCTTGCATCATCTTTCCGAATTAATTTCCTACCAATGCTAGTGTCATCTGAAAATGTGGCACCGTATTTTCTATCCCATCAACTGAGTACAGTAATACCATCGTTTGCAAATGGTTGAGGCATGAGAACTGAAATCAATGGCACCCCACAAATTGCATTTGCCAAAAGATAATGACACATTTATACCATCTGACTCCATTTTGTTGGTTAACCAATCCTTCATGCAAGCTAATAAATTACTCCTAAACCCATATTGTCTGATCTTACCACTAACTCTTTGTAGAAGCGACATATCCGATGCGTTCAGGAAGACCAGATATGTTCCATCACCAGGATTCCGACGATCCATATTGTTTGCGACATCTTCAAATAACTCAAGCAAACAATTCAAACACGATTTCGTAAAACCATGTTGACTCTGACGAATTGTGGTTTAACTTTGCAAGTGGTCTGAACAATGGACTCTAACAATTTTCCTTAAATTACAATAGTTTATTCTTACACTTTAGTCCCTAATGTTTACCATTATTATAAGTTCTTCCCTTACGAAAGCATTTGCGTTTTCATTGAATTCCTATTTAATGGGCAAACTTTTACACAGCTCCAAATGCTGTGTAAGAGCCATGTGTGGCTGAATGGACTCATCATCCTGCTGGTGCACAAACTCGATGGGATGGCGTCTTTCTGGTGTTCCCATGTTGCCATCTCCAAGGCCAAAATGACCTCCTCCTGTTGATGCTTTAGAGGATTGGGAGATTATGGAATCAGCCTGTTGCTGTGTAACATTTTGAGGGGCTGATGGGTCTTCTCATACTTCTCCATAACAGGTGGAAATACTGAACGGTCTCCTCATGTATCCCGGAGATGGGACCGAGGGATCGATTGGTCTTCTCTTGTTCCCAAACAACAACCACGTGTCTAAATTACATCTTCCTTTTTCATGAAAGAAGTCTCAGATAGATTTTATCCTTATCTAATTCCCTTGCAATAGACTTGGTGGGTCTGAATGGCCTCCTGTTATCCCAGTGTAGCAATCTCTTGTCACTTTGTGACCTCTTCCAGTTCCGATGTTACAGACTTGAGGAGGCTGAATGGACTGATCCTGTTGCTGTTTAACAGGATACTGATGCAGCATGGCCTACTGTTATAGGTTCGAGTGGCTGATTGGCCTACTTCTATAAATGTATATCAGGCTCCAGGGGATGACTAGCCTCGTCCTGTTTTGATGCAACAGGTGCGAAGGACTGAATATCCTCCTGTTGTTCCTGTGTAACAGGCTGGAGAACGGAATGGATTGCCACAATATCTGTGTAATTCGCTTTACATGTTGACTCCTTCTGTCATCTATGTTGAAATAAGATCATCCTTATTTTTTGTAAACTCCAATGGCTACTGGGTCAAGCTGATCATCTTATCGTTATAAGTTAGCACCTTCATTGCAGGAATCAGCTGAGGGAACCATCTCTGAGCTGCTTCCAATATAACAACATCCTTTCTCCATTGAAGAAATTAAATCTGTGCACACTACTCCAAATGTAATCGCACTAAGACCCTGTACAGCATCAGCAACACTTCACCAGCCTGTTACGTTTCCCACCCAGGTTAGAGCATGCTCAGCTCTCTGGGGGAATATAGAGCATTGTTAGAAGATAATTGTCCTTCTCTACACCATCAGCATAACGGGAGATCTGGAGAAATTAAAATTTGAGAAAATTATAAATGATGTGGCGAGATGATATCCACTATTAATCTCCCCAGAGCTCACGTCGCTCAGATTCCACAGAATCTAGTAAGGTGGAGCGCAAAAACAGAAAGGAGGAGCATACATTAATGGGAGTTATATATCTAAGTCAAAGCTGCAATACCAGTGCTAGACATGTTATAAAACAGGAAATGAGATATACACATTTGTGGATACTTCAGTAATAATGTACTGTTTAAATTATATCTAAACTGTGTTAACCCAATTGAATGCTGATGCTGGGAAAAATGGATTTCGTGACCACGTGAACATTATGTCGAGCACCGAGCTGGAGATCAGGTTATTTAGGAATTGGTGTTGAGTGATCAGAAGAGCTAATTGAAACTTTTGCTGGAAAGGACATTTTGGGAACAGTTACCACAATGTATTGTTTTTTTTTACGCTATTTGAGTACACGGCAGTTTTTGGTTTATTTGAAGTAACCATTATAAATCTGAGACATGCAGCCATGAAAGTGTGACGAGAAAGTGGGGTCTACAGATGCTGGACATCAGAGTCGAAGAGTGTGTTGCTGGAAAAGCACAGTCAGGCAGCATACTAACAGCAAATGAATCGATGTTTCGGGCAGAAACCCTTCATCAGGAAAGAAACGTCTGGGCCAAGGGGGCTGAGAGAGAAATGAGAAGGGGATACAGTGGGGGGAGGTAGATGGGATTGTGATAGGTAGATGAAGGTGGGTTGAAAGTAATAGGTGATTAAGGGAGACAGAACGCCTCATCGACTGCATCCTTTAAACACAATGTGGTCTTCTCTACATTGGCGAGGCAGGTGGTCAACTTGTGGATCATTTCAGAGAACATCTCTGGGACAGCCACATTGAACATCTCCATCGCCTTGTAGCTGAGCACTTTAACTCCCCTTCCAACTCTGCTAAGGATATGATGGCCCTGGACCTGATCCATCACCAAACCAGAGCCACCAGAAGCTTGGAGGAAGAAAGCCTCCTCTTCTGACTTGGGACCCTCCAACCACAGGGGGTCATAGTGGATCTCACCATTTCCCCATTTTCCCAAATCCCACCTTATCTCGCTCCAAACTTCCAAGTCAGCATCGCCCTTTTGAACGTTCCTATGTGTCCACCTTCCTTCCTGTCAATGTGGTCCACCCTCCCCTCGACGATCACTTTCAACCCCATCTTCGTCTTCCTATTAGATGAAAGGAGGCAGCTTAGAAAAATGCCAAGTGTTGCAGTAAGCCAGTGGATTCAGAGAAATGTAGGACCAAATGATGATCAAGAAACTGAGAAGAAAATCAAAAAGAGAAAAAGCGTGCAAACGAAAGAAAAACATGAAGACTGCTAAAAAGCGTCAATCACTGTATTAAAAAAAAGGCCAAATGTGGAACAGTTGGTGTGCGTTCAGGATAATTTATTACACAGAACAGAGAAATCGCAGGGACAAGAAACAGTTTCTTTGTGTCTATCTTCATGGAAGAATGTCCAGAAATTCTTCCAGAAATACCAAGTGACCATGGGACCTGTGTAAGTAAAGTCTAAGATCATTCTTATCAGTGTTGAACCTATCTTTGAAAATAAATCTGGATTGAGTATTTAGAAATCTGACAGACTAGATGTGCTTAATACAAGAATTTCAGAGGAAGCAGCAATAGACCTGTTGAGTGCATCGTGGATTGTCACTTTATTTTCCGACACATTCCAGAAAGGCATTTAGCCAAACTGGATAAGGCAAAGGCTATAAATATTATCCAATGGTTTAAGAAAGGATGAATTTGGAGAATGGTGAACTACAGACCAGTTATCTTGTCATCCGCAGTCATGTATTTGTTGGACTCGATTACAAAGAACATACTACTAGATATATAGAAGGTAATAACATAACTGGGGGAGTGTGAGAATGTACCGATGAAAGGAAAACCAGAAGTGGCAAACATATTTTTAGAATGGTTTGAAGATGATTCTTGAGAACATAGGCAATGAAGAACCAATGCATAACGTAGAGTTGGATATTCATGAGCTTTTCTTTTTCATAGAATTCACACAGTAATCTCATACTAAAAGTTAAAGCGAGAGGTATTGGGAAGAATTTATACAAATGGGAAAGTAAAAATTAGGTTTACATTCATGTGAAGATAATTAGCATATAGAGGATATCGTGCACCTGTTGCATCGAGTGTTCATGAGACTACACTTAGAGTGTTGTGTGCCGTTTGGAGTCCCAATCTAAGAAAGAATATATTGACGACAGAGGAACTGCAAAAGCTTTTATCCAGATTAATCCATAAGGTGGCAAGATTGTCTGATGTGGAAACTAAGGCTGTGATCTCGAGTTTCAAAACATGAGAGGTGATTGCAGTGAAACTTAGAAACATAGAGCGGACTGAATAACAGAAGGATATGGAGAAGTACAAGTAGGCGAGATCAGGAAGAATTCCACGATATTCTACACGGACAAGTCGAACAGAATAATCAGTAAACAGTTAGTGTCCATTAGAAAGCAAAGGGGCAACCTGTGTGTCAAACTGGAGAACATTGATGGATTGTTACATGAGACCTTCACATCTATTTTACTTGGGAGAAGTATAGAATTCAAGAATATGGACTAGGAAGCTCTTGAACAGATTGATATAAAATACGAGAAAGGATTTGAGGCTTTGTTCTGTATAAATTTGGACCAATCTCTATGTCTGAATGAGTGGTATCACAGGAGGCTGTTGGGATCAAGGGACAAAGACCGTGACTGAAAATTTTAATTCGCTTCTGACCATAGGGGAGGTGCCAGAAAACTGGAGAACTGCTAATATGATTCCACTTCACAGTAAGCGTGGGAGATAGTCCAGGGAACTATAGAAGAGCGAGCATTAGATCACTGTTAAGGAAACTATTGGATAAAATAGGGATGAGAATATCGAACTCCAACAGAGTCACAAGGTCTGATCAGGGATAATCATCATGACTTTATCAGAAGGAAGTCACATCCAATGGATTTGATTAAATTAGTTTGAGGAGGTCAATTCTTTAGTTTTGTAGGAAGTCCTTTGACAAATTTCCACCTGGGAAACTGAAAGATAAAGTAAAATCTCACAATATGAAGGGTAACTTGACAGGTTATAACGAAAATTGTCTGAGTAGTAGGATACAGAGAGTGGTGAGAGAAGGTTGCTTGTGTGACTGGAGACCAGTTTCCCCTGGTGTACCACAGGGATCAGTGCTGTGTCCCTTTTTGTTTGTGCTATTCATAACAAAATATAGATTTGAATGTGAAGGGGGCTAGGTGAAGAGTGGGGAAGGTGTGATAAATAAGTGTATGTTTGACATAAAGATTGACTGGGTGGCTTGCAGTAAGGAGGAAGGCCTTAAGTTACAGGAAGATGCAGATGGAATGGTCAGATGGGCACATACATGGCAGATAGAATGTAACCCTGATAAATATGAGGTGATGCACTTTGGGAGAAGGAACCAGGCTGGAGGGGACTCAATGAATGGCAGCACACTGGGAACCTCAGAGTGTGCTTCTCCACACATCCCTGAATGTGGTTGGACAGGTTAATAGACTAGTTAAGAATTGGATCTTGGGTGTTTTGTTTCCTAATCAGGGCGTAGATTATAAGAGCAATACAGGGCTTTGGTTCGGCCAAAATGGAATACTGTATGTAGATCTGGGAGCCACATTCCTGGAAGGATGTGATTGTACTGGAGAGGGTGCAGAGGTGATTCACCAGGATGTTCCCTGGGATGGAGCATATCAGCTATGGAGAGAGGCTGGATAAGCTCGGGTTGTTTACTTTGGAGCAGAGAAAGCTGAGAGGTCCATAATTCAGACGGGTAAGATTATAAGCGACAAGGACAGCAGCTGCTTCTTTTAGCCAGAAGGTAAAAATCAAAGGAGCACACTTTTAAAGTGAAAAGTTTGAGGTTGAGAGAGGATTTAAAATTTTTCACCAGGAGGGTGCTGTGTTCTGGGATTACTTCCTGAGAGGGGAATTATCACGGGTAACCTCACAATCATTAAAACGTACTTGGACGAGCACTTGACAGTGTCATAACATTCCAGGCTACGGGCCTGCTGTAGGAAAGTGGGACTAATATAGATCGTGCTGGCACAGAGTCTATGCCCCTGTGAGTGTATGGTGTGGAAGGCAGGAATTGATGGGTTTCTGAAGAGTTATATTCATAAGGGTTATAAGAGTGAACTGTATTAGCTTGTTAAATTATGTTAATGCGAGAAATATGAGGATACAGGTGCAGTTTCCTGACAGTTTGAAACCAGGGAATGGAGAATGGGGAACAGGGTAATGGCAGAACTATGAAGCCACTACTTCCGTTCTGTCTTCACAGAGATCTCAAACAATATAAGGAAAACCAAGTCTGGTGTGGGAAAATGGTAGAGTACGTGCAACATTGAACATCGTAAGTAAATGGTTTACGATAAATTATTGGGGCTCAAATTAATGGTCATAGACAACACAAACATAATTTTTGAAATGGGAATTATGTTTGAGAAACAGACTGGGAGACAAATGAAAGAGAAGCAATGGATGTTAAACATTTTGATTTTTAGAAAAAAATTGGTAAAGCTCCAAGCAAAGTTTGCAAAATCAAATCTGAGTGGATTGGGGCTAATGTATGGGCATGTTTCTAGAATGGGACAGCTGGCAGGAAACAATGAAAAGAAATAAACAGACTCGTCAAGCAACAGCCTGACATTGTCTGTAAGGTATGATTCTGTAAGGTATAAGTCCTTCCACATTTCGTCAAGAAACCTTGGGGACAATTAAACAATTCACTGGAGGAAGATATTTCACAAATAACCCGTTCCTCCATGATGGAAGAGCCCATCAAATCAGTGTAAAATATAAGGCTAATTCATTCGCAACAATCTTCAGTCAGAAGTGCTGAGTGGATGATCCATTTTAGCCTATGTCCCACATTCCCCATCACCTTCCACGATATCTCCTGTCTCATCAGCAGGACGGACATAGCAGAAGTGGCGGCACATTGGGATACAGTTGGAAGGGAATTGCTCTTGACTCCTAATCCCATAATGTCTCATGGCATTTGTTTACACATGGGAAAGGAAACCTCCTGCTGATTACCATTGTGCAGCCTCTTTCAACTGATGAAGCAGTACTCCTCCATTCTGACCACCACTTGTAGGAAGCACTGAGGGTAGCACGGACGCAAGATCTACTCTGGGCAGCGGATTTAAATGTCCACCTCCAAGAGTTTCTCAGCTACAGCATTACTGATCGAGCTGGCCGGGTCCTAAAGGATATAACTGCTAGACTGGTACTGCGGCAGATGGTGAAGGAACCGACAAGAGGAAAATACATATTGACCACAGCCTTACTAATCTGCCGGTTGCAGAAGTATCTGTCCATGACTGTATCGGTAAGAGTGGCCACCGCATAGTCATTGTGGAGACAGTCACACTTGCACATTGAGAATATCCTCCAACAACTTGGATGGTACTATCACTGTGCCAAATAGGACAGACTTCGAACAGATCTAGCAGCTCAAGTCTGGGTGTCCATAAGGTGCTATGTTTCATCTATAGGAGCAGAACTATACACCCACACAACCTCATGGCCTGGTATATCCCTCTCACAACAATTACTATCAATCCAGAGGATTAACCTTGGTTCAATGGAGTGTGCAGGATGGCAGGAGCAGCACTGGGCATACCTGAAAATGAGGTGTCAGCCTGGGGAAGCCACCAACCAGGACAACCTGTGCGCCAAACAGCATAAGCAGTAAGTGAGAGTCAGAGCTAAGTGATCCCACAAGCAAAGGATCAGATCTAAGCTCTGCAGTCCTTCCACATCTAGTCGAGAAACGTTGGGGACAATTAAACAATTCACTGGAGGAAGAGATTCCACAAAGAAACCCTTCCTCCATGATGGAAGAGCCCAGCACTTCAGTGTATAAGATAAGGCTGATGCATTCGCAACAATCTTCAGTCAGAAGTGCTGAGTGGATGACCTATCTCGGCCTCCTTCAGTGGTCCTCAGCGATTCAATTACCAGTCAGCAACCAATTCGATTCAGTCCACGTGATATCCAGAAACGGTTGGAGATGCTGGATACTCCAAAGAATCAATACTCTGACAACATTCTGGCAATAGTACTGAAAACTTGTGCTTCACAACTTGCCACTCCCCACGCCAAACAGTTTCAATACAGTTACAACAATGGCTTTCAGCGATTATGTGGAAAATTACCCCAAGTATCTCCTGTTTACAAAAAGCAAATATATTTCCAAGTCAGGATGGTGAATGGCTTGGAGGGGAAACGAAAGATGATGGTATTCCCACACTGTCAGTCTACTCTCGATCATCAGAAAGGTGGTGGAAGGTCTCAGTACTTTTAAGCAGCACGTGCTCAGCAATACCCTGGTCAATGACGCCCAGTTAGGGCTCCACCAGGGCCACTTAGCTCCTGACCTCATTACCTAGGTTACAATATGTACAAAAGAGATGAATTCCAGAGATGGGGTGAGAGTGACAGTCCTTTAAAACAAGGTTGCCTTCGACCATGTGCGGCATTAAAGGGCCTTAGCAAAACTGCATTTAATGGGTATCAGGGGCAAACTCCCCGTTGGTTAGAATCATACCTGACACTCAGGAAGATGGTCATGGTTGATAAAGGTTAGTCAACTCAGCTCCAAATCTGTAGGAGTCCGTCGAGCAGTTGCCGAAAACCTCTTCAGAGCTGCTTCATCAGTGATCTTCCCTCCATTTTAAGGTCAGAAGTGGGGATATTCGCCAATGATAGTACAATATTCTGCAAAATGTTTGGCTCCTCAGATACTGAAGCAGTCCATGTTCAAACGCGACAAGATCTGGACAGTATCTAGGCTGGTAAGTGGCAAGTATTATTCAGGCCACACAAATGCCAGACCGTGACCATCACCAATAAAATACAGTCTGACCTGGTCCTTGGCATTCAATGGTGTTACTCTCACTGAATCCCCCAGTATCAAAGTCTTGATAGGTAATCTCGCTCAAAAAGATGTGGTCTCGTCACATAAACACAGTAACTACAAGAGCAGGTCAGTAGCTAGGAATACTGTGGCGAGTAACTCACATCTTGACTTCCAAACTTCTGTCCATCATCTACAATGCATAGGTCAGAAGTGTGATAGACTACCCCCAATTTGCCTGGTTGAGTGCAGCCACAACAACACTCAAGAAGCTTTATACCATTCAGGACAAGGCAAGCAGTTGGACTGTCCCTTCATCCACAATGCTCCACCATCAACGCTCAGCAGCAGCAGCAGTGTTTTACTATCTACAAGCTACAATGAAATGATTCACCAAAGATCCTCAGAGACCATCTTCCCAATCACGACTACATCTATATATAAGGACAAAGGCTGCAGATGTATGGAAAAATCATCATCTTTAGATTCCCCTCCAAGCCATTCACCATCCTGACTTGGAAATATATCACAACTCCTTCACAGTCGCTGGATCAGAATCCTGGGATTCCCTCCATAATGGCATTGGAGGTCAACAGCAGAAGGTGGACTGCAGCGTTCAACAAGGAGCTGGCCAGCACATTCTCAAGGGCAACTAGGGGCAGGCAATAAATGCTGGCCCAGCCAGTGACACCCAGATTCACGAAATAAATAAATATAGATTAACATAGGAAGGTTCCTGAGGTGTCACAGGGATCGGTGCTTGGGGCCGAGCTGTTCACAATGCTCTTTACACATTTGGTTTCTGGAATCAGATATAATATATCCCAGCCTGCTGACAGCAGTAACAGATGTGGAATTGTGAGTGGGTGAGGAGGATGTAAAAAAGTACCGAGAAGACGAAGACAAGTGGAGTGAATGGGTAAATACGTGACAGATGGAGAACAATGTAGATAGAAGTGATGGTGTGCCTTTTGATGGAAACGATAAATTGGTAGCCTACCATTTGAAAGGGATTAGTTGGAACATGTTCATCTACAAAGGGACATATGCTCCTTTTTGTTGTTTCCTTATGCATAAACATCTGAGCTTCCTGCAGCGCAGTGTGTTCTGTAACCAGAAGTCAATACTGGGCATGGCATTGGCACGCTGCCCAGTGTACACAGACCCACCAAGTGGGGAGCTGCAACATTGAAAAGGATCTGCAACTCGTTGTACACCAGTCGCTGAAAGCAATATTGCAGAAACAGAAAGTAGTGAGGAAGATAAATGGTGTGATGACCTTCATTTCAGGGGGATGCAAGTAGAGGAGAAAGAGTGTCTTACTGTAAATGTACAGGCCCTTGGAGAGACCCCATCTCGAGCATTGTGCAGTATTGTGTGCAGGTTTGGTCTCCTTGCGAAAGTAAGCACAAACCTGACATTGATGGAGAGCAGTGAAAGATGACCAGCCTGATCTCTGGGATGACGGGCTCGTTTAGGGAGCAGAGTTTGGGAAATTGGGCCAGTATTCCATGGGGTTTAGGAAAATGAGTGGAGATCTCAGTGAAATATACAAAACTCTGACAGGGTGAGACAGATTGGAAGCAGAGATGATAATTCCGCTGGCTGGGACGTCTAAAACAAGGAGCCACAATATTAGGTACAAGCAGGTCACTCTGCATTGAGATGAGAATAAATGTCTGCACTCACTGACTGGGGAACCTGGGGAATTCGCTCGAACCTGGAAACCAAGACACAGATTATAAATAAGGATTTAGAGACAGTAAAGTGATGGTGGGAGAGCAGGAGTACGGTGTGGAAATGAAGGGCCAACCATCATTAGAATGAATTGGGTAGCAAACTCGATGGACTAAACATACTACTGCACTTCCTATTTTATAGCTTTCCAAGGTTACTCACATTAACGGATACGTATATCATGTGGGGTAAGTGCATTGAGCAGATTTTTACCATAAACTAGAATGGGGAGGCTACATGTGTTGTATGATCTACTCCTTTCCTGCTGTTTCTGTGTAGTCTGTGTGAAAGCTCTGTAAATGCTGTCACAAGCTCTCAGATGTTAGGAAGGAGGTCTCTGCAGTGTCGACAGGACTGTGTTCCCATTCCCTTTTCCGACACTGATGCTGACGCCGGGTGTTCTGGCCGGTTTCATCCTTTCAGACCTCGGAGTAGTTTGATACAAATGAGTGCCCTTGCTTGGCAATTTCAGAGACCATTGAAATGCTTATCACATGTCAGCATCTTTGGAGTCACTTTTAGGCCATCGCAGGAAATCATGGGAGATTCACTTCCTAAAAGTACATTGGAGAAGGGAATTCTGTTTACAATCCATATTGGCTTCAAGGTCGCTATTACTGATACCAGATTTTAGATCTCGATATTTAATTAATTGGTTTTAACTTCCACCCGCTCCCTTGTCTATATTAGTAATCCAGTGACATTTCCACAACACTATCTCCTCAGGGGGACCTGTCGGATAGTTTAACTATCCGACTACACTGCGCCAGGTATTTCTGTGCTGCTTGACAGTTCTGTCAAAAAGAGCTCCCACCAATTTGACTGTCGTGATAGGACTGAAGGGGTGATAATTGGTCAGATTGTAATTATTCCCCTCTTAGGGGACTGTACATAGCTGAGTAATTATCCACATTGCCAGGGAGATGTTAGAGTTGGAGTTAGACTGAAACAGCTTCCCCAGGGAAACGGCTTGTTGTGTAGAACAAGGCTTCAGTCCTGTTGCAGGAATGTGGTCAGGACCCATTGCATTTGTCGTATCTATTGTGTTCATCTGTCTCTTCCTCTCACATGCAGCAAATCGAATTAGTTGAAGACTGGCATCTGTGATTTTGTGGGAATCATGATGAGGGTGAGGTGTATCATCGACTCAACACCTCTGGCAGAGGATGGTGCATCTTTTACTTGATGTACAGGTCTTTTTCCATTATTTAGGATGGGGATGTTTGTGGAGCCCCCTCCTCCAGTCATTTGTTTAATGGTCCATCAGCATTTATGAATGAATGTGGCAGGACTGCAGGGCTTCGATCAGATCTGTTGGTCAAGTCTGGTAGCTTTAATGAGTTAGCATCAGGTTAAGTTTCATGTGATTCTGACTCTGACATGTTCACCCACACTCGTCACTGAGCCATAGATGGTGTTGATGGTAATGACAGACTGAGGTGTTATCCTGGGCAAAACGTTACAGGTTGTGGTTGAATGCTGTTCTGCTTCTGCTGCTGTGGTCTACAGCACTACATCAATACGCAGTTTCGAGCTACAATATCTGCAATGCAATTCTGCGATCTGTTCCCCAATTCTCCCTGAGACCCATTCACCCATCAACTCTGCACTCAGTGACCAAACATGGTTTCTGATGTGGAAATGCTTCCATTTTCAAACTCTCAGTTGCTGAGGGTCTGTCTCCCCGGGTCTTGCTTCCAATCTGACCCATTCCGCAAAAGCATTTAACTGATCTTAATTCAAATATTTAAATCACCTGAATCTTTTTCCTTGAGAAATGCCATCTTCTGTGTTTAAACTGAATGTATTTCCTCTGTTTCTCTCCCTTATCATGATTAAGAGCTCTGTAGTCTCAGTGATGCCAGCCTTATGTAGTTTCAGAGCCAATAAATTCTCTGGATTTCCAATCATCTTCACCACATTGTATATTTTCTCTTTTGGTTTGATGTCTTGTAACTCATGGCTGCCTTGTCCTCCCATGCGTATGTTTCATCTTCTTGGGGTTACATTTCTGGTGTTATCTTCCGAATTCTCCCCACAAACGTCTGCTATTGCGGCTCCATGGTCTTTCCTGCTCAGCTTCCCTTCCAATTAACTATGGCCAGCTCCTCTCGCAGTCTTTGTAGTTACATTGCTTAATTATAACCACATTACATCGTGAAGAAAGCATTGGGAACAAACTGAAAGAAGGAGTTTTGAGAGATGGGCCACGTAGAATGACTGGTGGATTTCTTAACTAGATACAAATGGAGAACGAGTGAGAGAGATGATATAGATACGAAGATGTGGAAAATGAGAAAACTATATTATTGAAAGAAGTAGATATACTATCTCAATATTTTGGCAATTCCTGTGTGCTGTGGTCCTTTGTACAGTGCATATACAACAGAGCAATATGTTCAAATGCTGGGTCTGGTGCCATAACTTTGTTCTCCAACAATATGACAGACACTAGCTTTGGAAAGAACCCAGCAGGCCAATATATTAATTCCTGGTAGAAAGGGGATTAACTGAGTTAAGTTGGGAAACCAGAAACAAGTATTTATAACACACATCCTGATAAGAATGAGAGACTAGAGTTGGGAATCCCAGGAAAAGGGGAACGTTGAGAGATAGGGAAGGTATCACTTCAGATGAGGATCAAATAATGTTTTAATGCTTTATAAATGTTACACATCGTGTGTATCATGTTTCGTTAACTGTGTCTCCGTTGTTCATTCAGAATGTGATGTACACATATGAACATTCTTCCTTATGTGAACACACACTGATTAAACAATGTATATAAAAATATTTTTCCTCCATTTCAGACTGTTTTGATGTCATGCTAGCAGGATATATGAACAGCAACCGGCCACCAAAAGAAATGACCCCCTCTCACTAGTTTCCATACATACAGAAAAAGAAAGACACCACGTTGACTGTGACAACACACACTTCCTTGGACAAAGCCACGCACGAAAGTTCTTCGAAGCATGACATTCTAGCCAGAAGTACATCAATACACACATCAATTTAGATCCTATCTACCCTCCCTTGAACAAAAAACGGGAAATGACATCACGCAACTGAAGAAACCAAGTCCGAGAAATAGAAAGACACGATATACCACCAGTGCATCACCAGAGGCTCTCACTGATGATGTTACCCACTGATGGTGAAGAAACATCTGAAAACAAACATTCAAGCTCAGCGA